>NC_043705.1:53907382-53933702 GCF_006229205.1 Suricata suricatta | reverse complement strand
TATATATATATATATATATATGTATATATATATATATATACATATATATATATATATATATATATATATAACAAGTGGCTTGTTGTTACGTCAGCAACCTCACCGAAGGGAGTCAGAGAGTTCAGAGCAAATCTTCAATTAAAATCTTCAAATTTCTTTGGTAGGGCTTGAAGTATTCATTATATTTCGTTTTTCCTACTTCCCTTGGGTCGGTATTCATCCTTTTTTCTCTCACACCGGGCATGTGCTGGCTGAGCTGAGGCTGGAACCCAGGGCTTTGACCTGTTTTTATAATCTTTCTGTTGACACTGAGAAATATTTAAACAACTAAAAAAATCTTCAGCAATCATGGCTGTGCTGTCATAAAGCTAGAACAAACTATCCTAAAAGTGGTATGGAACCACAAAAGACCCCAAATAGACAAAGTAATATTGAAGAAGAAAACCAAGGCATCACAATCCCAGACTTTAGCCTCTACTACAAAGCTGTCATCATCAAGACAGTATGGTATTGGCACAAAAACCAGAACATAGACCAATGGAATAGAAAGAATAGAGAACCCAGAACTGGGCCCACAAATGTATGGCCAATTAATCTTTGATAAAGCAGGAAAGAGTATTCAATGGAAACAAGATAGTCTCTTTAGCAGCTGGTGCTGGGAGAACTGGACAGCAACATGCAGAAGGATGAAACTAGACCACTTTCTTACCCCATACACAAAAGTAAACTCAAAATGGCTGAAGGACCTGAATCTGAGACAGGAAACCATCAAAATCCTCGAGGAGAAAGGAGGAAACAGCCTCCTTGACCTCAACTGCAGCAATTTCCTACTCGACACATCCCCAAAGGCAAGGGAAATGAAAGCAAAAATGAACTATTGGGACCTCATCAAGATAAAAATCTTCTACACTGCAAAGGAAACAATCAAGAAAACCAATAGGCAACCAGCGGAATGGAAAAAGATAGTTGCAAATGACATATCAGATAAAGGGCTAGTTTCCAAAATCTACAAGAACTCACCAAACTCCAGACCCCAAAAATGAATAATTCAGTGAAGAAATGGGCAGAAGACCTGAACAGACACTTTTCCAAAGAGCACATCCAGACGGCCAACAGACCCATGAAACGATGCTGAGCATCACTCATCATCAGGGAAACACAAATCAAAACCACACTGAGATACCACATCATACCAGTCAGAGTGGCTAAAATGAACAAATCAAGAGACTACAGATGCTGGCAAGGATGTGGAGAAATGGGTACCCTCCTACATTGTTGGTGGGAATTTCAGCCGCTCTGAAAAACAGTATGGAGGTTCCTCAAAAAAACTATCAATAGAACACCCCTATGACCCAGAAATAGCACTGCTAGAGATTTACCCAAGGGATACAGGAGTGCTGATGCATAGGGGCACATGTACCCCAATGTTCATAGCAGCAATGTCAACAATAGCCAAAACATGGAAAGAGCTTAAATGTCCATCACCTGATGAATGGATCAAGAAGATGTGGTTTATATATACAATGGTGTACTACATGGCAATGAGAAAGAATGAAATCTGGCCATTTGTAGGAAATTGGATGGACCTCGAGGGTGTCATGCTAAGCGAAATAAGTCAGGTGGAGAAGGACAGATACCATATGTTTGCACTCATAGGTCTAGCAGGAGAAACCTAACAGAGGACCATAGGGAGGGGAAGGGGGAAAGAGAGTTGATGAGAGAGAGGGATGCAAATCATGAGAGACTACTGAATACTGAAAACAACAGGGCTGAAGAGGGGGCGGGAGTGGGGAAGGGGGGTGGTGGTAATGGAGGAGGGCACTTGTGGGGAAAAGCACTGGATGTTTTATGGAAACCAATTTGACAATAAACTATTTAAAAAAATAAAAGTATAGTATTTGAAGGCTAAGCCATTTCTTTAAGGATCATTATGAGGTTTTCAGACATTGTGTACAGATTTCAATGATGATATCAATTCTTCACTCTCTGCAGACATGACTTTGCCATAAGACTTGGAAATTCCTTTTACTGAAGAGGCAGTGTATCCTTCTCCATCCGCTTGTATCCGGGATGGGCTTGTGTCTTACTTTGGCCAAGAGAATGTGACTGTAGTGAGGATATACTAATTCCAATCCCAGACCTCAACATGTCCTGCATGTTTTCCCTCTCTCTCTCTCTCTCTCTCTCTCTCTCTCTCTCTCTCTCTCTCTCTCTCTCTCTCTCTTTTGCTCTTCTGCTATTGCCATGAGGATATGTCAGGATTAGCACAGTGGAAGGTGAGAGACCTACAGATCACAGTTAAGTCACACCAGTCATCCAGGTCAAGGCCTTCCTAAATCAGCTAACAGATTCCCAGAATAGGTCAGCAGAACTGTCTACTGGATTATTCCAGAGAATGAGCAATAAATCCTTGTTATTATATGCCTCTGAGGGATGTGTGTTGTTTGTTATACCACAGTGCCTGTCTGATACCTGTATGTCAACCCTTTTTTGTTATTTTTTTAAAGTAGGCTCTATGCCCAGTGTAGGGCTTGAACTCAGGATCCTGTGATTAAGAGTCCCTTGCTCTACCAACTGAGCCAACCAGATACCCCCTCAACAGGAGTTTTTAAAGCCCAAAGACATAACTGAAAAATAAAATGGCCAATTACATACTCATGTTTTGTGCCAGATTATTTTTTAAATACATCCAAGTCCATACTCAAGAAGCTATTAACTGTGGTTGCTTCTGGGGAGATAACAGAGGTGTGAGGAAAAATTTCATTGTACATCCTTCTGTTCTTTTGAAATGTGAACCATATGAGTGTTACTTATTCAAAAAATATGCTAAAAATCCTACTGAGATGTATCTCTAGAGGAGAAGGTACCCATTTCTGCACATTAAAGGCAAAGTGAATGATAGCATTAAGGCTAAATCTTTCAATGGATAGAATCAGATATTTAGGGCCAATATCTAGGGAGAAATAGCTACAGAATCTGAATACTCTAATAACTTTGCAGATAGACATGCTCATCTACAAGATAATGAAAAATGCTAGCATTTTAACAGATAAACTGTGGTTTGCTACTTCCTGACCACAGAATGCACTAGGTAACAGATTTTCTGAAAATATTAGTTTTATGGTTCTCAAGTTTGGTGTGCATAAGAAATACCCCTGCCCCTTTTAAAAATATGGATGGTCCGGGCCCCAATGGAGAGACACTGATGATAAGTATTGGATGGAGCCCAGAAATCTGCATTATCACATGCGGCTCAAATAATTTTTGTGGATTCCACTTTGAGAAATGCTCAGTGTAGTCATGTCTGCGTGGTTCTCTCCAGCATGCAGGCTGTCTTCACTGTGCAGAAATAACGTGTCTGTGGTTGCTTGATTCACTCTCACCAAATAGATTATTTGACAACTATAATGAAAGGAGTAAGTGAAATTCAGTACCCAACAACACGGGTCAAGTAAGGTAGAAGCAAGTTAAAGAAATAAAGCTCTAGTATTGTTTTTAAAGGAGATTATGGAAGAATGAATCAGATTTTTCAAATTCTAGATAATAATATGTGGGTTACATACATAAAGAATAAGAAGACTAGCATAATTATGTGATGAAATCAGCCAAAGTAAAGCATTTGTTATGTTTTGAGAAAATAATGTTTGCTGCTTGATGAAGAATAATGAATTCCACAGGAAAATAAATGAGCAGCCCCTTTGGTATAAGTATAAAGTCTGTCAGAGGAAAAAGTCGAGCTCTGGTTATGTATGTATATATGCTATGTTGAACATTCTTTTTTTAAAAATGTTTTTTTAATGTTTATTTATTTTTGAGAGAGAGAGAGAGAGAGAGAGAGAGAGAGAGAGACATAGAATCTGAAGCAGGCTCCAGGGGTCTGAGTTGTCAGCACAGAGCCCAACACAGGGCTTGAACTCATGAGCCCGACCTAAGTTGAAATCAAGAGTCAGACACTTTAACTGAGCTACTGAGGTGCCCTAATTTTTTTTTTTGTTCTAATATGAGTGCTTTTTTTGTTAGAGAAGTAGTACCTATTCAGGAAAAGGTAGGAAATACATAAAAGAGAAAAAGCCCTATTCTCCAAACACGATTTTATAGAAATAGTTTGGTGTATTTCCCACTAGCCTTGTTAACAGATCCCACACAGATCTGTTTTCTTCTCCCATATGGTTGGTTTCATACTGCATACACATCATTGAACCTTGCTTTTTAAAAAATTAATATTATAAGCACTTCTCAGTGCCATTCTATGCACATCATACATGCCATTTTATTTTAGGTTCATTTATTTTGAGAGAGAGAGAACAAGCAGGAGAGGAACAGAGAGAGGGAGACATAGGATCTGAAGCGGGCTTTGGGCTGACAGCAGATGGTCTGATATGTGAGTTGAACTCATGAACCAAACTGTGAGATAGGACCTCAGCCAAAGTCGGACAGTTAACTGCCTGAGCCACCCAGGCGCTCCCATACCTGCCATTTTAAATGGATGTACTCGTTTTTGAAGCAGTGCTCTAGGGTTGAACATCTAGAGAGTTTCCAGGCTTTTATAAATATGCACATAAGGATGCTATTAAAAACTAGAAGTCTAATGCTTTGTTTTCATTAAAGTGATCTCTTGAGAACTGATTCCCAGAAGTCATACAATTGGATCCAGGGTTAGAGATATCTGGAGGGTGATGACATTTTGTCAAAATGCTTTCCTAAAGCAAGCCCCACAGCTTTCTCTTACTCTTGCTGGTTTTTTCTATTTTCCTTCTGGCCTTTCTTCCTTAGGAAGCTGCTTATAGCTGTCATAGAAAAAATTCCACCACTAACTAGACAGGAGCCAGTGTTCTCTTGTATTAAATTGCAGATACTTGATTATTGCTAAGATACAACCCATACATACAAGGTATAGTTCTTCTTTTATCCTACAGGAGATTTTTTCATCAGCTTGTAAAAGGGCTTCCAGAATGAAGACATATCCCAGGTTTAGAATACATGCTCCAAATGCATGTTACTAGAATGAATCTCCCCAACCTTTGCTTTCTCCTAGGCAGTGGAGTCAGGGATCCCCTCAGGATGCCGCCTGGGCTGACTTTTGCCTGAGGGTTTCCATTGCCGCTCATTCCAGCACCATTGAGACTGAAGTTCCTGAGGCTTACTAGTATCCAGGCATGTCCCTGAGGTCACCATTTTTCAGCCAAACCCAGAAACAAGAAACCCATCTGCTTTCTGGTAACCAGGCGCGGCTGCTATCTGCCTGCATTAAGTCGGGAGTCGCCACTCTAAAGCCCCAGCCTCTTGTGAAATGGTTTATGTATGAGATTAAAACCTTTTAAGCTATCTTTCCCCCTAGGAAAAAAAACCAAGAGCAGAGAACAAAATACAGCAAGATAGATAGCACCTAAAACAATTTTGATTAAGCACTTACGCTACTGCTACATTAAAAGTTGCCCCAATTTTACCACAATTTAAAAAAATGCCTCAGAAAATGATTTTAAACATATGAGAACTTAAGGTTTTGAGTGCCTGGACCTCCAACGTGGCCAAATTTTGCCTCAGAGCCCTGGTACTCAAAGTTCTGTCTGAAGACACACCATGTCAACATCCATGTGAACCTCACCTGGGAACTTATTAAGACACTCAGACCCCACCCACCCCAGACCTTTAAAAAAGATCCCCATATAATCTGAATGCATGTTAAATTTGTGGAGCACTTTTAAAGAATTTTTTTTTGAGAGAGAGCTCATGAAAGCAAGTGCATGTGTGAGTTGGGGCAAGGGGCAGAGAGAGAATCCCAAGCAGGCTCCATGCTCATTGACAAGGGGGCTTGATCCCATGACCCTAGGATCATGACATGAGCCAAGATCAAGAGTTGGATGCTCAACTGAGTGAGTCACCCAGGTGTCCCAAGAAGCACTTTTTTTTTTTTTTTCAGTGTAAGCTCTACATGCAGTTGTGGGACTTGAACTCACAACTCCAAAAACAAGAGTCACATGCTCTACCGACTAAACTGGCTCCCCAAGAAGCTCTTAAACAGTGGTATGAACACTGGCTTACACATTATAATCTCCTACAAGCTTGAAAACAATATGGACACCCAGGTCCCACCCACAAGATTCTGATTCATATTGGTCAAGGGTAGGGACGGAACAATGGAATTGTTTAACAGCTCTCCAATGACTCTGTGTGCAGCCAGAGATGAGAACTGACCTAAAGTTCCCAAAACTTCCTTCTAAAGGGGTAGATTTAACTAAGTCTTAAGATTTGAGGTCTTCAAAATCCATGCTTCTTAATGAAGCATTCTATATTATGCTTTCAATCTAAAACCTGGTTAGCTTCTGGAAAACAGGGATATATTAAATATTTTTTGGCCTCATGTAGGCCAATTTCAAGAGCAATTATATATCTTGGGATGGGAAATGGAACAAAACAAAAACATGCAGAACAGTTGAGGTCTTGTTTTCCCCCCTAGGTAAGCTCTAGGTCCAACTTGGGGTTTGAACTCGGGCCCTGAGATCAGTAGTCTCATGCTTTACTCATTGAGCCTGCCAGGCATCCCAGGGTCTTGTTCTTAAATGCATCACAGTATTGCCTACTCCACCCTAGCTCAATGTCTCCCTTCCCGGCATGGGTCACACAGCAGCATGCTAAAAAGGCCCAATATTGTGGTTGTTAAAATGGGCCAAACAGGCAGACTGGCCCTGCCACCACCTGATGTGTTCTGGCTATACATGCAGCTTTCAGAGCTAATCTCCGTGGTGCCTATGAGTCATTTCCTATAGTGAGGAGCATATAGCTGGCTGCTTAAGAACATACTGCATTATCTGAATTCCAAGATGCTGCTGAATCTGACCTCTGGTTTTCTGTGTTTCCAGAAGACCCACAGTTCCCATGACAAGAAGTATGGGGCCTGATGTTCACTTCTGTGATGCTGCCATGGGTGTTTTACAGCAATTAGCTGCAAAGCAGACCTCACACAAAGCTTCCTAACTTCTAAGCACACTGGGCCTGCTGCCTCAAATTGGGTGCCATTGCTCTAAGGTACAGATAGATCCCCTCAGCTGTGAGGCTTCCAGAAACTCAATGTGGTGGCTTGCTGCTGTGAGCCAACTGTTTGCCCTTATAAATAAGTGCTTTCTAATTATGACTGATTTCTTTTATTAAAGATTTATTTATTTATTTATAGGATGTGCAGAGGAGGGGCAAAGAGAGGGAGAGACAGAGAATCCCAAGCAGGCTCCTCACGATCAGTGCAGAACCCGATGAGAGGCTCAAACTCACGAATTGTGAGATCACGACCTGAACAGAACCCAAGAGTCAGATGCTCAACACACTGAGCCACCCAGGCGCTCCTGATTGTGACTGACTTCTATATCTTCTTGAAGGCAATAAAGTTGGGAAACCTTGCAGAAGACCAGGATTCTCAAGCTTTTTTGGCTGAGAATACCTTAATACACTTAAGAATTATTGGACCCTAGGGGAGCCTGGGTAGCTCAGTTGGCTGAGCGTCCAACTTCAGCTCCAGTCATGGTCTTGCAGTTTATGTGTTTGAGCCCCGCATTGGGCTGTGTGGTGACAGCTCAGGGCCTGGAGCCTCCTTCAGATTCGGTGTCTCACTCTTTCTCTCTCTTTCTGCCTTTCCTGCTTGTGCTCTGTCTCTGTCAAAAATGAATAAATGTTAAAAAAAAAAAGAATTATTGAGAATGCTAAAGATTTTTCATTTAAGTAGGTTATACCCAGTGGTGTGTTGGAGTCAGCCTGTATCAGAATTCAATATTCAGGAATTTTTGAAATAATTTTTTTAATGTACCATGCGGCCTCCGGAAAACACAACTATACGGTAGTGAGAGAATCACAGCAAGAAATGGCAAGTAACAGGTTAGTGTTTTAAGACAGGTTTGGCTTCATACATCCCCTAGAAAGCTCTCAAGGACTCAGAATCCCTGCATTGGGGCATTTCTTCTCCCTGTTTGGGCTGTGGCTTACTTAACCACACCTTCCTCAGAAAACACAGGTTGATCCTGTGGTCAATTACTCTCGACATACATTTGGTCAAGGAATGTTGACAGGAATAACCACACGGGCCACTTCTGCCAGGAAATTACTTTTCATGACTGTTTTCCCCCTTAATTTTTTATGACACCTGCACGAAGAAAAGCTTCCAGCAGAGAGAGTCCAGGCCTCACACACTTAAAAAGCTTGGTCATAAACACTGCTTAACTTTTTCCACTTGCTCGCAGAGCTCAAGACTTCCTGAAGGAGACACCAACATTAAAAAAAATTTCTTACATTCATAACTTCAAATTTTCCACACTTATATTCAACAGCTGAATAATCTACTTCCTTAAAAATCCTATTTTTGACTTGGTGGAAAAAACGTTGTTGTGTTAAGAAAATTCAGGGGCATCTCGGTGGCTCAGTCAGTTAAGCATCCAACTCTTTGTCTTGGCTCAGGTCTTGTTCTCATGGCTTTGTGAGTTCGAGCCCCACCTGGGGCTCTGCGCAGAATTCTCTGCCTCCCTCTCTGCCCCTCCCCCACTCATGCTGTCTCTCTCAAAATTAATAAACTTTAAAAAAATTAAAAAAGAAACTTCAAATGTGTTGTTTTGACTTAAAGCATATTTTGAAAAATAAAAATAGAAGAGTTTACAGGTCATTTTCCCTTTAGGGCAGGGATCCCGTTTCTGGTGGCCACAAGGTGGGCCTACTTCAATATATCTAATCCTGAAACATGTGCAGAGTGTCTGGGGCTCAGAAACTTAAGCTTGTATATTAACTTAAAAATTCTGTGTTAACAGAATTTTTATTCAGTTGAAAAAAATTTTTCTGTTGCTGATGAATGTAGAAATATGTTATTAGAATTTTTCTTACTGATTTTCAATTCCCAGAGGTGCTTACTATTTTGCTTTTAATTCCCCCTCCGGCCTCCTTGTCCCCTGCCCCAGGGAGCATCAGATGGCAAAGGACTGTCATTCAAGGGCAATCCTTGGGGTTTCAGGATTTCCTACTGGCTTGGACGTTTCATTTGTTTCTGTCTTCACTAGGAAAGAACTGCAGATTCTGTTCATGATGCCTACAACCCGGGAATCTGAAAATATTCTCAATGATACAACCTTCAGTTTTCTTAAGAAGGAATAAAATAAAAAAAAAGAAACCAGAAAGCTCATCATCCAATTCCTTTGTTCTTCCAGATCCATTCTCCATGCTCCAAGAAGCAGATCTTTATGGCCTAGACCACTGAGGTTCCCTTGACCTCTGAGTTTAGGTTAAGACCAGAAGCCAGACCAGGAGGCACCACCAGTGAGGGGTCAGAGGGTTAAGGGAAAGGAGATCAGAGTATTCCCTCCTCCACCCCCTTTAGCCCTGGGGTGGTAATGACAGCCCTGAACCATTAGCCCCTGGGGTGCGTCATCATCCCGTTGATTCCCTTGACCCCCGTCTGCCTCTCTGCACATCCCCTCTTCATTAAATGCCCCTCAGTTAAACCCTAAGACTGGCCTTCTTGCCAGGGTCCTGGTAGATACAGCCAAAATTTATTCTAAACAAATACCAAGCAGACTTTCATGTTTATTAATATAGGTCATATACATTTTTTTTTAAAAAAGAGAGAACATAAAAACAAGGACATAATGTAAGTAAAGACCAATAATATAGTAATGATAGTCATATAAAGTCAGAGGTATATTAATATTTCAGACTGAATAAACAAGTAAATTTCCACTGAGTTGGATAAAATATAGTAACTAATTTAATAAAACCAATGCTAAAAAAATAAAATCAATGTTAGCTTATACTTATATTATGCTTTTATGTAAATTATTCTATGGCATTTGGAAAGAGTCTGCTCTTTGAATAGGTAAACATTTGCCTTGAAACCTTTTCACATTTTTATGTTTGTTTAAAAGGCCAACATTGATCCATAAGGATCAATGAAGTATATACATTTCAACCTAATTTTCAAATTATTTTGTCAAATCCATGAGGGTTTTCTGTACTTGATATGAATCATGGGGTTAAAAAATGCTTTTAAAATCATCTAACTCTGAAAAAAAGCAAATGGAAAATATAGAATGATTTTTCTTGATTTCAAAGTTTCATTTTCTTCTATTATTTCGCATCAGAGTAGCATAATTGATTTCTGATTTACTTTTGAAAACATCTGTAAATAAATGTGTCCAATCAATGGAGAATGGAGGACTTATTTTTTTTTAAACTGTAATTCCTGTATTGTGTTATATTTTCATCTCAAGTTATCATCACAGCAAATAGTAACCCAAACGTTCAAAGTTCTTCAACTGACAATCATTGCTTGTATGAAACTTGCATGGTGACATCGGGCTAAAAAGGCTTCTTTAGATAAGGACATATTTACTTCTCATACACAGCCCACACTCTGTACTGGTCTACTTCGCTCTTCGTGAGGGCAGATCTCAGCCGTAGTCAACTCTGTATGCCCAGCACCCATCACTTGTGCCCAGAGCACAAAACGTGTGTTCATGTTTGCTCCATGAATGTTTCAATCTGAGAATGGTCCTTGTGGGATAATTGCAGGAAGTGAATGGGACTTCTTTCTCTGTTCTTGAAATGGGCAGAGAAAAGTCTTTTATAGTCATTGTCTCCTGGGACAGCACAACTCACTTTGCCAAATTCTAATAAAACAACAGAGTTCACAGCCAACTCTTGAGGGAACCGCAGGAGGAGAAAGTAACTGTGGTGGTCCTGGTTCTGATCTGGGGAAGGCTCAGCTGGAGGGTTTTCACCAGTCTGTGTATGAAATGGCCCTGCTTTGTATCTATTGCTTGGAGTCCTCCATCTGGGGCAGGCTGCTTTCAAAGCCAACCTAAGGTCAGTCATGGGACCTATGTTCATTCTTGCTTTCCATACACAGAGTAGAAAACTTTAAAAATGCTACCCATATTATCTGTTTTCATAATTTAAAGAATTCAAACTTTGATACATTTAAAATGAAAAACAGTAGAACTTTTTCTACACAGAGATAGTGCAAAGTCTTATCCTTTAATAACTTAAGCATTGCTGTTAACAATTTCAAAATACGCTTATTTGCCAAAGCAAATAAGAATCCCTCCCTATTGATGAACATCTTCAGATGTCCATCCACCAATCTGAACTTTGCCCATTAAATCAGAAGATAGGGTTTATTTACTTTAATTTCTGGGGGAAAAGACAGAGGGTTTAAAAGTGCCTATTCTATACTGCACTCCAAATGATACAAATGTGTGTGTGTGTACACACACATACACACACACAAATATATAGTAAGTCACCTAAATATATCAAAAACGAGTTATTATGGTAGCACCAGCAATACTCTCTTGGAATAACACTGTTTTCTATTCTTGTTATCTTTTTCTATAACTAATAGATATGATTAATGGCTCTCATAAGAAAGAGGCATGCAAATTATAGATGTATTGCTTTTGATTGCAAATACCTTTTTGGCAGGGACTAATAGAATCCTCAGGTTACTCACTTTTTGAATCTTTTCTTGTCAACTCACTGGCAGTCCCTTTTCCTAAGTTAAGAGCTTTTTGTATATGCTGCTATTGAGGTTACTAGAGCAAGTATCCATTTTACTTGCCACCAACTGACCACTGCTGTTATAGCTGCTTGCGTCAGAACTTTCTCTGCAGCATAAGATACTGTAGAGGTGCCTCTGGCACTCAGAGGAAGCGTAATAGTAAATCAAAGGATCAATGCAACAGCTTAGGCTGCTGACACAGACGCATAGGAGGTAGGCAAAGTAGGCAGCCTCTGCCATGGAATTTTGAGAAAGGAGTGAGTAATGCACAATCAGGAGGACGTTGGTGGGTCCAAAGCAAATGACGAAGATGCAGAAAACAGCAAGCGACAGGAACAAAGCCCGGGACTTCTTGCTCCGGTTGGCAACAGTGGAGGAGCTAAGACATCGAATGATAGACACATAACAGACTGTAGAAATGATGAGTGGTACAAAGAAGCAGACAGCAGAAAAGGCGGAGAAGTAATAGGCATAATAGCCTTCCAGCAGGGTTTTATTGAGCACGTCATGGCAGGTGGTTATGTTGAGCCCCAGCACCTGGGTGGTTTGCTCCTTGAGGAGCAGAGGCACCACCCCGGCGATGGCCATAGCCCAGATGGCCAGACAAATGAAGGAGGCCCTTCCCAGGGTGCGCCAGGAGAGGGACTGGATGGGGTACACCACAGCCAGAAACCGGTCAATGCTAATGACCGTCATGAGCATGATAGATGCGTACATGTTACAGTAAAATGCTGCGGTGACAAAGCGACACATCTCAGACCCAAATTTCCAATCACTGCCGGAGAAGTAGTAGCTGATCTTGAACGGGAGTAATAACACAAAGAGCACGTCTGCTGTGGCCAGATGTAACATGTACACCACGGCAGGCTTCTTGATCTTCATCTTCAGGATGAACACAAGGATGGCCATGACATTCAGAGGAAGGCTTATGACGAACACACCAGTGTAGACGGAGGGGATAAAAAGCGTCAGCCAGGTGCTGGTCAGATATTCTGAGGCCTCTTTTGAGACGAATGGACGGGACAGTATTTCAAGAGGATGGCTTCTGTTGATGGAGCTTAATCTGTCTTCAGGGAACCCGTTTCTGTTTTTCTCCTCAGAGTCCTCGTACAGTGGGAATGATTCAAATCTGTCATTGGTATTCATGGAAAAAAATGACCGGATCTCCGCAGTATCATTGTTTGCTTTTGACTCTTAAAAAGTATGAGAGAGAGAGAGAGAAAGAACAAATTAAAAAGGCAAACTAGAGAGTACATTTTACTTTTATTTTTTGTGTTGTTACTAGGAGACTGGGTGGTAAAGAGCAAGTAATGCACAAATGGGTTATAGATCTTATCAGGGAATTAACTAACTCAAAATACTGTACAGCATTTTTTGTTGGCACAAGGAAACACTTAAAACTCTGCTCTTCAGAAGGACATAGGGGAATGATATGCTTTCAGAAATATACCCTGAAGACATCAGGAAAGGATGAGTGCCTGACATGAAGGAAAAAAGCAGCAACTTCTTTTCCATACTACCTGCCGTCTCTATAAACAAATCACTCCAAGGCTCTATGACTTCGTTTTGCTCCACAGGCCTTCATGTGTATATTTTCTCCATTTAGTTTGTACACACCCCTTGAAACTCATCCTTCCCAATGGAAACATCTGCAGGAAGGTGAGGGGACTTCCTAAGTAATGGAGCTAAAGCCAAATTCAGAGGAGGACTGAGGGCTCTCATTTCCATGGCCATAGTCCATGTGACAGTAGTTTTCCTCTACTAACTTTAGTTTGTTTACACAGTAGGAGGTCCCAAATGTCTCATCACATTTGGACCCAAACCACAGTCCTTCGGGTCATCGTCTAATATAACCCACAGGTGCGTACCACCCAGGGCATCTTCCTGTCTCCTTCCTGAGCAGGTCTGTGGAGTAGCAGATGTTCTGGGCCAACGTCCTTCCTCAGTTCAGTTCCAGAATGTTACATGCATCAAGGCTTATGCCAGGCTAATCAGGCTCTTCTGAGTGTCAACCAGAAGTCAAAATCAAGGCTCAGTTGCAAACTTCCACCTTTTATCAACCTCTTCCAACAAAAGCAACCACTTAAAATGTTCATCAAAGAAAGGCAACACTTTTCCCTCGAAAGAGCTTTGGCTAAAATTCTGCCATTGAGGAGAGTTGGACAAAGAACCTTTATTGGGCCCTGGGAAGCTGAGCACTGGGGAGAGAAACTACAGGGGAAGAAGGACAAACCCTCTATCACTGAAAGTGTCCACAAGAAAGGCTGGACATGCAGGTCCCTGAGAAGTGATGTTAGAGATTTAAAATCTGGCTAGAAATTGGATAAGTATAGTGAATTTTCAAACTTTTGTTCTTATTTTTCAGTGGTGGACCCTTTGTGCAAACAAAAGCTTACAGAGAGTCATAATGCAATAGAAGAGTTAGTGTCCCATTGGACCCAACCATCCCTTAGATAAAAATTACAAACTCTTGACCTTCTGCCTCCCTCCAATCAGTGACCTGAAGGCATTTAGATTCATCAGGTGGTATAGGGGAGAGGAGGAATGAATCTTGAAAGAAAGGATGGTGCCCAGTGACTTTCTTGTTTCCTTGACTTTCTTGTTTAGCTTGAGGGAAGGCCAAAATCAATGGCAGAGAGGATACCTAAAACTGAGATAGAACACCCAGTTTCCAGCCTGAAGAACCAGAGGACAGATAGAATCCAAAATCATTTGACACAAAAAGAATCAGAGAAATGTGATACAGTCTTTAAGAAAAAAGATCATCAGTGGAAACTAATCCCAAGATGATGCTGATGTTGGACTTAGCAGATAAGGATTTTAAAGGATGTGTTACAATGAACCAAAGGGAGATATGTCATTGAAATGAAGGAAAAAATAGGATCAGCAAAGAAATGAACCAATGTAAATTCTAGAACTAGAAAATAAAATACAATTGATCAGCATCTATTTCCAATACAAGGAGCGAAGCTACAGTAGAACAGGGCCTGGGGTGAAAGGTTGAGGTGGGGCTACCTCAGCAAGGTCCTAAGTGGGCTCCTGAGATGAAGGGGTGGCCCAGCAGGAGATCTGTCACCAGAAGGACAAATCTCTCTGGTAATGAGCTTCTGAGAAAATACATATGTCTCTATTGTTCCTCAAGGGTAAGAAACCATTCCTATTAATTTGAGTCTCCAGTGCCCTGCACATAGTAAATGCTCCCTAAATTGGCTTTTAATCCCAGATTTGCATTCTAATATTGGCTCTGTCAGGAGTCACTTAATCTTTTCGAACTCAGTCTCAGAATCATTAAAATGGGGTTCCAATAGCTGTCTAGCCTAGAAACCTGGAGCCAGGTGCATCGCATGTGAAGTAGGACAAACGCTGACTTTGTAAACCATAAATATGAATCAATGCAGGAAATTAGGATCATCGTCCTTTCACTTCAGGGCAGCTTGCTTTTAGACTCAATTATTTGCTTACTCTCATTTATTTTTAGAGTTTATTTATTTATTATGAGAGAGACAGAAAGACAGTACACGCACGCATGGCAGGAAGGGGCAGAGAGAGAGGGAGAGAGAATCTGCCAGCACAGAACCCAATGTGGGGTTCAATCCCACAAACTGTAAGAACACAACCCGAGCCAAAATCACGAGATGGATGCTTAAGTGACTGAGCCACCCACATGCCCCTACTCTCGACTATTTTAAATTAAAATGGCATCTATGCACCTCTTCTCTTCTGTTTAGCAATATATAATTTTTCAGAATGATGAGGAGCATGAACAGGCTGTAAAGCATATAGCCCCAGCATTCAGAGCTATATATCAAATTTCAAATTCATGGCCTTTTCCAGAAGTATAACTTCCTTCCCTTTGTGATGCATCTAACTTACTCTGCCTGCATACTGACCCAGCCATGTGGAGGCCTGACACCGGTAAGGACAGCCCCTGAGGGATGTGAGGCTACTGTGGGGTCGTACTGTGTTGGAGTGAAGGCAAAGAATGTGTCCTTAAAAATGCCAACCCAGGGCTGCCCTGCCTGGGTGGCTCAGTCAGGTAAGCTTCTGACACTTGGTTTTGGCTCAGGTCATGATCTCACAGTTCATGAATTCAAGCTCTGTGTCAGGCTCTGTGCTGCCAGTATGGATCCTGCTTGGGACTCTCTCTCTCAAAATAAATAGAGAAAAATCTTTTAAAAATGCCGACTCAGAAGAACCTTAAGATAACGCAATTTTCCTCTGCAGTTTGGGAGCCTGACCTCATTAAGGACTTCTGCCATGCATGGAGAGACGAAGTACACACACACAGGACTGCATGGACAGGTATGAATCCAGACATTACCTAGAGGAATGATATAATATGAAAACTACTATACACTTATAACTAAGCCTCTTAGATATGATCCCTTCCTCTGAAAATACAACTGTTGTGGGGTCTACTCTATATTTACTACTTTGGCATCAAGGGTTTGCTTTTCAAAAGCCTGGCTAGGCTTTTTTAGGCAGTATGGTGTTAGTAACAGAAACATTATCCCCACCGAAACATGAACTTTTTACAGGCTGGAGCCTGGGAGGAATGCATAATCCCTTGATTAAATATCATTACTTAAGGTGTCACCTTTTCTTGCTACTATAGGTTTGATACTTTAGCTTTTGTGGAATTAAAAAATGTCAGCAAAAAAAAATTTTTTTTTTCTGATCCGTAGTTCGACACGTTATCCACTGTGCCACTGGGCCGCCCCCTAAAAAAATTTTTTTTTTAATTTAAGTACATACTGGCATCAAAGAAAGAACAAAAAAACAATTCCAAATAAAAAGACATGTCCGACTAGCTCAAGCCCCTTAGGCTGAAATTCGAATTTGAGTATCTCCCTTTTCCTCCCATCCGGGCACTGCTCGCAGTTCAAGGAGAAAGCACCTGTCACCTCTCACAATTCATCTGTGGTTTTGCTGTTAAGCTAAGGTTTCAAACACACACAAAAAGCAGCTCAGGTCCTAAAAATCAGTCCTCATACTTCTTGCTAAGTTTCCCTCAATTTAGGTTTCTCTTAAATGACCCTAGAGTTGGTTTGTGTTTCAATATAGCACACTGCTTAAATGCTTAAATATGGACTTTCTAACTCTGGAGAATTCTAAAAATTAGAAAGGCAGGTAATGCTTCTTCTTTTTTTGATGAGATCCAGCCTGGAAGCAGAGTGATGACTAGACATGTTATCGGTCTTGGCACCCTGGGACTTACACCATGCCAGGCTCCACCGAAGCACCAGCCTTGGCTCTGACTCAGAGCTCTGCCCCACCAGGCTTTGGCTTCGTAGGAATTAGCAAAGCAGAAGTCTTAGGGCCTTGCCCACATTCCCACACAGAACAGAACAGTTGTACCCTGCACTTCTCCACAAGTGAGTCAACACTACAGACTAAAGAGAAGTAGAGAAGAAGATGATGGAAAATTAATGGAAACATCTTAATTCCATCAAATGACAAACAGCAAAATTATTACAAGATTCCACTGCCTCAAATGCAAATACACACCATTCTCCAATGCAAAGAACCAGTGCTCCTGAAAGAAATGGCTAGTTCCAGAGCTGGGGTAGGAAATATATAAGATGTGCCTTGAACATCTGTAAAGAATGTCAGGGTCAGGTTAGACGCTGGAGTCTGCACTCCCACTGGCCAAGGTGTGACAAGCGGTAACCAAAAGAATGACAAGAGTGGCTTTAAACATTTGAAACATGTCATACATGTTAAGATCCGTAAGTTGACTGATAATGATACCCAAAGGAAAACGAAATCTTTTTGGTCACCTTTGGAGGAAATGAGGGGACCCTATATAAAATTGATGAATAAAAGCAAGATTCAAGCATTTATCCTGCCTTTTTACATAAATTATATTTCAGGGAAACAAAATAGTCAACTAGAGAAGGTTCTTCTTTATAAGACAATTCTAGCTCATAAATGCAGACACAATAACAGATTTAGGGAAGCATTTATTGGAATCTCCTGGTGAAATAAGGGACTCAGTCTTATTAGTAGTGGACACTAAAACCACTAGATGAGAGGCAGATAGAAACCTTCATAACAGCTGGAGCAAGCAGAAAATGCCTCAATTGGCTGAGTCACCTTTTTTTTTCTTTAAGATTTCATTCTTTTATTTTTTTTTCTACTGAGTAAGCTTAAGATCACAGAAAGAGAGGCAATGCTGAGATGTACAGAAGTACACAGCACTGGTGCTGATTTAGTCTTGCAAACATTCAAACCTGAATCTGATCAAGCCTGCTGATGTACCACATGACAGAAGATGCAGACGACAGACCAGCATATGCTGACCCACCAACCCAACGTGACGCAGCTGGACGGGCCCAGTGGGCAGGGGAGAGACTCTGTGACAAATGACTCAGTTTCTTTGAAAAATAAATAGCCATGAAAAAGGAGGAGAGGGGAAACAGTTACAGAGTAAAAGAGATTTAAGAGACGGGCTCACTAAATGAAATGGTTGGCCTTGTTTGATCCTGATTCAAATAAACCAACTGTAAAAAAGGCATTTATGAGACAATCAGCAAAATCTGAATGCTGACTGAATAGTGCATGATATAAAAAAGTTGATACTCATTTTTTTTAGGTGATGTAATGGTATTATGGTTATACATAAAAAAAGAGCTCTTTAAATAAATTTTTAAAAAATCTTTTTAAAATTTATTTTTGAGAGACAGAGAGAGACAAGATGAGCAGGGGAGGGTCAGAGAGAGAGGGAGACACAGAATCTGAAGCAGGCTCCAGGCTCTGAGCTGTCAGCACAGAGCCTCATGCGGGGCTCGAACCCATGAACCATGAGGCCAAGACCTGAGCCGAAGCCAGAAGCTGGACACTTAACTGACTGAGCCACCCAGGCGCCCCCCAGAAAGAGTTCTTATTTCCGAGGATATATGTCAACATATTTATGGATGAAATGACATATATGTCTAGGATTTGCTTTAAAATTGTCCAGTTGGGGAGGAAGAAAAGTGATGTATGGACAAAACTAAATATAGGGAATAATTATACTGTTCACTTTTGGGCATGTTTGAAAGTTTTCATAATAAAAGTTTAAAAAAAAAGAACAAATATTGTATGCATAATTACTTGCTCCTAGAAGCTAAGTACAAGAGTTCTTGCTTTTGTTTTTTTGTTTTAGTGTTGAAGGGGAAAAAGTTCACGAATGTTTAAATGAACATAGTTTTACATTTAATGAATTCATATGATACCAACTCCTCAAAGACTTTTCTGGAATATGGGAGAATTGTCATGAAAATCACTTAATACTTGTTGAACACCTACTATGTGCTAGGTACTTCATAACTTAACTCATGTAACTCTAACATTTCTACAATATAAGTATTATAATCCCTGTTCCATGGACAACATGCAAAGGCACAGATAGGCTAAGTAACTAGTGCAAAGTCACACAAGAAGTAGAGGAGCTAGGATTTGAACCTAGATCTTCCCGGTTCCAAAGCTCAGACCCTTTGAAGTATACCACATTCATTACTCTGTCTCTTTAAAAGACTTGACAGGTGCCTTGGTGGCTCCCTTGGTTAAGCAGGTAGTTTGATATTGACTGAGGTCATGATCCTGCTGTTCGTGAGTTCAAGTCTCACATGAGGATCTTTGCTGATGGTGTGGAGCCTCCCTGGGATTCTTTCACCCTCTGTCTCTCTTTCTCTCTCTCTGTTCCTCCCCTACTTGTGCTTATTCTCTTTCTCTCTAAATAAATAAATAAGTAAACAAAAACCTTTTCACCAAACAAATGAATCTGCCCTTTCTTGTAACTACAGCAGATGGTACATGACCAGGTAAAAATGTAACTTAAGTTGATGATGCTCTTGATTATTGCATGGGAATTCAGGAGCCTTGCTGACCTTGGCTACATACCAATCACATGCTGACAACCTAGTCCTCACAGACACATCAGCTGCAGTATAGAGATACTCAAGGACAAAAGAAAAAAAAACAATCTTTTTGTTTTCTTAAAAAAATTTTTTTAATGTTTGTTTATTTTTTGAAATAGAGAGAGACAGAGTGTGAGCAGAGAAGGGGCAGAGATAGAGAGGGAGACACAGACTCCAAAGCAGGCTCCAGGTCCTGAGCTGTCAGCACAGAGCCCGACACAGGCCTTGACCTCACAAACTGTGAGATCGTGACCTACAAGGTTGGATGCCCAACCGACTGAGCCACCCAGGCACCTCAGAAAAACCAATCTTTAAGACAGTGTTCAAGATATGGCAGAAGCAAAAGCAGTAAGTGAACAAAGATCTCGGTTCTGGGAAAAGCGGAATTAAAGGTAGAATGAGGTAGGCACTGACTGCAAGGTTAAGAGAAGGTTGCCAGGATCAGAGGCTGCTTCCCTCTTAGCCCACACACTGGAGCAGGGACTCGGCTGGAAGCACAGGAGAGCAGACTTAAGAGGCAGCTGGGACAGGAGGTACCGGGGAAGGCAAGATAAAAGCAACCAGAAAGTTTCAATGTCAGGGGCACTGGAGGCTAGAGCAGGCACAAAGATGACAGAAGAGAAATGGGTGGGGTCCCAGGTCCCTCCTGGAGGCCAGGGCCTGCGTGTGGGGTTAGGACACTGGCAGGCTTCTCTGGGAACTATTCGGAGTCCCTGGCTCTTCCCATTCCTCTGGCCTGTTTAGTCACACAAGTTAGAAGCCCTGAGCCCCGTGTCCTGGGAACGCTGCTCTCTGCAACAACAAGCTCATTGAAAACTAATTCACTGTAAAGGATGTTAATACTCAGCAGTTCCTCCTGGTACCAAGCCGTCTCTGTCCCCAACCTCGCCCAAGTCCTACTGCAGTTTGTAAACCTGAACTCAAACAAAGTGGATTCTAGCTTGTGAGAGAAACGATCATGAACAGCACTTCACGGAAAGCGAGCTCTTCTCAAAAAGCAAGTAAGGTTGTCAATTCTGCTAACCATGGGACAGTTCACTATGCCTGCTACACTGTGCTTTAAATGATGGTGGAGACTTGATTATGGTTATGAAATCAATATACAAGGCTTAACAAGCACTAAAAGAAGAATAGTATAGAAAATACTGGACTTCACAGCACATGGTAAAGGTGAGTAAAGGTTGGTAGAACTTCTATTTCACGTTTGTGTATACACAATTGCCCATGCATGTTTACTGCAGACACACACAACTGCTGTGTCACAGTGGAAAGTGTATTTCTTACAGTGCTTACTGTTAGCAAAAAAAGAAAATACTGGAAAACACTATTCTACAATACTGTAGTACCTGACTTCTAATTCATCATAGACTTGAAATATAGATTACATAATGTCCTCTCTTAAAATGAAATAAATTTGTTTTCAAGTGCAAATTATACGTTATTCCTTTTATTTCAAAAGGCTGGTTCTTTTGAAAGTAAATAAAGGATGTACAAGGGTCTGTAATGGCCTTTAAGTGACAAAACATCGTTGGCTGCCTTGGGATGGAGGAAAAGGAGGCTGTACCTTCAGTGGGTTTCTGCAAATATCGTCGTAGGACCAGCGTGGGAGAGGGTGTTTGGAGGATTTGGAAGCTCACAGCCAGAAAGAACAATCTCAGTTCATAGGGAGACCTATTTGCTCTGACAATTCTGGGTATAAGCAAGAGAGGCTAAAAGGCAGAATGAAAAAAACCTCAAAATAGGGAAATACGTAGAAATTTCTGAATGTTGAAACCAATACCAGGATCACAGTAAAACATAAACCTAGCCTGTGGTTCCTTGTGACTCTTCCTGAAGGTTTTTCCGAGTATGCACAGCACAGGGAGAGCCTGCACACTCGTGAAAACTCGTGAAAGACGAGTCCTCCAGAACCAAAAGGCCACATACTGTATGATGCTATTTATAAGATGCAGAGAAGAGGGCTGCCTGGCTGGCTCAGTTGCCAGAGCATGGGACTCTTGATCTCAGGTCAAGCCCCAAGTAGGGTGCAGAGATTATTTAGAAAATAAAATAAAATCTTAAAAAAAAAAAAGACATGCATAGGAGAGGTAAACTCAAAAAGACAAAAAGCCAGGGGTTGGGAGGAGAATGGGGGCTTAAGGGTTCAGGGTTTGTTCTGGGGTGATGAAAACATTTTGGAACTAGACTGAAGTGGTGGTTATACAACACTGTAAATGTACTAAATACCACTTAACGATGTGCTTTAACATCTCTTAAAATGTTTGTCTATTTTGAGAGAGAGAGTACACCCATGCAGGTGGGGGAGGGGCAGGGGAGCGAGACTCCTGAGGCGCCCCACTGCCAGCGCAGAGCCCAGCTTGGGGGATCATGACCTGAGCCGAAATCAAGACCTGGAGGCTTAACCTACTGGGCCGCCCAGGCACCCCTAAACTATATACTTTAAAGGGGTTAATTTAATACTCTGTAAATTCTACCTCAATTTAAAAATATAGAAAAGAAAGAAAATGGAGTTCTGAGGGAAAAGAGGGATGTGTCTAAACAGAGGAGGGTGGGGCGGGGGGTGGGGTGGATGATTAGAAACCCAGGGTCCTGGGGACTCCATTGTCTCTGTGTAACTCCACCCACTTAAGGCTCAGCTGAGTTCCAGCCTGTGAGGGTGACAAGCACAATGATGAACTGAGTGACGGAGGGGGAAGGGGCAGAGAGGGCAGTGGGAAGACGGCTGGCCAGAAGCATTTTGGAAAAGGAGTAAATTCAGAGCTGCTGAGAAAGTGCAAGTTAGGGTTCACAGCACACCAATCCATTTAGACATAAAGGGCTGAGAAATACTGAATTAGAAAGGTGGGGAGAGGGGGGGAAAGGCACCCAGCAGAGAGGACATGAGACTATTCCTGAGAAAGGGCCCCCATGCCTTGAAAACATTCCCTCACACAAAGGAAGATTAGACTAATTTAGGGGGGAACTTATTATCTTTATATGTCCTATAAAAATAAAGTCAAAGGCATAGCGGAATGCAAAAAGTGAATGAGGGAAGGAGGGTAGAAATTAATTTAGGTAGGTATTGGAGTAGAAGTTGACTTCTTGCTATTTCATAAGAAATTTGGCTTTCAGGCTTTAGAGAGGATTCTGGTCAGCTTAGGGCAGAATCATTGTCCAGTTTCGTGCCTTTTATTTAGGCTTTAGACCACAGTCTCTCAGTAACAGCCAGTTAATTAGCATATTCATGAGCACGGATGCATTTTTGGGCTGTCTTATCATGCATTTGCAAAAGTAAATGGCAGGATACCACAACCCAAGCATAAAAGTTCCCGAAACACCTCCATGTGCTAGGCCTGGGCTACAGACCAACGGGGTACAAACTTTGCTCTTTAGGGTTTCTGGAGAACACAGGAGAGTAACTCTTCTCTACAGGGGGTCTGGATGGCTTCCTCTCTATGGGGGTCGGGCGGTGGAGGATAGAGAAAGCCTGCACTTAGGAAAGCCAGGCCTGTGGTCAAATACCAGATCCACTTTTTGCTATAGTCTTGTGACTTAACCATTTGGGGTCTGTTTACCTGCCTGTAAAATAGGGATGACATCTAAACAAAGGACTGTCATGAGGAATAAACAAGACAGTGTATGTACTTAAGCAAGATGTTGCTGTAGTAGGTGATTCATACGGAGTAGCTGGGTTTTTTTAATGTTTAGTTTTGAGAGAGAGAGAGAGAGAAAGAGAGAGACAGAGTGAGAGTAGGGGAGATAGGGAGGGAGATGCAGAACTGTCAGCACAGAGCCTGAAGTGGGGCTCGAACTCGGGAACTGTGAGATTATGACCTGAGCCAAACTCGGACACTTACCCAACTGAGCCACCCACGCACCCCAGAGTAGCTGTTTTTAATTAAGTGTGAACATGTGGGGTGTAAGGGAGGGCATTTTGGCCAGAGGGAGTGGCAGGGGGATAGAAGCCAGAGAAAGCAGAGCTCCTTGGAGGAGGAAGTGAAAGGTGGGGCGGGGTGAAATATAGATAATATAACAGGTTATATAATAGAGGAGGCTGGATAGAGGCTGGGGACCCATCCTGCAAGGGGAGGGGCACCTCACTCTTTGCTAAGGAGTTGGTCTTGACCCTCTGGGCACCTGGGCAGCATGTGGAATCTGCCACGCAATCAATCCCCTCTGCCACAGTCACCATCAGCTATTCTTGAACGCTTTCACCCTCCAGATCCTTCCAAAATTTACAAACATCGCCCCGTGGATGTTGGCCCTCTCTGATGAAGTAAAGTCATGTCACTTACATCACTTGGACAAAGGAAAGTAAACTACTTAATGAACTTACGAATTTCTCCATAAATGTCGGCTGAGCGAACACTGGTTCTAGACTCCGTGGGGATAAATGGAAGTTTATAATCGTAACCGGAGAGAGGAGATACCCACATAGTGACAATGCAGGAAATGCCAACATGAGTGGGGACAAAAAGTCCTGGGAGCTTCAGGAAAGCTCTAACTGGTGGGCAGGGCCAGCCTGGAGGGCCTGCCAATGCCTGGGGTCTTACAGTTCCTCTGCTCACATACAGCTGGTTATGACAGATATTCTTTAGGGCTGTCTGTGAATGGTGATAAGAAAAAGCAGACCTATTTTTAGTTGATTTTATTAGTGATTTAAACTCTCTAAAGACAAGGCCCCACTTCCTGCATGCAGGGCCCCCTCCCCATGTGAAATTTCGGTATACTGTCTCTGAGCCTTAGTTTCAGAACGGCAGCAGGGGATAAACATCTGTCTTGACCATGTGTTCTGACGCGGTGAAATCAAGATACTCTGAAGTGCAAATGCCTCGCGGCCCAGGGTCTGACACAGAATAGGGCACTTTGCACATGTTCCATTTCCTCCCTCAGGGTCCTTTGTTCTTTACCTACCCAAGTGGTTCCAGAATCCAGTGTAGACCAATTAGCCAGTGTGTGTGTTCAGTTATCCGTCTACACTGGCTTACCCCTCTTACCATGCACTTTCTCAGTTAATGAGGAAGAAAGCAGAGCACAAAGAGCAGCCTTCACTTTACTCCCTAACAGAGGCCAGGAATCTTCCCCCAAGGCCAATGCGAGGAAAGGTGACTCCAGCGGAACTGCGCTTGTATAAACTTGTCCCTGACCCCACCATCCAAATCTCAAACAACAATTTGTATTCCCACAAACTTGTCCCAAAATAAAATTTCAAAGTCACAGAATACAGCACACGTAACACCACACAGTTTTCAGTTCTCCATATTTCCTCAAACACTCTAAGAGATAACGCCCCCAGCCTCCTGGCTGCTGCAAAACAGGGTCTCTAGCTGAAGCTTTTACTTTTCCCAAAAGCACCATGTCCAAAAGCACCCCGAGCAAAGACGGAGAGCAGAGAAAACACTATCTTTGTCACCTTATTCTTTTTAAAAGGTTTATTTGTTTGAGAGAGAGAACTCCACCAGGGGAGAGGCAGAGAGAGAGAGGGAGAGGGATAAAGAGAAAGATAGAGGTATAAAGAGGGAGAGAGAGAGAGAGGAGAGAGAGAATTCCAAGCAAGCTCCATGCTGTCAGCAAGGAGCCCTATCAGAGGCAATATCACAGGATCAGGACCTGAGCCTAAACCAAGAGTAGGATGCTCAACACACTGAACCACCCAGGCACCCTGCCACCTCTTTTTCTAGATGCATCTACACTACGTTTTAGTGTGAAAACAATGTCAAGTACACTGTCACCCCTAAGAAACCCAGCTACAATCTGTTTCTACATGAAAAAAAGTGGAAGGAGGGGAGCTAAAAGCTTATAAAGTACTATCACTATCAAGAAATTGAAACATTTTCCCTCCTCAGCTTCAAACTAGAGTCTTTATCTAGTTAAAAACAACTTCTCCGTTCTGCTTTTAATGGCGGGGGGAGGGGGGGAGAATTCGGTCAAGTAGTCAGATACTTAAAAATACCCACTAATGGTGAGAACTGTATTCTAGGTGAGCATCCTCCTCCTTGCAGCAAGCCAGGAACAGAAATACCGAACTCGCGCAGGGTCCAAGGGAGCCAGGTTCCGGGGAGGGGACCTCTTTCTTTCCTCAGCACACTTGGAAGACTGGGTGCTAGGTAACAATACCACCACCGACGCCAGCCACTGCCATCCCGGGGCTATCCTGTTATCACCCTATATGCCGAACCACGAGCACCTCCCCGGACACAAGGCCCGTGTCAGAAGCTGCTGGTATTGACTTTCTACTAAACGTCCACAACAGTGAGCTCTTCTCTACACCATTTTCCTGGCCCGTAATAGGTGCAAGAAAATTCTAGCCAAACAAAACTTCAGCTCCACTTCATGTTGAAAAGGCCAGATCGTTGACCGGTGGAGCAACGTGAGGCCCGTTCTTTTCGGAGTGGTCCCGGGAGAAACAGGTCACAGAGGGACAACAAAAGCAACGAGGAGCCAGGGGCCTCGGGCTTCCCCAGGAAAACCTGACCGCCGCTTCCTCCTCCCCATCCAACACCCCGTCTCCAGAGGCTGCATCCTCCGACACCGAGTCCAAAGGAGCATGGCTCACAATCCCCTCCCGGATCTGACTGGGGGAGACTCTGGATCTCAGCTCAAATACCTGCGTGGCTTCCGGAGCAACCTGAGACAAAGGGTGCGGCCAGGGGCACCGCCGTTGCGGGGAAGGCACAGCCTGCACCCCATTTGGTCCCCTCTCCCGCCCGCTCCATTCCCGCGGGGGCCCCGGCCGTAGGGAGGGAATAACCGGGCCGACTCTCACCGTGCTTGCGGCCTCGGGTGCGGGCCGACAGCAAGGGGCCGCACAGACTGAGTCCCGCGGCGACGAGCAGCAGCCGCCGCGGCCCCATTGTCCGGAGGCGCGGCGCGGCTCGGACAGACGGCCCCGCCTCCGAGCGGCGCGGGTTCGGGG
>NC_043705.1:53848424-53907282 GCF_006229205.1 Suricata suricatta | reverse complement strand
GGGCACCTGCGCGGCCCGTCCCGGGAGCGCGCCCGCCGCGCGGGCTGGGCGCGGGGAACACGCGCTGGATTCGGCCGCCCGAGCGGATCTGCGGAGTCTTCCCGCAGCGGGAAACGGGGCCCCGCGGCCGCCTTTTCCCGGAAAGCTCACCCGCAGCCCCTTCTCCTCTTCGGTTGTGCGGCCGTGTTCCGAACCCTGTGGTTGATAAATTACTTGAAAGTCACTGGTCAGTTTCAAGCTTTGTAAAAAGGGAATTTCGCCTTGAGGGTGTCATTCCCCAGTGAGAGCCCTGACACTTAAACTAGGAGAAAAGACAGCGGAGACGGTATCGTTCCCTGCATTCCCCCCATCGTCCTCGTCCTCGGGGCACAGGGCCTTGTTGTGTATAGAAATTGCTCAGTAAATGACCGAATAACTCATATATACTTAAAAGAATTTTTTTCCTATTCAATTCTCCAACGAAAACATATCCAAGAGTAGATGTGAACCACTAAAATTATGTATTTCTTCATTCCCTGATTTATACTATTTTTCATCCATCCTAAGATGCCATTGATTTTAAGCGTCATTTTATGGGCGCCTGGGTGGCTCAGTGTGTTAAGCATTGGACTCTTGATTTCGGCTCAGGTCGTGATCTCACGGTTTGTGAGTTTGAGCTCCGCATGGGGCTCTACATGGACAATGCCAAGCCTGTTTGGGATTCTCTCTTTCCCTCACTGCCCCTCCCCTGCTTGGGATCTCTCTCAAAATAAATAAACAAACATTTAAAAAACTGATTCATTTTAATTTATGTACTACAAGCACTCCCACACAGATGCTGCTGGTGTTTAAACTGTGGCATCCCTGCTGATTGTAAGAAACTTCTCATTTTCAGGATTGTTTAAAATGAAGAAAGACATGAAGAATCAATGAAATAGTGTAAAATATAAAAGTAATCAATATAGGTGGCAAAAAATTCTAACAGTTCAAGAAAGTTAAATGAAAAGTAAAAGTATCTTCAGCCTCCCCTTCTAAGAACCACATACCGATGATGGCCATGGTTAAGTTTCTATCCGTCATTCAAGGATTTGTGTCCACATACAAGTATCTTTATATATCTTTAATGATGGGATAAAACTATGAGTACGCTAAAAGTGTACTAAAACTAAAAGTTTACTATGAGTAAACTAAAAGTTTAACTATGTCATTGGTGGAAAATGTTTTTAACCATTTTACAAACCTGGAGTTTAAAAGGATGCTTTTTTGCTTAGTCATTAGAACAGAATGCACAAACAGGGCTGCTGAAATTCATGCTTCATTCTTTGTGCATATTAGCCAGATGGAAGCATCCTTTACAGTGGGGCCGAGACACAGTGAACAAGGGTGAAGAGTGAATCAGAATGAGGCATTTCTTCTTCCCTTTAGCCCTTTCTATAGGTTGTGGGTTGCTCATTGAGCAGCCACCAAAAACCTGTCTTTGGAAACAGTGGTTTTAACTTTTACGACTCACAGTGCAGATTCCTTAACCTCATCCCAGACTCACGAAATCCGATTCTACACTTCTGACAAGCAGCCCCAGGTGAAAGTGATGTCTGAGGGTTCCTAGCCAAAGTTTAGGCAAATGTTCTTCTAAGACCGTGGTTCTCAAACTTTAGTATGGATCAGAGCCATCCGGAAGATTTGTTAAACCACGGTGCTGGTCCTCACCTCCAGAGTTTCTGATTCCATAGGCCTGGGGTGTGGTCTGCAAATTTGCATTTTTAACAAGTTCTCAGGTGGTGCAGATGCTGAAGATGTGGTTGGAATGGACACACTTCGAAAAGAGCCTTTAGAGGTAAAAAGAACTGAAGAGGATTTTATGTAGTTTGTGTGGGTTTCCTTTAAATAACACATTTTGGGGTGTCTGGGTGGCTCAGTTGGTTGAGAGTCCAACTCTGGGCTCAGGTCATTATCTTGCAGTTGGTGGGTTTGAGCCCTGCATCCTGCTCACTACTGTCAGCCCAGAGCTTTTTTCTGAGGCTCTGTCCCCCTCTCTTTCTGCCCCTCCCCTGTGCACACTCCTGCCTGCTCTCTTTCTCAAAAGTAAATAAACATTAGGGGTGCCTGGGTGGCTCAGTTATTGGGAATCCGGCTTTGGCTCAGGTCATCATCTCATGGGTTCGTGGGTTTGAGCCCCAAGTCAGGCTCTGTGCTATCAGCTATCTGCTATCACAGATGTCTCCCTCGCTCTCTGCTCCTCCCCCACTCACATCCTGTGTCTCAAAAATCAATAAAACGTTAAAAAAGTAAAAAAAAAATTGAAAACATAAATTACACAACATTTCAAGCACAGAAAAGTAAAGAACCTAATACATTCATAGACCTACAACTTGGCATTAACATGGATATATATATATATATATATATATATATATATATATATATAATCTTATATTGGTTAGGCTTTTTGGTTTTTTTTGTAGCCTCTTCTGATTTCATTTTTTCCTACCCTGAAGAGTGACCTTCTTATTCATGTTTTTTGTAATATTGGTACAATTGTGTTTCCAAAAAAAAAATAGTATTGCTTTGTACGTTCTAAATATTTAGACAAAGTAACATACTTTAGGAATCATTCTATAGTTTTCGTTTTTCTAGATTTACCTGGTTGTATATGTATATCTAATTCTTTTTAAATTCTTTATAGTATGCCTTTGTGTGTACAGCATTTTATTCTTTTAAGGCTATTTTATCTGAAGTTTTGTCCAATTTATTTCACCTAACATAGCATATTTTTGCTTTATTTTCCTTGATTAATCTGGCCAGAGGTTGAAAATGACCATTTTCCAATGCCCATCTTTTTGTTTTGTTGCTTTTATCATTTATTTTCATTGTCATTAATTTTCATACAGGCTTTTTAAATTATTTCTTTCTACTTTCTTTGGATTTATTCTTATTCTTTTAACGTTTTAACTGATTGCTTAGGTTAATTTTCACTCCTTCTCCCTCAAGTGAACATTTCATCTGCATTTTGTATGTTTTTGACATGTGGATATATTCAGTAATTCAGGTGAAAATATTTTGTTAATTTCACTAAATCTTCCTCAATCCTTTCATTATTGGAAGTTTTGACTGGCTTTGTGGTTAATTTTTTAAACTTTAAAAAAATTTTTTTAGAGAGTGGGTGAGCAGGGGAGAGGGGCAGAGGGAGAGAGAATCTTAAGCCCAAGTCTGGAGCCCAAAGCAGGGCTAGATCCCACAACCCTGGGATCATGACTTAAGCTGAAATCAAGAATAGGATACTTAACTAAGGTGCCTAGGTGCCCTGCTTTATGATTAATTTCTAATTTTACCTTATGGTCTGTTGGTAATGTTCTATTTTCTGTTTATTTGTTTGTTTTTGCCTACATTCTCTACAAAATTTCTTTAATATTTGTGTCCTCCTTAGAGCTTTTGAAAAAGAAATATATTTGTTTCATATCATCCATACCAAAATCCCTTCATTTACAGTTTTACAGCAAATGCGTGCAGGTTCCACAGGTAGAAAATCCACCTAACCAGACATTACAGCAGTTCCCTAACCTGTTGATACTTCTCAGAAGTGAAGTCTCAACATTGCAGCATTATTCATATGAAAATCATCTAATATTGATGCCTGGCTTTTATTTTCTCTGTTTGAACTTACCCGGTACCAAATAGTAATGTTTACCAAACTCATGTTTATTTTTGAGAGAGAAACAGAGAGAGAGAGAGAGAGAGAGAGAGAGAGAGAGAAAAATTCACAAGTCCGGGAGGGCAGAGAGAGAGGGAGACAGAGGATCTGAACAGCAGAAAGCCCAATGGGGGGCTCAACCCCATGAGCTGTGAGATCCTGACCTGAGCCGAAGTCAGATATTTAACCAATTGAGCCACCCGGGCACCCCAAAAGAGTGAAAATTTTAATTCTAAAATGATATGAAAGCAGTTTGTTTTAAACCCTTTAGATGATCTGCCTGCTTCAGGTATGATGGGTACTGCTCCTCTATTTGAAGCCTTCCAAAGACAGCAAGATATTCCAAGAACTTCCTTAGTAATTTCTTTTTGGAAGATAATGGTCGTGATACCAGGGCTTATATCTCATATGAAGTAAAATCAAGTTGTATTCAAACTAGGTGTGACCTACTCCAGATTCTGTGCAGATAGCTCCATATTTGAAGCAAACAGGTCTGTAACTGAGGTCCCAGCTAGTCAATAGGAGACCCATTTCTGCCTTTTGTTGTTACAAATCTGCACTGGTATTTTGAGTTTAGAAATAAAATTAAACTTTCAAAATGGGTCAACAAATGTCTTTCCACTAATTATACTATGGATAGAATGGTAGACTCACCCTGTGGTTGAGGTGCCAAGAGAAGGTCAAATTCAGTATCTATCAGAAAGAAAGCAACTACAGAAACTTTTGTTCCAGTGTAATTACGTGAACTCAGTGATCTTTTATTTCTCTTATTCGTATTCTGTATTAGTCTCAGTTTCCTAGAAAAACGAAACCAACAATCTGTATCTATGTATCATCTATCTATATCATGTATGTAGATATACATATATAAATCTTGTATACATATAAGAGAAGATTTATCCCAGGAACTGGCTCACATGGTCAGAGAGGCTCAGAAGTCCCACACCCTGCTGTCTGTGTGCTGGGGAACCTCGGTGCTGGTGCTACAGTTCAATCCCAGCCCAGAGGCCCGAGGACCAGGGGAGCTGATGGCCCGACTCCCAGTCAGAGACTGATGCTGCTGGTGTAAATTCCAGGGTCGGAGGCCTGAGAACCTGTGTAGGGGCAGAAGATGGAAGGTCCAGCTCAAGGGGGAGTGGGGGTGGGGGATGAGATGGGAGAGGGGGAGGGAGAGGTTTTCCCTTCCTGCGCCCTCAGCAGATTAGATGACGCCTGTCCCCAAAGGTGAAGAGATCTTCACTCAGGCTATGCCTTCAAATGTTAATCTCTTCTGGAAACACTCTCACAGAAATAGTGTTTTTTAACCAGTTACCTGGGCATCCCTTAGCCCTATCAAATGGACACATAACATTCACCATCACACTGTCCAGTGTATTTTAAGTCAGAGATTTTATACTCTAAGGCAACCTAGAAAATCTGTACGAACTCCTTTACTTGGAGACCGAGTTGCGAGCACATGCGTTGTTAGACGGAGCTAGTCATTAGCTGCCCAGGCTCCGCAGGGCCCACCTAAAGCAGTCCTGTGACTCCTGAGCCACAGCGGGGTGGCGAGGTCTGCCTCCTTCCTAGCCCATCGGAACCAGCCTTTGCATCTCCACCTCTACACCACGTACGAGGCACGGCCAGGCTCTGGACTTCCAACAGTGGCTAAAGCAGTCTCTGTCCTCTGGAACTCAGAGGATGACTGGTGACGGCTCTATTTTAACCTGTTACTAAATCCAGGTTTCAGCAACAGAGGCAATAGGTTTTCAGAAGCTCATCAGCAGTGTATCATCCACTCTCAGCAGGATCTCTTAAAATACAGGCAACTATCACCGTTCAGAGTTCTGTGGTTCACCTCTGGGAACACTTGAGGAGTACCACAAATCCCTACGTAACCACAGCCAAAGTTGTAAGAATTACATCACGAATAGCCCCTCTAATTAGAGCCCAACCACACACACACACCCCCTCCCACACACACCAATACACACATTATGGTTCTGATCTTTCACTGACTTAAGAGAGGTATGTCATGTCAGACAAGGGTCTTTTTACCACAAATTTCCAGAATATTAAGTTTGCACAGGTTTTCCCTCTCTTGGAGATTACTAGGACACATTGTTTGAGAGGAGCTAGGCTGCAGCTTAAGGTGTAGGTGCTAAAAAGTGCAGTTCAAGGGAGCATGGATTCTAAAATTTTTAAAAAAATGTTTATTTATTAGAGACAGAGAGAAACAGAGCATGAGTCAGGGAGGGACAGAGAGAGAGAGGGAGACACAGAATCTGAAGCAGGCTCCAGGCTCTGAGCTGTCAGCACAGAGCCGAATGCGGAGCTCGAACCCACAAACCATGACATCATGACCTGAGACGTAGTTAGTTGCTTAACTGACAGAGCCACCCAGGCGCCCCAGGGAGCATGGATTCTAAACGTTCCAACGGAATATCATTTTTGTAACCATGGAAACATGACTAGACACACATCAAAGTAAAGGAGTCAGCCATACAAAAATCAAGTTATAGTTTCAATTGCTAAGTGTTCCTAAAGCAGAAAAAAATATTTTCTTCTTCCCGCTGAGTAAGAAAAGCTATGAGCTCTCCAGAGGAAGCTGGGGAAGGCTAGCAAAACGTGCCACTCCAAAATATGCCTTTTTGGCATATGGCTTATATTGAAGTGTTTATTTTGCGAAACTATGGACACAGAAGACTCTCTGAAAATAGAAGTAATCCTTTTTATAAAAGTAGTTTACGTGTTTAAAGAGATTCTACATTGGAAAGGGAGGCTGTACCAGGAAGAGAGCTATTATCAGACATTCCTTCTTCACCTGGCTGTCTTCCAGGTGGGGCAAATTTGAGCAAGTATTTCCTCTTCACAGCTTCCCCTGAATTGCACCCTCCAGCCTCCACCATTCTTCTTTTGTCTTTTTTTTTTTTTTTTTTAATGTATGTTTATCTTTTGTCTGTAGTGGAAGATAGTAAGGTGGGGGCTTGGGCTGTTTCAAGGAGTGTTTCTCAGTTTTCCTTTGTATACACGAGGCGTGCATTTTTAATTGGTATTTGTTCTTTTCTTGATAATTTGAGAGAGCAAAAGGGAGACTGTGGGGGAAGTGGCAGAGAGGGAGAGAATCAAGCCCAAGCAGGCTCCATGCCCACCATGGAAGTTACAACTGCAAGATCATGACCTGAGTCGAATTCAAGAGTCATATACTCAACTGACAGAGCTGCCTGTCACCCCTCTCGATAACTCATTACAGAGCGTCTCAGCCAGGAACTCAGAAGCAGAGAGGGAGAATTAGTTTTCTTTCACCACAAAGGTTAGGAGTCTTTACTGGCTCAGGGTTATAAGGCACAACTGTCCTCTGGCTTGGGGTCCAGTGCTCCTGGGAGGGGTACAGGCCTTGGCTTCAGCCATCTCTACATCCATACCTCTGTTGACTTCTTTTTCATGCTCCATCACATTCTCCCTCTCTGGGTCACCTATTCATTCCCGTGCCCTAAAGATCTCAAGTAGCAAAAGCCTTACCATGTGGGCCAAGAGAGAGGAAACATGCGCTGCTTTCCTTGAGGGTACGTGCATGATGTGAAGGTCTATATGAACACAGATAAGACTCCAGCATCATTTCAGTGTTGGAATAAGACAAACTCCCTTCAGAGATACTATGAAAGATTAGCTTTAAAAAGAAAAAAAAAAAGAAAGGTTAGCTTTTGTCTCTAAATATTTTTTCTTAACTTTGGTTTCTTCTACTCATTCCCTCTAAAAATCTTTCCTGGAGCACAGAGGAGGAAGCGTAACTTCCCTCTCACTGTCCCTGGATCCTGCTTCTTCACAAGATGGCCCTTCACTATGTTTATCTGATCCCTTTTAGGTGTGCAGGTCTGTGTTAAGGTGGACGCATTAAAAAAAAAAAGTACACATTCACAAACTGTTAAGATAGTGAGCATTTTGACAACATTTCCTCTTTTTTTCTTTTTTTTTACTCATGACACTTTTGTATTAATGGGTCTCAAAATGCTGTGACAGATTTTTGGTCAAGTTGTTTCCATTAAAAAATACTGATTTTAAAAACTAGTAACTTAAAACTGCCACACACACACACACACACACACACACGCACACTAAGCAAATGGTTCTCAAAACATTCCTTCTGAAGATTTTATGGTGCATTGTTATCAATAACCAGTCTTTTACTATTAAACTTAATTGACACCAACAGTTGAGAACCATTCTCCCACCACTGATTAAGACTGGGGTGGCAGAGGGGCGCCTGGGTGGCTTAGTTGGTTAAGCGTTTGACTTTGGCTCAGGTCATGATCTCATGGTTCATGGGTTCAAGCTCCATATCAAGCTCTGGGCTGACAGCTCAGAGCCTGGAAACTGCTTTGGATTCTGTATGTCCCTCTCTCTCTGCCCCTCCCCCACTCGGTCTCTCTTTCTCTCTCTCTCTCTCTCTCTCTCTCTCTCTCTCTCTCTCTCTCTCTCTCAAAAATAAATAAACATTAAAAAAAAAGACGGGGGTGGCAGGTGTTGGGGAGAATATTCATTTAGCCTTCTGAGCTCTCTGGACAGACTTGGTGACCTTGCCAGCTCCAGCTGCCTTCTTGTCCACTGCTTTGATGACACCCACAGCCAGCGTCTGTCCCATGTCACATACAGCCAAACAGCCCAGAGGAGGATGGTCAGAGAAGCTCTCAACACACATGGGCTTGCCAGGAACCATATCAACGATGGCAGCATCACCAGATTTCAAGAACTTGGGACCATCTTCCAGCTTTTTTCCAGAATGACGATCAATCTTCTCCTTCCACTCAGGGAACTTGCAGGCAATGTGAGCTGTGTGACAGTCCAGCACAGTGCATAGCTGGCACTGATTTGGCCTGGATGGTTCAGGGTAATCACCTGAGCTGTGAAGCCAGCTGCTTCCATCGGTGTGTCATTTTTGCTATCACCAGTCACATTGCCACAATGGACATCTTTGACAGATGCTTTCTTGACATTGAAGCCCACATTGTCCTCAGGAAGAGCCTCACTCAGAGCTTCATAGTGCATTTCAACAGACTTTACTCAGTTGTAACATGAGCAAAAGTGACCACCATGCCTGGTTTAAGAACACTGGTCTCCACTTGACCCACAGGGACAGTGCCAATACCACCAATTTCATAGACATCTTGGAGGGGCAGATGCAAGGGCTTGTCAGTTGGACCAGTTGGTGGCAGAATGCAATCCAGAGCTTCAAGCAGTGTGGTTCCACTGGCATTACCATCTTCATGGGTGATTTTCCATTCCTTGAACCAAGACATGTTCGTACTTGGCTCCAGCAGGAGGTCACCATTCCAACCAGAAATTGGCACAAATGCTACTGTGTCAGGGTTGTAGCCAATTTTCTTACTGTAGGTGCTAACTTCCTTAATGATTTCCTCGTATCTCTTCTGGTTGTAGAGTGGCTCAATGGAATCCAACAATAAGTTGTTTTACACCCAGTGTGTAAGCCAGAAGGGCATGCTCACATGTCTGCCCATTCTTGAAGAGACCTGCTTCAAATTTGCCAACACGAACACCAACGATCAGGACAGGACAGTCAGCGTGAGATGGGTAATCATATTTTTGATAAAGTCTCTGTGTCCTGGGGCATCAGTGATGGTCACAAAGGACTTGCTGGTCTCGAATTTCCACAGGGAGATATTAATGGTGTTACCACATTCACGTGCTTTCAGTCGATCCGAGACCCAGGCATACTTGAAGGAGCCCTTTCCCATCTCAGCAGCCTCCTTTTCGTACTTTTCAATAGTTCTTTTGTTGATCCTACCACATTTGTAGATCAGATGACCAGCAGTGGTAGACTTGCCCAAATCTACGTGTCCAATGACGGCGATGTTGACATGAGTCTTTTCCTTTCCCATTTTGGTTTAGGGTTAGCGGGGGTTTTCTTGACACCTGTGTTCTGGAAGCAAACCTGTTGCAAAGAAATCCTCATTGTTAAAAATATGTATAGCTGGACACAATCACCAAGTGGCAGACTCTACTTTCAAAATATGAACTTCCTGGGGTGCCTGGGTGGCTCAGTCAGTTAAGTGTCTGACTCTTAATTTTGGGTCATGATCTCACAGTTCATGAGATTGAGCTCGGCACTGATAGCATGGCACTTGCTTGGGATTCTGTCTCTCTCCTCTCTCTGGCCATCCCTCCCCCTCCACGGTCTCTCTCTTGCTCTCTCAAAAGAAAAAAAAAAGCTTAAAAATTTGAACTTTCCAAATTGTATTAACCTCACACTAAAATTTAAAGTTCATTTTTGTCAAATGAGCTTAAGTTACACTTTCTCAATGTTTTATAGTCCCTATGAAAAATAAAGCCTGTTGAATGAATGAACAGAATGAAAAGTATCAGGGGGCTCCAACCTGCGAGTCTGGATCACTACTGTCATGAAGATAGCTAACCTGTCCCCAGAAATTACACTTTTTATTAATATACCACCTCTCTTATCCCAGCTTTAGAAAAATTTTTTTTTGAGAGAGAGCAAGGGAGGGGCAGAGAGAGAGACAGAGAGAGAGAGAGAGAGAGAGAGAGAAAGAGAACCCTAGGCAGGCTCTGCACCATCAGTGCAAAGCCCCATGTGGGGCTCAAACCCACAAACTGCGAGATCATGATCTGAGGCAAAACCAAGAGTCAGACACTTAACCAACTGAGCCCCCCAGGGCCCCACCCCAGCTTTTAATTGAGTACAGGGCTCCCTAGTTAAGCCTTATTCCCCAGGCTCTATTGGCCAGCCTGGGTCCCTAGATAATCTTGTGGGCCTTCTCACCTCTGAACTGCCGAATTTGGGAAAAACAAACTTCTCTTTTATTTCAGCCACAGGATTTTTGTTGTTGTTTTTAAGTTTATTTTGAGAGAGAGCATGAACTTGAGCAGGGGAGGAGCAGAGAGACAGAGAATCCTAAGCAGGCTCTGCACTGACAGTGTGGGGCTTGATCTCACAAATCATCTGACTGAAAGCGACAGTCGGATGCTTCCCTGAGCCACCCGGGTGCCCCAGCCACGCGGTTTTGGATCCCTGGGTCACACCAGTGTAGTCTGCACGGTAACAAGTCCGGCTGTTGGCATGCTGTTTTTTTCCTGAAAAGCCCCACCAAGAACCTTCTACCCACTAAATGATTTAGATGTATTAAGACAAACTAAAAAGCCCAATTTATGTGATTCAGTAACATTTATTTTACATAAAACAATTTTCAAAGAATACATTTAAAAACCATCTAGATACTGATTTTATTGCATTACAAAAAATTGAGAGGCACAATTGAAGTATTCAAATAAACTGTGAGGGGTTGAGGTGGGGGCTTAGATCACTATCCAGGATGCTCCTTAGTCGCTTAAAGGCTCTGGGAACAAGAGCCTTTACCACGAGGCAGTAGTGCACTTATTTAGTAGGAATAAATCACATAAAATATATACTTTTATACAGAAAGTGTTATTGTATTGTCACTTTCAATTACTTATAAAAACTTCATTTTGAATTGCACAAAAGTTCTTTAAAATTGGTAACTCCCAGAAGGCAGGGCTTAGAACGAAGTATCTGTGTAGTAAATAATTCATTACAAATAATTAGGTTTCCATTTTTCCACAGATAAGAAAAAAAATCTATGAAGAATTGCATTATTCAAATGGGACATTTAAAATTATTATTCATAGGAAAATAGGTTTGCAGATTTGTCTCTAAGTCACCTAAACTTATTTTCTCCCTACTTTAAAACAAATCCCGAATGCCAAAGTTTGAAATCAGAGTACCTATACCATAGCATAATGTGGAAGTGTTTCCATTAGTTCATTTTTTGTTTTATTCTTCCGGAGTATCAAATATCAAAAAGGCACATGGGTATATTCTTCAGAACAGTTTTGGTCATTAAAAAAAAAACACCACCACCACACATGTATAACCAGTGATTTCAATCATGTTGAACAACAAAAATACTCAGCAGATTCATCTCAATTCAGGTGGTACAGATGCCATGAAACTGGGGTGGGCACTTCACTTTCCGTAGAATTTCTTGTTCAGCAGGTATATGAGAAGGTTTACGTTCACTTTGACCTTATCAAACATCTTCATTACAGCTACTCCTTCATACTGCATCTGAAGTAAATCCTGAAATTATAAGGAACATCATTAGATCTCAGATTTGACATTTTGCACACTTAAAGTCTTTCTTAAAAAAAAAAAAACATTCTAGAAGAATCTGTTGACAAAAATAGATTCCGTTGACCCGATGGCCTCCGTGGGGTGTTCTTAAACTTCAGTGTGCATCAGAATCATCTGGTTAAAAACACAAGCTAGTTAAAACACAGATTGTTGGGCCCCGTGCACTGGAGGTTCTGACTTTGTAGCTCTAGGGTGGGGCCCAAGAATATGCATTTTAACAAGTGCCCACGTGATAATGGTATTGATGGTCTGAGGGCCGTACTTTGAGAAGCACTTACCTAAATGAAAGAAAACAGATTTTTAGAAGTGATAAGCACTATATGAAAGAAAACCATTATCAAGTTAATATCAATACATAATTATAATTTTTAAAAAATTATTTGTTTTTAGAGAGAGAGCATGGGTGTGGTGGAGGGAACGAGCAGAAGGAGAGTGAGAGACAGAATCCTTCTTTTAAAAGTCTTTATTTTATTCTGAGAGACAGTGAGTGGGGAAGGGGCAGAGAGAGTGGGAGACACAGAATCTGAAGCAGGCTCCAGGCTCAAACCCACGAACTAACTGTGAGATCATGACCTGAGCCCAAGTCAGTAACTGTGAGATCATGACCTGAGCCCAAGTCAGAGGCTCAACCGACTAAGCCACCCAGGTGCCCCCGGGCATATCCTTTAGGACAGTGGTGTTTCATTTTCTTTCTTTTTTTTGAGAGAGAGAGGGCGCAAGTGAGTAAGGGGAATAGAGAGGGGAAGGGGGAGAAAGAGAGGGGTAGGGTAGGGAGGGGGAGAGGGGCAGAGAGAGAGAGGGGAGGGGGGGGAGAGAGAGAAGTAGACGGGAAGAGAGAGAGAGAGATGGAGGCAGAAAGAGAGAGAGGGAATCGAGCTCATCTGATATGGGGCTCAACCTCAGGAACCTTGAGATCATGACCTGAGGCAAAGTCAGATGCCTAACCAACTGAGCCACCCAGGCGCCCCTGGAACAGTGATGTTTTCTATAGCCGAGTGAGTAAGGCTATCCCTGGGGGGGGGGGGCACAAAGAGTATGAGAGCTCCTATTTATTATTGTCTCTTATTCTTCAAACATTTAAATTTTGTATATATATTTCATAAAGTACATTTTGAGTATAATGGTAGGGACATGTATACTTTATAAATAAGTATGTAAAATGGGGATAAATGGATGCTCACGTTATTTACTGAAGTTGTGGGATAGACATTTGGGGCCCACTGTACAAAGCTAGTCTTTCCGGATCTAGACTTCTTTCTCTTCCTGGACGGAGAACAAGCACTTATTCTCAAGTCAGTCTACCATTCCGTGTTTCACTACCACTATATAAACTAAGGAAATCAACTCTCATTAAAATTACTAATGGGGTCACATGAGTCATATGCATGAGATTCAGCACAGTGTTCCACAATAACTTAGGACAGGAGGTCTTCCCCAAGTAGGAGCTATCATTCTTGAACCGCCCTCGATAATACCCAGGCCTCATTTTCTTGTTCCTAGCTCCGGAAACTTCTTGGTTCCTTTTTCTTTTTAATTTTTAAAATGTTTTATATTATTATTTTGAGAGACAGACAGACACAGAGATGGAGGGAGAGAGAATCCCAAGCAGACTCTGCAGTGTCAGCGCAGATGTGGGGTTCTATCCTACGAACCATTAGATCGTGACCTGAGCAGTTATCAAGAGTCAAATGCTCAAGTGACTGAGCCACCCAGGTGCCCCAGGGTTCTTAACGATAATGCCTTGTATTTCTATAAAGCAAGGCCACCGGCAGAAGTTGGAATCATCTTTGAGAAAACTTGCTGTTCCAGCTTCCTCCTCCACTTCCTCACATTGCTCCAACTGTACTCGAAGTGAGAGACACCTGCAATTGTCTGCAGGGAAATTAGCTGGGCCCCCAGGGTGGGGAGCAGAGAGAATGATTGCACTTGTGGAGGGAGACCAGGTTTGAGACTTAGCCCCACCATTTGCTATCTTATGACCTTGCAACATCACACAGCCTCTCCGAAGCTGTTTTGTGTCAATTGGGACAACACTGCTAATTTCACAGGGGTGCTCTTGGGCAGAGGAGATCAAGACCCAGGGACCATTTGTAGGCCCCCCTTGCTTTGTCAAGATCAACTGGAATCCAGCGAGAGCAACGGAGCAGAGTGATGAGCCTGGACTCCAGCTGCTTCTCGTATAACAAACTCCCTGAACCTCAGTTCTTCGTCTTGGAAGGAGCAGTGGCAGCCCTGTAGCCCTTGATAAACACTGAGCATTATTTGTGTAAGCAGAACGTCTTAAGTCACACCCTCCTGTTAGGTCTACTGCCGACAGCTACAGGATACAATTAGGATATAATCTTCAGGAAATGAGGAAAGGGTGGGAGAAGAAGACCTAGAAATGTAATGTTAGAAGGGACCTCCTTTAGTCTTAGAAATTTCTGTCCTTTTGCCGGCTCTTGTCTCACACCACAGACCTGGCCATCAGTTAATTCCCTTGTTAATGTAATTGTCTGGAAGCCGTAAGTATAAACAGAAGTCTGACTGTATTCCTAGATGCTGGGCTGGCTACTGGGGCATTCAACCTGTACAGGTGTAATGCTCCGTCGTCACCATCTTGAGATGATCAGTAATTCTGAATAAGGGGCTGTGCATTTTCATTTTGTACCAAGCCCTGCAAATTACGTGGTTAGCCCTGGTGATATGTTAATGAGTTTAAAAATCTGGGCTGTATTAGCTACCTGTGTGCAGCTAAGGAGTAACATCTCACAATCAATTCTGTGCACAGATGAATGGCGTGAATAGCTAGGTACTCCTATTGCATGCTGAAACCTTAACAAAGGAGCAAGTGAAGCTTGGTATTTGCACCAGTGTTCAAAGGAAGTGCCCCCAATTCCTGAGGCCTCTCCGAACAGGTGTCTCCTGGTCACTTGGGATTCATCTGTCCAGCTGATGCTGATTGGTCTTGGGTCATTTCCTTTTTGACAAACACATGATGTGTTTTTGATAGACTTCTAAAGAATGGCTAATGAAGGCAGATCCATAGGTGCACTTTCTTTACTCTTCCCGTATTTATCTAAGTGGCAGAGAAAGTGGCCCAAGCTTTTCAGTGAACCTGTTAGATGGCTACCATTACTGGTGTTTAAAAATAAGGTAGAAAATTATGCTATTTAATTATGTATGCTTTTCATAATTACACATTATCTTTCATTTTCTCTCTGGACTCTAATTCGCTCCATTATCTCAATGGTCCTTATCATTCTCCTTTAGGTCTTGATTTTCTTTGTAAGCTACAAGCAACGCTAGGTGGAAATGAAGGGTACTGGCATCCACTCCTAGGAGGGGAAATCATTTCAGGTTCTTAGCTAGAAGCTCAGCAGAGAGGGAGGCTAGACCTTGTGCCCTGCAGTGCCTCATCAAGATGGCTTGTGGAGATACATACAGAACACTTGGGAACCATTTTGCTAGCAGTTTGGGACCCAGGTACATAGATGCTATTTCCACTGAAAATTTCTTAAGTGAAAAATAAAAACCCAATTGCTTCTTTTAATTGATCCTTTGCTAAGGATTAAGAGTTTGGCAGTAGATGAACTTGAACAAGTGGTTGTGCTCTCCTTTCACTTTTTTTTCTTGTTGTTTCTGCTGTTGTTTTTGGACATAGAAACTGGACATCTCACTTTCTGTTCAAGTCTATTTGGATTAAATGTGGTTCTCATCAGAAAACGGCAATAACTCAGACTGTCGACACCATTTTTCTACTTGTAGATAACTATGTTGCACAATGTCTTATGTGCCTAAGCGTTTAAAAAGATTTAATCAACTAATGTAAAAATGATTCCAAGAATGAGAAAGAAGGAGAAATAAGGTCAGGAAAGTTCCAATCCTGGGCATATGTAGTCTTAGAAAGAAATCCAAGTTCCTAATAAAGGAAAACTTTTGGGGCACCTGGGCAGCTTGGTCCAGTTAAGCATCTGACTTTGGCTCAGGTCATGATCTGATGGTTTGTGAGTTCGAGCCCCACATTCGGCTCTCTGCTGTCAGCGCAGAGCCTGCTTTGGTTCCTCTCTCCCCCTCCCCTGCTCATAGTCTCTCTCTCTCTCTCATAAACAAACAAACAAATAAAAACAATAAAAATACAAGTAAAAATAAAAAAAGAAAACTTTTCATCCTTAATAGATTTGAATATTTTTATGCTACTTTTTCCTTTTAAACATTACCAACAGGGAAACATGACTTAGAAAAACAGACTGCTATGGTTTGCCATCTAAAGCCATTTTAAGTTCTACTATTTTGAAAAACCAGGGCTTTTAAAAAATCATCAAAGCTTAAAAAGCCAATATTGGCAAACAAGGCTTGCAGTGGTCTGCTGTGACACCTCGGGGTGGTCATGAAGAGTGCAAGCCAGGAGAGGCACAAATAACCCACATGATAAAACTCGGCCCCACTTTGCAGAAATCCCAACTTACCTGAATATTGAGCTGTACCTTCTCCATCTCAACACCAAGGAATTTTGATCTGACATCAAAGATGCCCACATCTTCAGTAGAGACGATATCAAATGTAACATTTTTAAACCTAGCAAAGAAAAAGGACATTCACACGCGGAATTGCAAATATCTGTGTAAAGCTGAAACTAGTTAACGGGAATTCACTAACAGAATGCTGAGGGTGTCTCCCCAAGCTCCCATCGTTCCCTTTCCCCACTCTGCTCATTAAAACTAGGTGTGATAGCTCTTGTTGACACTGTAGCCTAGAGCACCGAAGTAGTTGCTTTATCACAGAAGAAATGCTATTAAATATGGTCCTTGCTCTTAAAGACCTTAAAATATAGCTGGCAATCCGAGGTTCACAGAACAGGAGAATTCAATATTGACTCCTGCGGCTGAGAGGCCAGCTGAATGTTTTAGATGATTCCTTCTACAGAAACTACAAAGACGACGAAGGATTTTCTCTGAGTCGGTATAGTTGAGAGAAAAGATCTGCTGGGATAAACGGAACAGAAGCCAGGCCTGGCGAGAGGACAGGGGTTAGAGAGGCGTGCACATGGTGAATGTGGCTCCCCGCAACAGTGATGGGGCACAGGGCTCACAGTTCCTGGAAAACCGAGAGCTGTGTGGCAGCCGGTGGGGGCTGCGAGGAGGGTTTCCATTTTCTCCCGTCCCTCGATCACGCACACCAGCAGCACACTGTTAGAGCCGCTGTGACCCAGGTGTTGGGGCGTAGTCGGCGGCTTTGAAATGAGAAAGATACTATTGTAAATAACTCTCATCTCTCAAGACAAAAAAGACAGCTTTTCATTCTCGCTGCCATGACTCAGCTTCTCTGGAGGCAAATGGAGGCTGGCAAATCTAAACGCACTGGGCCAGCCATGGGAAACACGACCTGCTCAGCACTTCTACAACTCACGGCACCAGATGCTCGGGGTCTGAAGGCAGACCGGAAGATAACAATACACTCACGTCCCCCCTGTCATCTGTAATCAGGGGTAAGCCTTGAAAGACCAAAGGAAGCTCCCTTCAAAGGCCACAGGAAACCCAAAGAAGTGAGTCAGATGTTCCAGCAGCGATTAGAGGGTGTGTGCAATTCTCTGCAGATTCCAGGTCGCACTCACTGGTTGGTCTGAAGGTCGTCTATCCCCAGGAGGACTCCCTTCTCGTGCAGCTTTGCAGCCGTGTACCTCACTGGCTTAGCTCTCTTCGCCCCTTTGGGTTCTCCTTTTCCATCTAGTTTAATTGACCTTCGAGAATTTCTGACAAAATAAGAATAAATCATCTATTGTCATGATGGCAAACTCAGAGGTTCTGGTGGTGCCCACCACTGTTCACTTTGGCTCCCATTGCACTGAGTATGAAACTTAAAAAAATTTTTTAAAAATGCTTATCTATTATTGAGATAGATAGATAGAGAGAGAGCGAGCAAGAGCGAGCATGATTATGGGAGGGTCAGAGAGAGAGAGAGGGAGACACAATGCAAAGCAGGCTTCAGGCTTTGAGCTGTCCGCACAGAGCCTGATGCAGGGCTCGAAATACAAACCATGAGATCATAACCTGAGCCGAAGTTGGATGCTCCACCGACTGAGCCACCCAGGTGCCCTTGAATATGAAACTTTTTATTCTGTGACAACAGGGGACAATTTCCCCTAGATCATACAACCTCACTAATGAAATGTAAGAGAAAGCTATTTACAAGGTGACTGAACTATGAATGACAGACTAATATTTTTCATAAAGCTTTATTTCCTCAGGCAGACTGAACTAATAGTAAGTCATTTTACAAGCAGGTTTGGTTCCATAATATGGGCTGTGTACTCCCAAGTAAAGGTATTACTAGGACTGTTTTACTTTATTTAATAAATACTATGTGGCCAGCAATGTTCTAAGTGCTTTATGAATATTGCCTCACATTTGCAAAATCAACATTTCCATCGTGCTTTGAAATAAATAAATTTCTTTCTTATTCATTTAACTCTTACAGTAATACTTGTGAAGCTGGTACTCCTAATGCCACCTGAAAGATAAGAAATTGAATCTACAAAGAAGTTTACTGGGCTGGGTCATAGATCAATATAACGTAAGAAAGAATTAGAACACAAATCTAGCTCACCTAACTGTAAAGTTTATAAAATGCCTTCAAGTGGTTTCAAGTAAAAAAAACAACAACCCTGTAACAACCTTATTTCTACCGGGTATTATTAGCTTGATCAATTTCTTCCTTTCAGGAATACAGTGAAAGTAATTTATAGGCTTCGAGCCAATGAATTAAAATTTAGAACTACTGGGGCCCAAATAAAGGAGGTTTAAATTTGGCTATTTCCCTTCATCAAATCTTGCATGATTAATGCAATTGATTATTCTATACAGCACCATTTTTTAAAAAATTTTATTTTTGAGAGAGAGAGAGAGCACGAGCAGGGGAGGGTCAGAGAGAGAGGGAGACACAGAATCTGAAGCAGGCTCCAGGCTCTGAGCTGTCAGCACAGAGCCTGATGCGGGGCTTGAACCCACAAACCGTGAGATCATGACCTGAGCTGAAGTCAGAAGCTTAACCAACTGAGCCACCCAGGTGCCCCAACCATATACCACCATTTCTCACAGTCAGTCTGACTACACAGATTACATGAAAATATCATATTACATATTTCAATGGGTAATTACAATTTGATTAGTATCAACCTTAGTCTAGTAGTAAGAACAATAATGAGTAAGGAATACTCATTAAAAGTGACTCTGTGGTGTATAAACAATTTTGTGATATGTCTGCTAATGGGTAATTATGGGAAACCGTCAAATTTTGTTTTTTATGTAAATAATAATTTAAAAATTTTTAACGTTTATTCATTTTTGAGAGACAGAGAGACAGAGAGAGAGAGATACAGACTGTGAGCAGGGGAGGGGCAGAGATAGAGGGAGACAAAGAATCTGAAGCAGGCTCCAGGCTCTGAGCTGTCAGCAAGGAGCCCAATGTGGGGCTTGAACCCATGAACTGCAATATTATGACCTGAGCTGAAGCTGAATGCTTAATCGATTGAGCCACCCAGGCACCCCATCAAAAATAACTTCAATAATAACTTTATAAAACCACGAAGTAATTTAAAATCATTAGGCCATATTCTGTTATTAGCAAATACCTGAGTTATCTAACCTTGTTTATTGTAAATATTAAAAAAATAAGAGTAGCTTTAATTTTTTTTTATCATAGTGTTGAGTAAAAGAGACGAGAGGGAAAATGAGAGTGCTTCCCTAAGCATTAAAGCTACTTGTGTAAAATACAACAGGTTGAACTACATGAATTTTAGTGTTGATGGGCAATTAAAAAATTTCTAAATCCACTCCTCATATCCCAGTAGCAAATCACAAAACCGAGATTCTAGTTTTTTGGTTATAAAATAAAGCAATGAATTTGCTTCTAAGCCCCATCACCCAAGTGTGCAAAATAATTGACACTCATATAAATCATGACATTAAAAATGGACATAGGATTTTAACTTACCGTCTTTTTAAGTTGTCCAAGCAAGTCTTTATGTAGGTGTCATAATAATTAATTTGTTCTTCATAAAATGCTGCCTTCTCATTAAGTGCATTGAGGGTCTGCTGAAGTTTTGCCAATTCAGCTTTTCGAAGCTTTCGATGTATTCTTTGATTTCGAATGTCCTGAGAAAACAAGTAAAGGCTCTGATATGACATTTAAGAAGTTTACTTTAGGATATTACCATTTGGGACCAAGAAGAATGTTGACAATCAAGTCACTATTTGTGACTGTTAACCTGTAACTTTCCTTAAGCACTTTATTTTAATGCTTTTTTAAAAAATGTATTTTTTAAAGTGTAACTTAAGCAATGTCTATACCCAATGTGGAACTTGAACTCACGACCCCAAGATCAAGAGCTGCATAGTCTACCAACTGAGTCAGCCAGGTGCCTCATTATTTCTGCAAACTAAGGTGTTCCCCCCTTTTTTGCTTACTTTGGACTGGCAAGGGTCCGTAATTCATGTTAATAGAGTTGCTAACATTTATTTTTGTCTTGATGGAAAAGAAGCATTTTTAGAATAACCATGTAATTAAATAGTATTTTAAAAGGGGCACAAGGAAGACTTTAGTAGGAGACAGCAATTTCTTCAAAATGTTTTCAACATTCCCCTTTGAAAAATACCTGAAAAGGTTTACATGCAATTACTGCATTCATTTTAGAAATAAGTAAAAAACAAACAAACAAACACCCCCCCCCCAAAAAACCCAAAAACAAAACAATGCACTTTTAAATCTGGGAAATGTTTCTTCTTTTTAATCTGGGAAATATATCTGAAGGTTTGCAAAAACAGCTGAGCTCTCAACACTGACTGGAAAGGTTTAGCTTTGGTGACTACTGCTTGGATTTAAACGGAGTCCCTAGAACATCGAGTCATTCAAGCTACTCACAGATTACAAGAGCTATGCTCGATTTAAACCTATAGACTTAAGATTTATTTGTAATTCTAATTGGTAAATCATGAAAATGGTGCTTGTTTAATATTGTTTTCCCTATGTGGACAAATTAAAAATATTCCCCCTAGGAATCCAGACATACAGAAGTAAAAATTGTCCATTAAACAGAGTATTTTGGAGGATACCTTCGTGACAGCCTTTTTTAAAAGGCAAAAACATTAATTTCTCTACTATACATTTGCAAAGACAAATATTTTCCACCTCAGATCTATAGAAAGAAATGGGACTTCCTGGAGTCACTTAGGCTAGGAGGGATAAGCCTACTGCCAGATGTGACTATAACTTTCCATGGAAGAAAGAAACGGAGTTGATTTTCCATCAAGAAGGTATAATTATCATACTTTTTTTCTGATCACGTAACTGCCTTGAACCTCCAGACCCATTTTAATTTGCCTGTTTGGATAAAAAGAATGAAATGTCTTTAACCCAAATATGTTTCCTTATCCTTGACAAACAGATCTCAGCCGTTTCCTGTGATGCTTCCTCCCACTAATTTGAGATCCTTTTCTCAGGAAGTTTCCCAACTGTAAAAATAAGTGATGAGAAAACCGAAAGTAACATTTAAGTCTCAACTGCATTTAGGCTCAATTGCTCAGAGGCAAATTCTCAGGGACAAAGAGTTACCATCTCAGTGGGAGGTCCTAAGAGCAACTGAGCTATAAGACAACTTAAGAGAGAACTCTCATAGAAGTGTTATTTTTAAAACTAGTAGGTAAGCGAAGTAAGTCAGGCGGAGAAGGGCAGATACCATATGTTTGCACTCATAGGTCTAACAGGAGAACAGGAGAAACCTAATGGAGGACCAGGGGGAGGGGAAGAGGGAATGACAGTTGGGGAGAGAGAGGGATGCAAAACCTGAGAGACTACTGAATACTGAAAACGAAGGAGGGTTGAAGGTGGGAGGGGGAGGGGGAAGGGAGGTGGTGGTAATGGAGGAGGGCACCTGTGGGGAAGAGCACTGGGTGTTATATGGAAACCAATTTGACAATAAACTATTTAAAAAAAATTAAACTATTAGGTACTGGGAAAAACAAAAACAAAACCAAAGAAACTAATAGGTATTGGAGCACCTGACTGGCTCAGTCGGTGGAGCATGCAACTCTTGACTGTGGTGTTGTAGGTTTGAGGGCCACATTGAGTATAGAGATTACTAAAAAAATCTTTTAAACCCCCCACAAAAGTATAGATGAAACTTGTCTATTCCATTTCCCGAGCATTTATTTCTGGTATGTCAAATGTCCTAATGACTTGGGAAAGTTGTTGTTTTTTTTTTTTCTATTAAAAGTTACCATCCAGACGGCTCAGTCGGTTAAGCATCCAACTTTGGCTCAGGTCATGATCTCATGGTTTGTGGGTTTGAGCCCTACATTGGGCTCTGCTGTCAGTAGAGAGCCTGCTTCAGATCCTCTGTCTCTTTCTCTCTTTGCTCCTCCTCCACTTGTTCTCTCTCTCTCTCAAAATAAATAAACTTAAAAAAATTTATCAAGGACGGTGGAACTCTTCAAGATCTGTAATATTGGGCACCTGGGTGGCTCAGCTGATTAAATGTCTGGCTCTTGATTTCAGGTCAGGTCATGATCTCATAGTTGTGGGATTGAGCCCTGCATGGAGCTCTGCACTGAGCATGGAGCCTACTTGGGATTCTCTCTCTCTCTTTCTCTGCCTCTCCCCCACTTGCACGCATGCTCTCTTTCTCAAAATAAAGAAATAAGTGTTAAAAAAAGTGAAATGATCCTTTAAAAAAGTTAAATAAAAATTTGTAATCTTGACCGTGGCATTACAACTATGAATCTGTCATGTCACCTCATAGAGTGTCCAGCATGTGACTAATGATCAGTAAGTGTCTGCCTGCTAAGAGAAAAGAGAAAGAATAGTATTTGCAAAAACCTTGGCAATCTCATTGAGAATGTCTTGGTATTTATTTTTAGATGACACGTGTCCAGTCTGTTCTAAGGTCCGAAGATTCCTCTGGATTTTCCTCTTCTTCTGCTCCAAGGGAAGCTGTGCATCTTCCATCATAGACTGGCTATGCTTCATTTCTTCTGGAGCCTGGGAATCTATAATTGCACGGCTCTCCATGTCTCTGGCATGATTTGCTTCCTGAAAGAGGAATACCAAGGTGTTGACTTTTCTGATCCCCCCATCTCCCAAACTCAGAAGCTGTATAAGCCAAGTTAACGTCAAAATCAAAGAAGTCCTCAAGTCAGAGTCCCACAGCCAGAATCAGCATGTGTTCTTCATGGATTTTGACGTAGGTCTTTGGGAAGGGATTATTTCATCTTTTTGAGAAATACAGCAATGGTGGCAGGCCTCCTTTGGGCAAAATTCTCAACGGCTACTTGAGTGCCAACAGGACAGATCACCTTAGTAACGAACATACTACAGGGGATAACTGATGTCTTATAATTCCCTGGATGGAAGGATTTCAATTCCTGGAGAGTCCAGTTGAGGAAACTAAAACTACATTATTCATGAAAATGCAGCTAACACCCTGAACGTTTGTGGAGATTTGTAAGCCATGAATGCAGAGACCTTTGTTTTAATGAGTGAATAATTCTCAAACTACCCTCTCTGAAACACCAAAGGAAATAAAGAATATTCTAGCTCATACTAAGTTCCCAAATAAATGAAGAGTAAATAAATGAATAGCATTTGGACAAATTGTTCAAAAAAACAGTATTTTAAGGAGACTGGTGATCTTCCCATTTCATTCAATGGACAATTGACTGACACAATAAATAAAGTCTAGGGATACAAATATTATTGGATGACAGATCACTGTCATGTACACAGGAACAATTTACCAGGACAGCAGTAAATAACAATAGTAACTACAGCACCTAATATGTTACTGGATATCTAATCTGAGCCAGACTCTATTCTATCCACTTAACATGTTTTAAAACTCATTTGTTCCTACTATGAATTAAACACTATTATTATTTTCATTTTACAGCTGAGAAAACTGAGGCTCAGAAATATTCCTAAGTGCCCAGAATTACAGAGGTGGGAGGTGCAGGGCTCTACGTGATCTTGGAAGTTTGTATTCTTAGGAACTATGCTACAGTTAGGGAAAAATTAAATATTCAATAAGGACTAAAATTCTCTTAGTAAATTAGGATATTCCACTCACATTGTTTAAAAATATTCACACATTAACCAACATGAGATAACTTGTAGTTTTATTTTTATATATTTTTAAAATTAAAAATGGACAATCATTTCCTGGCAACTAATTATATTAAAAATGATTCAGGGGGCACCTGGGTGCCTCAGTGAATTGAGCATCTGACTCCTGATCTCAACTCAGGTCATGATCTCACCGTTCCTTACCTTAAGCCCTGCACTGGGCTTGCTGCTGTCAGCGCAGAGCCCGCTTTGGGTCCCCATCTCTCTTTGCCCGCCCCCACTCGTGCTCTTGCTCTCTCTTTCTCAAAAATAAACAAACATTTAAAAAAGTAAAATCTTTAAGAAGAAAAAGACTAATTCAGGACACTTATAGGTAGCTCTGCCAGGAAGTACCTAATTAGATAATTTTGTTATCTTTTCTTTTAGGGAGTGGCAACAGAAGCAGTAACAGTGAATTAATTTCATTACAAATGAACAAACTAAAGATTTTAATGCAAGATTGTTATGAGTCTTTCTTTAGTTGCTTACACCAGGGTAATGGTGCTCTGACCTGATGGACCAAAGACATGTGCTCATGAAGCATGCAGAAAACAGTTTTCATGTGTGAGGCACTTCTTTGTTTCAAGTAAGCCAGTGTGTAAAACATGAAAGAGATTTTCCTATATCCTATTGGCCACAACTATCTCGTAACAACTTACCTGCCCACCTAGTGAAAAAGTTTATGGTGAACATTCAGAGGCTTTGAAAGACCCAGAACTATCTTCGTAGTCTAGGACAAAATTACATTCAGCATAAATTTGGTGCTGCGTTTTCTATTTTATTCCCTTAGATAGGGATTTTATTTATTTTGGATAGGAATTTTATATATATGACTCAACTCAGCTGGTTAGAGTAAGAGATAAAAATTCCTTACTTTCAAACCATGTCAGTTACGATGTTTCTGAGTAAACATTGGACATGAGGATTTATAAGTCAACTCATATACATGGTACTTATTATTTTACTTTCAAAGACCAATTAATTACCTCTGCTGCTGTTGCTGGTGTCTCCAAGATTTCTGTCAGTGTGTTCCCTGGTTGGTTCCGAATGACATCAATGATTAACTTTTTGGTCCTTACAAAATTGAAAAGAAAGAGACAGGCTTTCAGACAGCAGTCGTGATGCACAACCATCTGCTTCTCCGGGGGGAGAGCGTGCATGCATACACACACACACACACACACACACACACACACACACACACACACACACATAATCCCTTAAGATAAAAGTCTTGTGGAAATTCACATCCACTCTGAGGCTCCTGCAAGTTTGCGAATGCTTGATAATTGAAGTCTGGGTTTTACGTACTTGATATTGTGGGATTATGTGATCAGTAACCTGGGGACGCGTGTGTCATAGGATTCCTTATCTAAACACTTTTTCTGCTTTGTAGATTGAGACTACTATGCATGAGCGGGACGGACTAGTGTGGCTGATACAGCCTGCTACTCTAGAGGAGGCAGGAATGGTATCTAATACCCTTCCCCCTTTCCTGACTTCAATAACACTTAAGCTTCTGAGCCTGTTTAATACATTCTAAGCCTTTAGGGGCCAGTCCAACTGTTACCTTTCCTGCTCCGAGAAAGTTATGAAACCGTGTGAAGGCCCGTGGGAGCCAGCGCTCCGGATGGGCTGTGGGGGATTTGGCTGCTGGCTGACAGGGCAGCTGGGAGGACAGTCTTCCAGAACCTCAGGTCCGGCGGAAGAGCTAGGACTGGGCTTGCGTCCTTGTCTTCAGGTGGTAGCAAATAGAAGAGCTGTTCAATGAAACCTGAGTAGCTAGGAAACTCTGCTGGAGGTGCTAAAACCACACTACTTTTTCCCATGTGTCCTTTATGTAGTCAGCCACCCCTTCCTATAAATATCAGGATATGTAATTACGTGAAAAGATTTCAACATAACAGGCAAGCGGTCAAGTTGGTGTACTTTTATGAGTGGGAAAAATATTATTGGATATAGCTTCCTTTCCAAAAAATGGAAATATAAACAGAAGCTGCCTAAAATTCTCAAGAGGTCTAATCAGTGACCAAAGTTTCACTTTTTTGCTGCTCTAGGGTATTTAACCTCATTTGTTTTAATGGCATTGCATGACATCACTGGATGATATAGTCTTCCTTCATCTACAGCATGAAATAAATGTTCACACAGCATGAAAATTAGAAAACGAAAACAAAATATTGTTCATGTTTTGAAACACCGGGGCAAATGGCAGAGGAAATCCTCAAGGGTAATTCCAAATATGTTATTTTTGAAAATAGGATAAAACCCAATAAACCATCTGTAAACATTTTTGTCATTTATTTATTCCAGGTCTGTATGAGAAGACCTATCAGAGCCATTTCCTCTGGCTCGTGACCCTTCACTTCTGGGGATTTACAGGCTGTCTGGGAATGTAGGACTACTCCTCCGAGAGTCAAAGGTGGACACACAGCTAATTATAGCCATGTGGGCGAGGGCACTGTTCCTAAGACGGCTGTAGCCTAGAGAGCCAAGTATTATTTTTTCTTCACGCTGCCCCCTCTATCAATCATGACTATATTAAACAGAAACATCAAGTTAAAAATAAGAGCATGGTTTTAAAAATGTAAACATCTTGATGGTTCCATATTTGAAATAATATTCTAGGAACTACTTATGATATATGTTTCCAGGAAACACCCAGCTCATCTCTTTAGAGAGGGTATCTGATGACCAAAATGACTAAGGTCACTAAAGAGTGCTGTGCAAGGGACAAAGAATGTTTGTTAAGGAGTAGCTCAAGGACAAACTGCCTATACTGCATTTTTGTCTTGGAATTCGACTTTACGTCAAGTCTGTGGAATCCCCTGCCAAAGTTCTCGCCCAGACATTTTGCATGTGAGGAATCGTACTGTTTCAGGACAGGGAACTCACTATCGCCCCCTACAGCATACCTAATGGTTATGGGTATTGGGGTCAGACAGATCTCAGGTCCAACCAGGGCTCTGGCTGCTTTCTAGTTGTGTGGACTTATACAAACTATATAACCCCAATGACTCTGTTTCTCTTTTTTTAATTGCTATAATGGGATTCTCTCAGAGGACTTATGGGAGGACTGAAGGAAAAGTGGCATGTAAAGCCTCTCAGTAGGATCTGACATGTGGTAAGCACTCACATGTTCATTAAAGCTGAGCTGCCCAAGATGGCAGCCACTGGCCACAGTTGGCCATAGACCACTTGAAACAGGACTGGTCCAAATTGAGATGTGTTAGACAAGTAAGACACACACTAGATTTTGGAAGCTTAGTATGACAAAATTAAAAATATTTTATGCTAATTACATAATGAAATAGCAACTTTTCTGATATATTGACTTAAATAAAATATATTGGAATTATTATTAATGTTTATGTAAGCTCTATGCCCAGTGTGGGACTTGAATTGATGGCCTGAGATCAAGAGTTGGATGCTCTACCAACTGAGTCAGCCAGGGGCCCCTAAATAAAATATAGTGGAATTAATTTGACTTAAAAATGTTTATTTTTGAGAGAGACAGCATGGAGGGGGGAGAGGTGCAAAGACAGAGGGGGACAAAGGAACTGAAGTGGGTTTTGTGTTGACAGCAGAGAGCCTGATGCAGGGCTCGAACTTAGGAACCATGAGATCATGGTCTGAGCTGAAGTTAGAAGCTCAACTGACTTAGCCACCCAGGCACTTATTCGCTTTTCTAAGTGGAAGTTGTATTTTTTTTTAACGTTTATTTATTTCAGAGAGACAGCACGTGTATGTGGGTGAGAGCAGAAAGGGAGGGGGAGAGAGACTCCAAAGCAGGCTCCATGTCAGCAACACAGCACCTGACCTGGGGCTCAATCTCACAAATTGTGGGATCATGACCTGAGCCAAAATCAAGAGTCAGAGGCTTAACTGACTGAGCCACCCAGGCACCCCTTCACCTGTTTAAAAATTTTTTTTAATCTTTATTTTATTTTTTATCTATTTCAATGTTTATTTTTGAGAGAGAGTGTGAACAGGGTTGGGGGGTGGGTGCAGGCAGAGAGAGACACACAGAATTCCAAGAAGGCTCCGGGCTCCAAGCTGTCAGCACAGAGCCCAAAGCAGGGCTCAAACTCATGAACCAGGAGATCATGACCCTTAGTAAAGTTGGACACTTAACCAACTGAGCCACCCAGGTGCCCCTTTCACCTGTTTCTTTTGGAAATGTGGTTTCTGGGTTTTTCTGTTGACAGCCCAGAGCCTGCTTGGGATTCTCTTTTTCTCTATCTCGCTGCCCCTCCTTGCTCATGCACTCTTGTGCTCTTTCTCTCTCTCTCAAAATACATAAATAAACATTAAAAAAATTAAAATCTGGTTTCTAGAAAACTTAAAATTACTTATGTGGCTCACGTTGAATTTATTTTGGCAAGTGCAGCATTGGAACACTCCATTCTTATGCAGGAAGCTCCACATGAGAAGCCTGCCTTCCACTAAAGTCCACTCAAGGGACCTGGTTAGTCATAGGACTTCTGCACTGAGGGGACAGTGAGAGAACAGTCCCAATCCCTGATTATACAAATGAAGAAACTAGATGTAAGAGACTCAGTGGCTACACAAAGGTCACTCTGTTTTCTAGAGTTGCAGAAAACAAGTTGAATTCTCTTTCCATATCATCAGCCCCTCACCAACCTGTACAGAGGTGCCCCAAATGTGTCCCCATCCCTTCTTCCACACCTGTTTTTGTAAGTGAAACCCCCCAGTTCCTTAAACCTCTTCACAAGGTTTAAAAAGAATTCTTAGTTTCGCTCACATTGATTTGCCAATGATCTTGAGATGTGTCCCCTCCTCACCATAATGCAAACAGAAAATTCTAAACAGGGTTTAACCACCACAAACCATCTGGTTAGAGTATTGGCTCTGTGACTGTTCAAACAGGTAAGATATGCTGATCAAACCAAGGACTCTACCACTCTCCCTGTTTGAGAAGGAATCTAATTCTGAGGAAGAATTAAAAAAAAAAAGAAAAAGAAAGAAATACACCAAGATGGGGCACCTGGGTGGCTCAGTTGGTTAAGTGTCTGCCTCTTGGTTTGGGTTCAGGTCACAATCACATGGTTCATGACACGGAGCCTTGCATCGTGCTCTGCACTGACAGCATGGAGCCTGCCTGGGATTCTCTGTCTCTGTCCCTCCCCTGCTCATGCTTTCCCTCCAAAATACACCATGGAGTTTGTTCATCATAGCTGTGTTCAAATCCTACTCTTGGTAAATGAGACCACATTGTGCTTGTAAACTAGCGTGGCCCCTCAGATGTGACCATTTCACTCACAGGGCACCTTTTATTATGCTCTGACCAGTAGCATCCCTGAACGCCCCCCTCTGCCTTACGGTTTGTACAAGTTTGAAAAGGAATTCATGTTTGTGGAATCTAAGGAATATTTCCAGTTGTTTAAAATTCTTCTAATATGATTATACATTTTTATCACCAGACATCAAATACCACCTTAGCTATTTAGTGCCCACACTGGTTTGGACCAAAAGCAAAGAAAGCTTTCAGGTGGGCTGAATGATGCCTCCACTGAATCATGTGGTAAGAAAACAAATTCTTGAGCAACGACAACTTAAAGGTCCCAGGCAGCGAAGTACGACTGAAACCTACAAAGGTTGCCCTTTACTTAAACACACATACTTTTGTAGAAAAACAACTTAATAAAGGCCAAGGATCACGTTTTTTTTTTTTTTTAAAGTAAGCTCTACGTCCAATGTCGGGCTTGAACTCACCACCTTGAGATCAAGAGTCACATGCTCTACCGACTGAGCCAGCCAGGCGCTCCAAAGATCACATGTTTTAAGTTGAATCATAAATTATAATAGGAGAGATTTAAAATTGTGTAGTTTTTTTCTTTCATAACTTATACAGTGTTAATGCCTGCCTTCATTTGCTCACGGCATCCCTTCCTTCCCCTCTGCTTCTTCCTCATTTTATCGATGAGGAAACTGAAGTGAAGGTGGCTTGCTCAGAGTTCTAAGGCTAATAAGTGACAGATCGAGGCTGTAATCCAAGGTCTCCCCAGGATTCCTCAACCAGGTTTTTCTGGTTTGTTCATTCAATACCACCGGGCTTGGTACTATTGGCCCAAACTGAGACGCTTTATTCAATAAACCTGTGGATGGGAAACAGAGTTTGTTTCTCCCCTATCCCAGTGTGCGCCTTCATGTGCCTCACATCTACCAGTCATTCTTTCTCTTTGGCCTGGAAAGATGTCCCAGCATCAGTTATGCAGTAACTGCTTTGCTATCATTCTCCTTATTTATTCTAAGATTCCTAAGAATAAAAAGAGCAGTGGCCTTGCCCTCAGTGAGCTGTAAATTCTTGTGATCAAGAGTTCAGGCCCTGGAAGATTGGAGACCATCTGAGTCTCATCCATTTTCCACACACCAGCCATATTGTGTAGGAAAGAGTTTTTGTCTGTTCTGTGCCTCATATGTAAAATATAGGTAATAACCTTCACCTCTTGTGGTTGCTGAGAGTATAACAGGAAAAATTTCATAGATTTATGAATGAATGAATATACATATTATTATCTATCTGTATCTAGAGGACAGTCCTGGTCACATGGGAAGCATTCCATAGGTGTTTGCTATCATCTTCATCTCATTATTAAGAATTATAAACTTAGCATGGTATAAAGTTTACAAGAATAAGGATTAAGAATGACTCAAATTCTTGTATGGCAGGTGCTTCCATGAAGGTGAGTTATTCATCATAGTAAAGCTTGTTATTTTGTAATTAATCGTAAAGGGACATTGATGAAAGTTAAAAACACAACCTGTTCAACAAGGAAGCAGAAAAAATTTTTTTTGATAGAGAAAAGCCAGATACTTAGATAGTCCAAAAGTTCTTCATTCCATGATTGTCCATTTTACACTAACTTTCTGAAGGCATTATCTTAATTTAGTTAAATTTGGTTATGTAATGATGCTTCTCAAGAAATACGTATTATGTTTGAGTTAGGAATTTGGTTTGTTAGCTTGGAAAAAAGACATCCTCATAAGACTTTTCAAATCAATATTTAAAGTGTGTATTAATGGAAAATTCATGCATGATACAGGGCACATGAATTTAAAGCACGTCAGTGACTAGCTACTTGCTTCCCATAATTTTAGACTTAAATTTCCTCACCTCAAAGAGAGGGACTTGGACTGGATGGTCTCCAAGTTTGCTATCACTGATACATTTTTATAATTATCTATTATTAGCAACATTTAAAAATATATACCTAAAGTATATGTCTTTGGAAGTAAGGTTTGCCTAATATCATGAAGCTAATTCTGTTCAATCTTTTGGGCAATATCCAAATTCCACTTTCAAGGAAGGCCCCTTGGAGAACCTTCTTTCCAGGTTGTCGTCCACACCGATCACTGGGCTGCTTAGTGAAGAGTTCTGCCTACAGCAGGATCTAAAGTATGCCCAGAAGAAGACGATCTAGGCCCCAGAGGTCCATGAAAATAGTGAATTATTAAGAATTATTAAAACACTAGCCCAGGATACCTTTTGTAGAAATGAAGAAGTTGATCCTGCGAATTGCAAGGAACCTCAGGAAACCAAAAGAATTTTGAAAAAGAACAAGTTGGAGGACTTACACTTAGCAATTTCAAACTTAACTACAAAGTTACAGTGATCCATGTAATGTGGGACTAGGACAAGGACTCACCTGCAGATCAGTGAAATGGAATTAAGAGTCCAGAAAGTCACACAGACAAGGGCACCTAAGCCTCTTTAAGAAACAGTGGTAAGACAAATGAACATGCACATGCAAATAAATAAATAAATAAATAAATTGGATTTCTTCCTTACACTAACACCAAAAATTAGCTCAAAAGAGATTATACACCTAAATGTAAAAGCAGAAAATATAGAACTCTTAGAAGAAAACATAAGAGTAAATGTTCATGACCCTGGATTGGGCGATAATTTTTTCATTATTTTTTATTTTATTTTTTTTAGAATTTTTAAATGTTTTATTTATTTTTGTGACAGAGAGAGACAGAGGGGGAGGAGCAGAGAGAGAGGGAGACACAGAATCAGGCTCCAGGCTCTGAGCTAGTTGTCAGCACAGAGCCCGATGCGGGGCTTGAACCTACATACGTGAGATTGTGACCTGAGCCAAAGTTGGAGGCTTAACCAACTGAGCTACTCAGGCGCTCCTGTTATTTTTTATTTTAGACAGAGTGCAAGTGGTTGAGAGATGTGGGGGGGGGGAGGAGGAGGATGAAGAGAAGGAGGAAGAGGACAAAAAGGAGAAGGAGGAGGAAAGGGAAAGGGAGAGTGGGAGGAGAGAGGGAGAGGGAAAGGGAGAGAGAGAGACAGAGAGAGGGAGGAAGGGAGAGAGATGGAAAGAGGGAGAGGGAGAGAAGGAGAGAGAGAGGGAGAGAGAGGGAGAAGGAGAGGGAGAGGGAGGAAAAAGGAGGGAGAGAGGGAGAGAGGGAGAGATGACCCTGGGAACATGATATGAGCTGAAACCAAGACTCAGACAGATACTCAACCAACTGAGCCACTCAGGAGCCCCAATGACTTCTTATTCTATGACACCAAAAGCATAAGCAACAACAAAAAGTAAACTGTCCTTCATCAAGTTAAAACACTTGTGCATTAAAGGACATTACCAAGAGCACAAAAAGACAACTCATAAAAGGGGTAAAAAAATATGTGCAAGTCCTAAATCTGGCAGGTGTCTACTATATAGAATATAGAAGGAGCTCTTAGAATTCTGTAACAAAAAGACAATCCAACAACAACAACAACAACAACAACAAAAACCAAACCAGGCCAAAGACTTGAATAGACATTTTTACAAAGAAGGAACACAAATGGCTAACAAGGACATGGAAAGACTCAACGTTATTCATTATCAGGGGAATGCAAATCAAAATCACAATGAGATACTACTTCATATGCACTAGGATGGCTATAACAACATAAGACAGAAAATAAGTGTTGGTGAAGATGTGGAAAAATTGCAACTCTTATACCTTGGTGGTGGGAATTTAAGAGGATAAAATCACTCTGAAAAAAAGTCTGGCAGTTTCTCAAAAAGCTAAACTTAGAATTACCATATGACCCAGCAATTTCACTCCTAGGCTTGTACCTCAAAGAAGGGGAAACAGGTGTTCAAATAAATACTTGTACACAAATGGTCGTACACAAATGGTCATAGCAATATTATTCACAATAATCAAAAAGTCCAAAGAACCCAAATGTCCATGATCAGTGTGCTCTATCCATACAAGGGAATATTATTCAGCCAAAAACATTATGCAGAATCAAAGAAGACAGATGCAAAAGGTCACATAATGTATGATTCCATTTATAGGAAACATCTAGAAGAGGCAAGTTCATAGAGATAGAAAACACTAGGGATGATGGAGCAGGGCCTACAAAGACGCCCTGGGGTAGAGGGGAGTGACTGCTTAATGGGAGTTCTAGAACTAGGAAGTAGTGATGGCGTGTGACATTCTGAATGTACACAATGCCACTGATTTCTGCACTTAAAATTTTTTTTTAACGTTTATTTTTTGAGAGACAGAGCATGAGCAGGGGAGGGGCAGAGGAAGAGGGAGACAGACTCAGAAGTCTCTCAGTTCTCAGCACAGAGCCTGACGTGGGGCTGAAACCCACAAATTGCGAGATCATGACCTGAGACAAAGCGGACGGCCACTTAACTGAATGAGCCACCCAGCTGCCCCTGATGTAAAAAAAATTTTTTTAATGTTTTATTAATTTTTTTTGATGAAGATAGGGACAGAGCTTGAGAGGGGGAGGGGCAGAGAAGGAGGGAGACACAGAATCTGAAGCAGGCTCCAGGCTCTGAGCTGTCAGCACAGAGCCTGAGGCCGGGCTCGAACCTACCAGTGTGAGATCATGACCTGAGCCAAAGTCAGAGGCTTAACTGACTGAGCCACCCAGGTGCCCCAGGTGCCCCTGATTTGTACACTTTAAAATGGTAGATTTTATGTTGGGTGTGAAACAAACCCATAGGTTCTACGTGGCCTGGTGATTAAAGGAACAAACCACGTCTGTTTCCAGCACACGCTGCGGAGCTGGGCAGAGCCATCCAGGGGCTGATGTAAGTAGGACAATGGACCAGGTCCTCCTCACTAAGATAGATGGTTGTCCAACATGCCTGACTTCCATGGTTTTGCTTCTAAAATAAATTCCAAAGATTTGCAGACCCATGGACACCCATTCAGAAATAAGTATAAATATATATAAATATACAATATTGAGAATACATGGTATTTTAGATGACCCACTTTGTGATTTCCATTCATTAATGCACACATTTGCTTTGGCTGCATTTAGAAAACGATGTTCAAATAACAGATAAAAACCAATTATGAAAACATTTCTTCCCATTACTTCTAAGGACAAAGCATAGGAGATCATGGGATCCTTGGCCTAATTTAATTTGCACGGCAGAACCACACAATCCAGTTACCTTCATAATTGGCATTTTCTCAGAGGAACCCAGGGAACAGACTGCAGTTTCCCCCCTTGTCTCTACTGCCTTGCCCTGTTTGTCTCTCTGCAAATTCAATATAACTTGGTAATCAGTAGTCTAAGGAAGTGCCTTCAACTCTTAAGAGGCCAAGACTGTGTAAGAGTTCTGCAGCTTGGCCTCTGTCCTGCAGCTGGGCTGTGCTCCCCACCACCAGACTTCAGCCCCCCGGGAGGCAGGGACTGTTAATGCTTCTTACTGCTGTCACCCCGGTGAGAAGCCAGGGCCAGGGGTGCAGAGTGGGTCCTCAAAAGATCTGCAACATGAATGGGTGAAGCCTTAGATGATCTAAGGACAAGATAATCAAGCCAAATCAGAAAGAAGCACACATTGCAGCATTACAACAATGAACAAGTTTTTTTTTTTCCCTCCTCACCATTTTTATGGATGAGTGTGAATATCTGGGAAAAAATTAACCAGAAATGAGCGCTGTTTGAATCATGTCAGCGGCAGAATGGAAAGCTCTTGTTACAAATGAAAAGCACCTTGGAGCACCCGGGTGGCTCAATCCATTAAGCGTCAGACTTTAGCTCAGGTCATTATCTTCGGTTTGTGGGTTCGAGCCCCATGTCAGGCTCTGTGCTGACCGCTAGCTCAGAGCCTGGAGCCTGTTTCCGATTCTGCGTCTTTCTCTCTGCCCCTTCCCTGCTTATGCTCTGTTTCTCTCTGTCTCTCAAAAAATCAATACAAGTTAAAAAAACGAAAACAAATGGAAAGCACCTCAGAACTTGGGACATGTAACTTGGAAATAAGTGTCAAGTATTATTTAAACACGTAAGTATTCCATTTTGGCCCCCCGCCCCCTTCCCATCTCTATTCTCCACCTCACCCATAGAAGATGCATCCTTTTGTTTATATCAGTGCTTAAAAGCTGTATTGTTTGCTGAGCGTGTGTTCTGGTTTATGGTGTTTTGATTTATGGTGATGGATCTCATTCTTTCTTATTCTGTGTGTAAAGGAGTGGTGTGGGATATCCAAGAAGTCTTGATGGAAACAATGCAGTAGAAATTAAAAGTGTGAATGCTTCATTTGAAATCTCTGGGAGCAGGAAGTAGGGCGTAAGTCAAAGCTGGTAAACACATCCAGGCTTAGTTTAGTAGGAAAGCAGGTTAATAAATCAAATGACAGTGTGATAGCTGACCACGTGTGTGCCTTTTCTACAGATAGTTTATGCCAGACATTAGATTTGGCTTAAGGCATTTCCTTGTCTATCTTTTCACCACTCTGAAACACTTACTTCCCTTCAGTTACCCAAGGACATTCACAGAGTCAGTCACTTTGTTTCTTAAAAGAAAGGAGTAAAACTGCTCCATGGAAAATGAAAAAAAAAATAGCCTTTATAAGCTATTATAAACTAAACTATAAACAGCATTTTGTTTCCTCCTAAATGATATTCTATTATCCTCTGCTTGGTTAGATGTTTGATGAATAATGTATTTTAATATTTAGATATATTAAAATGACTTGGGGGATTTAGCCTATTTCAATCTGCATATTTGAAGATGCGTAATCATTGTCATGTGCCCACTCAGCCCCAAACTTACTTTATCATGAGGCTTTGGCCGTCCACGTCTTCGCCGTCCCCTATGCTGTACTTGCTTGTCAAGTAGAGGGAGATCTCAATCTTTGAGAGTTGATTTAGTGTGTTTGCCTTGTTAGGGTCATTGGGGTCGACTGTCCCTTCCCCTGGAGAAAGGACACACTGTTATTCTTACCACTCGCTCTCTGTGATGGTGGTGTCAGCAATGCAAGATAAAGGTTTATGGGAGAGACAGGCTCAGCTGTGCAGGAGATAATGGTCATCATGAAACAACACATTCTAATAATATAGTGCTAGAGGCTTCTATTTAAGTTTCTTTTTTTCTAAAGTTCATTTAGAGACAGAGCGAGTGAGCACAAGTGAGCGCACGTGCATATGGTGGGGAGAGGGGTTGGGGAGAGACAGAGCAGAGAGAGGGAGAATTCCAAGCAGGCTCTATGCTGTCAACGCACAGCCTGATGCAGGGCTCGATCTCACAAACTGTTGAGATCACGATCTGAGCTGAAACCAAGAGCTGGACATGCAACTGACTGTGCCACCCTGGGGCCTCTGTAGTTATCTTTTTTTTTTTTTTTTAATAGAGTATTTATTTTTGAGACAGAGAGAGACAGAACAGGAGCGGGGGAGGGGCAGAGAGAGAGGGAGACACAGAACCCAAAACAGTCTCCAGGCTCTGAGCTGTCCGCACAAAACCTGAAATGGGGCTCAAACCCACGAACCGTGAGATTGTGTGATCTGAGCTGAAGTCGGATGCTTAACCGACTGAGCCACCCAGGTGTCCCTATAAGTTATCTTTTTTAAATAAAATTGAATATTAAGATTTTTTTGAAGCAGACTAGGAAAACTAAACAACAAAATGTCAAGTGTAAGTAGAAGGAAGAAACTCTTACCAAGAAAAGATTCCACACTTGGTACCTCTCCCAGCAAATCCAACAATTCATTCAGCAAGTCCTGTTTATCTGGTGCAATTGCGTCCTGATGTTCCAATAGGAGCTAAAGCAACAAAGCAACACACACACACACACACACACACACACACACAAAAGTAAATCCTTAAGGGCTACCATTTTTACATCAAGTTCCCTTTCCAGTTTTCCAAGATAATTTTCTTCTAATATTGTTTGAATCTTATTTTTATTTTTTCAAAGTAAACTTTAGGCTCAACGTGGGGCATAACCTCATGACCATGAAATCAGGAGTCATGTGCTCTACTGAATGAGCCAAGCAGGGACCCCTATTGTTTGAATCTTAATTATAAGTCTGACATTTATTTTTTTTATCTTTTCTTTTAATGGTTATTTTTGACACAGAGAGAGAGAGAGAGACAGAGTGCAAGCAGAGGAGAGGCAGAGAGAGAGGGAGACAAAGAATATGAAGCAGGCTCCAGGCTCTGAGCGGTCAGCACAGAGCCCGATGTGGAGCTCCAACCCACGAACTGTGAGATCATGACCTGAGCCGAAGTTGGACGCCCAGTCAACTGAGCCACCCAGGTGCCCCCAGTCTTTTAACAAAGAATGTATTTTGAGGTTCTTCATGTCCCTTATCGGACAAGGGGCAAGCAAGGGGCCACAGGCTGGGCGAACTGAACTGTGGTCATGTTCGTGTGTGCCTGTGGACAAATCCTCACTGCAGACAGACAGTGAACAGGACAGTCTTTTCTCTGCAATTATGTTCCTCCTACGTTAATACATTTGTTTCCAATCTAACATGTGAAGAAAATCCAGATTGGTCACAAGCTGTATTTCCCAGGATTGGATTCTGTTTTCAATTTTTATTAACAGGAAACAAAAAAAAAAAGCCCAGACCATTTCTCCTTAAAGAGTAACAGTGTAAATTAAAACAGTAACATGTTTTCCCCTGCCATGTCTGGGAAAGAGTGTCTCATTCTAAGAGAGAATCTGCGGGAGGATACTGCCCTCAGCAAGTGCGTGTCCATGCCGACATTTTTTGGAGATGGGTAATCGACCATAAGAAGAGACAACAGAGTCGTTGCTCAAGTATGAATGAGACCACTTGTTCATTAGAGAATTACCGTGGCAAATGTCGCACTGCCTAGACGTGTTTTATATAGAGAGCAAAGAGGGATAGCCTCTCCTTCCATCAACCGGCGGAAGGCGTGCGCTGGTCACTGTGAGCTGCCTTAGTTCAGGGTCACTCAAAGCACTCATGGAGAGCTTGTTGCAAACATTGGGGAGGTTCTCTGTTCCCCCCGGGAAACAGGGAAATCGGAAGGAGAAGCCATCTTTCTTCCAAACCTGGGCTCAGGATTTCGATTCTTGGAAGAGCTTCATAAAGCAGCCCATCTTGTCACTTTGTCTGTGTATCTGCTTTGATGGGGGTGTGGCAGGACCTTTCAGAGCTGTGTATTTGCTATGCTTGCCTCCTAGTTGTGGGTGAAATCCACACTGGGGGTATCCTTAACTGGGTCTCTTGATGGCTTTATCTTCGCATTTACAATCTGACTTTGACGTCTAGTGTGTATCTGATCTTGGGTTCTTGTTAGAATGCTGGTCTGGGGCACTTGGCCGGTTTAGCTGGTAAAGCAAGGGGACTCTTGATTTTGGGGTTGTGGGTTTAAGCCCCACGTTGGGTGTAGGGATTACTTAAAAATAAAATCTTAAAAATAAAAAAAGAACGTAGGTTCTGATGTGGGAGGTCTAGGGTATATTTCTAACAAGTCCTCAAGACTTTGGAGTAGCCAGGTCTGAAGCTGTTTTAAAAAAATGTTATCTTTTAGGATAAAAGGAAGTATGTTCCAAATGATGTTAAAAAAAAAAAAACCCAGAAACTCTCAAAGCTTGGCCTTTCTACTTCAAGTGACTGAGGAGCCATCAAAGGCTTCCCAATGCTGAGCTCAGTGCTGTGACCCCACAGATGCCTAATATTCCTTTTATGGCTGACTGCGGTCATGTTTGCACACCATCTGGATGGAGACATTATGACACAGTAAAGACTGTGAAACTGCCTCTGAGAAATGGGGTTTTCCAGAACAATAGAAATGATTCTTCTCAGGCGGCTGATGTTGGGTGGGTTACCTTCTCTTGCCTAATCTCAAACGGCCAGCTTATTTGACCTTTCTCTATGTCCACTATTAGAGTAGAAAGAATATTCTCATTGTCCCAGAATTTTACTGGAAAATCTGGGAGGATTTTTTTTTTTTTTTTTTGGGAGGATTCTTGAAAGGGAGAGAGAAATCATGTCAGGGTCCAGGCAGTGTATCCCTGGTGGGTGGGGGGAAATACTAGGGCCTGTCCCTGCTCAGGGCTTTATCTTCACATTTTCAATCTGACTTTGTAAAGGGATCATGGAAGAAGTAAACTTTCCTTGTTTGGGAGAAGGAGTTTTATTACGAACAAGAGGAAATAAATGTACCATGTAAAAAGAAAACATGACTTGTTTAGGAAAACAAGTTTTATCCATGTACAAAAGTCAGGGAATATATAATCAAGGGTTTCTTAGTATTCAGAGTTTAATGATTATGACCACCTGCTTGCAGCAAGTCTGGTAAAAACTAAGCATTTTCAAGATAATGGCGTCTGAACCACAGGCCCACTGCCAAGACCCTTCTCCAGCCCCACTTACTGAATGTGTGCTGATGATTTCTTCAACCGAAATATAAATGACTGGTTTGCTGACTGTCACCACATCTGTGTATTTATCCATATTAAACGTTTCTTCTGGCTCAGGGACATTACAGGCTTCTTTGAAATATTTCCTAACAAAGAAAACAAATTCTTCAGACAGTTCAAATTTCTGAGGTAAACCATTCTGTTAAAACACTGAGGAAATCATGAATTATGATAGAGCTTTGTTCTCCCAAACTGTGGTGGCGTGGGGCTTTGTTACAGTGGCTTCCAGACTGGCTCCTAGCTACGGAAGCAGAGTCCCTGTTTCTGGACGCTGGACCCAGACAGGTCCGGCTCCTCAGAGAGGAACACAGAGAGCAAGAGGGTCTCAGTCCTACTAGTGACTCAGTGTAATCAAATTACGGGGCAAGCTACTTAAAAAATGTTATTTTGAAAGTGGGGCCCCTGAAATTTAAACAAAAATGTCAAGACTGATAATCTTTGAACTAAGAATCCAATCTTTCTAGAGAAAATAATCTGAAAAGCAATTCATCAAACGTGCTACTTTAAATGGCATGCGCTCCTGGGCCTAATAATCCTTCAGAGAGCCTGCTGCCAACCTGACAGAAATTCGAGTTAAGCCTACGCTACTCCTGGTTGATCCAAACAATGGTTGCTGGCCAAGGGAAAGACTGGTAAGGCTAGACACACAAATACATACAACACCCCCTTCCTCCAGTAATCAGAGTCTAACAAGTCTGCTCTTTCCATAACAGCAAATTTAGACAGGGAGATCAGGAAAGCCAGGTGCTGTGATCATGGTTTAGGAGTGATCCTTCGTATAGGTAGAGAAGGTATTTTAGTCTAAAAGGCAGTGGATTTTCATACGTCTGAAATTATTCTTGGTGTATCTCCTAACGTACCCAAGGCTTATCTACCAGAAAAGGCCCCTGCCTTCTCAGCCCAAGGCTGAAGAGGTTAAATGGGAGACCGCCATGTTGCTGTGGGGGACGACCATGTTTCCCTGGGAAAGTTGGTCTTCCTATGCTTTGACAGTTTGGCTTCCGGCACTTTTAATAGGTTGCTGAGGAACAGACAGAGTAAATACAAGTGTTAGAGGAAAAAGCATGAATTTAAAGGAAGTGAGGGGGGAATTTGGTTTTCCTTCTTTTTGAAGAGCTGGAACTATGGATGTTTGATAACAATAATCTGAGAAAAAAGGAAGTAAAGGGAAGCTGTAGTAGCAGATAAGGACTTGCAAGAAATAGTACTTTATCCATCTGTGAGAAGAACTAAAATTAGCAGCTTGAGAAATCAAAACTTCCTGTAGTAAGAGCATTTGGATGGAATTTTCTCACAAGAGTCCACATTTATTTTTTTATTTTTTAATGTTTACTTATTTTTGAGAGAGAAAGAGACAGAGCATGAGTGGGAAAGGGGCAGAGAAAGAGGGAGACTCAGAATTCAAAGCAGGCTCCAGGTTCTGAGCTATCAGCCCAGAGCCCAACATGGGGCTTGAACCCATGAACCGTGAGATCATGACCTGAGCCGAAGTGGGACACCTAACTGACTCAACCACCCAGGCACCCAGGAGGCCACAATTCTAAATCAAGAGCAGTGATCATGAACTATCTTTGTGAGTACATAAATTACTGATCCAGAGAAAAATTGAGGAAAGGGAAATGAATTTTCCAAGTAAGGACTCAAAAAGTCCATATGTAGATCTTATTTCTATGACCTACTCCAATCAAATGGCAACAAGAGAAAAAACAAATGCCAAGTTGAACATCCTTTCTCAAAGAGCTCAGGGTGACTACATCTTCCTACCAGACTCACTCCTAACGTGTTCCCATGGAAAGATTAGAGATCTAATTTAAAAATGCATATCAAGTCAATGACCTCAAGTCTCACACGGCTAAGAGAGGTTTGCGAATAGGCCATCATCACACACGATCCTCAAGTAATATAAAAGCTGGATTTTCCTGGCTTTTTAAAAAAAATGTTATTTACTTTTGAGAGAGAGAGAGAGACAGCGTGAGCAGGGGAGGGTCAGAGAGAGAGAGACACACCCAGAATCCGAACAGGTTCCTGGCTCTGAGCTAGCTGTCAGCATAGAGCCTGATGCGGGGCTCAAACTGATGAACTGTGAGATTATGACCTGAGCCGAAGTTGGACCCTTAACTGACTGAGCTACCCAGGGGCCTCCTTCCTAGCTTTTTGAAAACCAAATACTCCATTTCCTCCTAAATTGTTTGATGCAGACAAGCAAGTTCCTTCTCACTGGACACATTTTTTAAAACAAAAAAACAAACAAACAAACAAGAAAACTATCTGCTTAATTCCAACGAAGAAGAAATCAGCCATTCTGACCTTTACTCTAAGTAACTATAAGCCAGCAGCACACTAGGAAAAATCAACGTTTTATTTTGTCCACAGCAGAAAGCAAACATGTGGGGATGACTCAGTGTAGTAGGGGTACTGGGTGCAGGGGTGGGACGGGGCGCCCCAGACAGAAGTACCCCAGCCTGATCTTCGGCCCTCCTCTCTCCCGACAGAGCCAACCAGAAGACATGCACGCCACCACCTGAGGCTCCTGTCCCTCACCGCCAACTGGATCCAGTTCTGAGTACAGAACACACATTATTCTTGCTCATCATCTTCCAAGTTCCTCCACAAGCCAGGCCCCCTCTCACCTGAACTCATGATAGGTCTCTGACAAATAATTGTTCATAGATGAGAGATGCTCATTCTCTCCCTCAAACAGCTTGTTGGAGGCTGCATGCTGAAGCACCTTGGCCACCGATCCCAAGTTTCTCCTTTGGTCGGAATTGATCTGGCCTCCGGCCGTCATGTCAATGATATCAAAGCCATCGGGAGCTACGATAGCGGGGTTCATGTACCGATAGTACAGGAGGTTTCCAACAATCTGGAGTAAAGCGGAAGAAAAGACATTTTTAAAGCAGAGGAAAAAACTCAAGAGCTTTAGATTTCTTTACATCGAAGTCAGTATTTATTGACTTTACCCAGGAAAGATCATTTTCTGATCTGAATCCTATAAAGGAGTTAGGTAAAGGAAGTGAAGAGAATCATGCATCAATAATATAGTTAACAAAATTATTTTTGGTGAGAAATAGAATTGACTAGACCATATTGCCCCAAGGTGCTCTAAAATGAAGAATCTCAATAATGTGCAAGATCTCCAAAGTAAACTCCGCATAATCGATAATCTTGACAGTCATTAAAAACAGAAGACCTGCAGCTTTTTATACACAGGGATACAGGAGGAAAAAAACCCTCACAAAATGGTATGCCAGTAATTTTGGCTGACAACCCCAAGGGAAACGAGGGAGAGATGATGCTTGAAAATCTACCTTTAATAGTTCATCTTCTGTGGCATCAGGAAATTTCTCATGGATCGAATTCTTCAGTACTTTCGCTATATACCTCAATCCATAGCTACATGTAAGACAGATGACAAAAGAAAATAATGGAAGAAGGCTAAGTGAGGAAGAAATACATAGCAGTTGTTGCAGTCAACTAAAGCTGAGCAGTCGTCTTAAAAATTAAACATAAAATGAGATGGTAACAGAATTATAGGACCTTCGCGGACGATAGTAACCGAGGGCCCCCTCTTTAGAGAACGGTTATGCATTTAAAATGCAAACACAGGCAGTCTTTTCAAGTAGTAAAACAACATAAGGGGCAACTCCTCTCTTTACTGCCAAGATTTATTTCACGTAGTAATTCAAGAACTTTCAGTGCGTGTACAACTTACGGCAGTAGATCACGGGAAGAAATGATAGATTTCAGGACTTTGTCCGTGACCCTTCTCAGGTTCTCAATGGATGCCTCCAGTTTACTTTTCACTTCTGGGTACGTTAGAGCTTGTTCTGTGGTCACGTCGTAAGGCAGCTTGCTGAAAACACAACACAGGCCTTCCGTTAATTGGGGCCTTAGAATAAGCATCTGTGTCTCCTTGCCACGCTGTTTCTACAATCAGCTTTGTTTAGTGCAGTGGATTCCACCCACACAGGGGAGGCCCTATGTGCCCAGACGGTCCCTCGGCCACTAGGAGCAGGAGGGCTCCAGGCTCTCTCCTGGGGCTCTTCTGGCAAAATAACTGGCGACTCAAACGATGGCGACCTAGCTAACTTTCTAACTCTTTAATTGCAGTAAAGCAGTATGTTCACTACAGGGAAAAAAAAAAAAAAAGCAAACAAGAATATAATACCAACCTAGAGACAGCCATTTTTCATATCTTGATGCATAACTTTCTAGGTCCCACTGTATACTTCTGTGTATACAGAAGGGCCTCCCACACTCCTTGGTAGATGGAGTTGGTGCCTGTGCATATCCCATATAGATCCTGTGTGTGTGCGTATGTGTGTGCATACACATATACATGCATTTTATAGAAAATGGGTTTTTGTACTCAATTTCAACTGAAAACTATACAAGCATTTTTTCCACGCCCCCCAAAAATATCTCTATATCATTATTCCAAACAGTTGTTAGTCTACTATGTGTTATATAAACATTTATTTAACGAATTCCTCAAAACTAAATATTTTGACTTTCCCCAACTTTTTGCTATTACAGACAGTGCTGGGAGAACCATCCACGCAATTCTCTGTGCGTATGTGAACTATTGCACAAGGCACCCTTCTGCAGAAAATAGAAAGCCAGGATTGCTTAGGTCGACAAACTACCACCCAGATCAAGCCCATTCCGCCTGGCTTATTAATGCTTACACAGGCAAGTCACTCAGTTGGTAGTTGTGAAACAGTGTGTATCTTCAGATGAGGAGAAGGTATGTGCCATCTCTAGGTCTACGTTTAGAAACACATGGAGAATTACAGAAATTATGGCTTTGGAGTTCAACTGGTACTGGTACTGGTACTGAACTGGTACTGAAATTTGAAAACACTATTTGAAACCAAGATGAGCAAGAGTCCAAGAACATGGCCTGCATGGATATGTTATAGGGAATAACATCTTTAATTGAAAACTGACTTTGGATAGTAAATTTTTTAAAAAAACCTTTTAAAAAAAGTTTTTGAGAGAGAGAGAGAGAGAGAGAATCCCAAGCAGGCTCTGCACTGTGAATGCAGAGCTGGACATGGGACTCAAATCCATGAACTGTGAGATCATGACCTGAGCTGAAACCAAGAGATGGATGGTTAACCGAGTGAGCCACCCACGTGAAGTGGTCCTAAAACACACCTGCAAAACCAATAGCATCCGGGCTGTTACCTGGCTTCTCCGGTCTGTGTTTCTAGTTGGTTCACCCAAGCCTTGTACACTTCTACAGGGTTTGTGTTGATGGTCAGGGACTTGTCATCGAGGATCTCCTTCACCACAGGAGCCAGGAGCTGGCGCAGGGTGTTCTGTCCACGGGCCCCTCGGTTGAAGCTCACAACCATCTTGATGACGGTGGGGTTCCCGGTCACTATGTCCTGCACCTGATCCACCTTTGACCTAAAACAAGCCCAGACCAAAACCAATGGTTTGCCTCTACGTATAGAGTTTTAAACAGTGTATGTTCTCTCTTGCAGGCAAAAACTTCCTCCATGAAAATCAAAGATGGTGGGCTTTAAAAGGAAGCAATCATTTTTAAGATGTATGTTCCTTGTTTGAGGGACTCAACCATGTAAATCCTAAGTGCTCCACCTTAATTTCAGTCTAGAAGGAAGGAAAGAACTGAAAGTGGACCAACACTAAAGAGGAATACAGGGTGCCACTGTGCAAGTATTATGTCCCGTCTAGTTACCAAATTTCAAAAACAACTTCCTTGATTGAATGAACTCCTTTTCTTTGAATCCCACTCAAATTGACTGCAGTGCAGCTTCTGGCTATATTCACAGGGCTGAGAGAGCTCTGCTCAAGTGCCAGCTCCCATGGGCATGCCCTCTCCTCCTCCCTTCCACCTTTGGGCAACCTCTGATGCGCCTGCATGGCCCTTTGTGTCCCCTTTTCCCTTATGGTCTCATAGTGCTATGTTCCAGTTCTTCTCTTACTCATTCCCTCTGGCTCCTTTGTTGGCTCCTCTTCCCACACTGAACTGTTATTGCTCATGTCCTTCTCCACGATCTACCATCAGACCTCACTCATTCATGCAACTTCAATTACCACCTCTCTGGAACTTGTCATCTGAGCCCAGTGACTAATCCACTTCTCCTTTGGGGGAGCTGGGTCTTCAATTTCCAATTTCCTGCTGGACATTTTCACCTACACATTCCATACTTGTAGCTCATAACTGCTATAAAAATCCAAACTATCTTTTTTCTTCCGACTCCCCCATTTCTCTGACCTGTGCAGCTGCAATTTATTCTGTTCATACATAGCAGCAGAACAATTCTTCTAAAAACCCAATGTGGTCATGTCGGTACCGTGCTCAAAGGCCTTTCACAACTCCCCAGGAAGTAAACAGCGCCCCGGACTCAGGCCTGGAGTCAGTGACTCCCATGGTCTGGCCCAACCAACCCTTCTCGCTCTATCTTCCACTCAGACTAGTTAAATCGCATCTTGGCTAGTTGGATCCTACTGTCTTTCTTGGACTTTGGCCCAGGCTGTTTCTTTTCCACACCTCATAAAAAACTGTAGGTATTTTTAAGGATTTGGATCAATTACCTCCTCTTTCACAAAATCTTTATTGACTGACCTAACTTAGCTGGAGCTTTTCTTAGGTATGTATGTATTTATTCTTTCTTAATTTGAGGACAGTTGACACACAATGTTAGTTTTAGGTAGACAACTTAGTGTTTTGACAAGTTTATACAAGTTTATACATTATGCTGGGCTTACCACAAGCATCGCTACCATCTGTCCTGTTCTACCACTATTATAATACCTTTGTAACTGGAACTTTACTTTCTGTCCCTCTGATCTGTTACACAATGTGTATCACTCATTAGTACTGATTTATTTCAGGGCACACATTCCTATACGTATTTCTCATGTATCCTATTTCTCATATTGGTTTACAGATACCCTGAGGGCATAGATTCCTAGCTAATATGCTTCAGAAATCTGTAGGAAATAGAATAGCTTAAGGTATTAAGAAGCCAGGAAGGTAGTTAAGTTTCCAGCTAGTTGCTAAGGGTTTTTTCATGACCCCCCTTCCTTAATATAGGTATCTACACATTTTTTTTTTACCTTAATTGAATCTGAAATCAGCAAAAAGTAGTTTAAATTCCACTAAGTAAAAAAAAAAAAAAAAAAAAGAGAGTATTTGGGAGAGATTGTTATCCCCTTCTGTTTAGAACTTTATTACTCACAGAATTTTAATTGAGTTACATTTTTTTCTCACTGACTTTCAAAAAGCTTGTTATTTCCAAGTTGTTGCTTACTTGCAAAATCAAAAGCTAATTTAGCACCGAGAAAGGTATCACTGGTGGGAGAAGGCTGTACCTGAATGTATCGACAGTGATGTGGAAATTTCTTAAGGAATTCAATACATTGTATTATGCATGAGTCATTTATAAGAATAATTTAAAATTATTTTCGTAAATGAGACAGGTGCCACTAAAGTAATTTATTTGTTGATATTTGTACATCTATATTTGTATACCTACTTTATTTCTTCCTCCAGAGCTGTCTTAAAAAGCTTGAGGAGTAGATATTCTTCTCGTTGATTGGAGGCATAATTATATAGTGTGAAAATCACAGTATCCATAAATTTAGTTGACTTGTTCTGTGGCATCTGGAAAATCAGCTTAGCCAGGTATAAAGGATTGGTCTAAAAGAAAAGAGGAAAGAAGGACAAAGTCCCCCACAAAACTATATGTTAATATATTATTAAAGCAGAGAGGAGTGCCTCATTCCTGCTTCTCAGCAGCTTACTAAGTGTAAAGCCTAGGGTGGAGTATTTGGCACAAATGAAGACTTTAAGAGGTACCAGCTAGTCCCAGTACCATAGGAAGTTATATTAGAAAGCTACAACAGGATTTAAGTTCCATATTCTATTACCTTAATGAAATATAGTTGTGTGCACTTTACACTGTTAGCCATTTCAAGCCACATATTAATATTTATTTTAGACACTAAAAAGAGAGAGTGGGTGGCAAACAGAATCTGGTATCCGAAGAGACTGGAAATAATGAAACAAGAGCCCAGCTAAACAGACTATTCTAGAAGGACTGCCAAATGAATAGAAGGAAATACATCCCATATTCTCAGACTAGAAAAAGAAAAGGGTGCGTTTACATGTGGAGACAGTGGGATGGGCATGACGTTTTCCAAGGAGAGAGAAGGTAGGAGTGAGGTAGGGAAGCTGAGGAGAAGCGTGAAGGTCAGGACAGTTGGTACATGAAATGGCAGAAAACAGTGACAGGAAAAAAAAAGACACTTTAACACTCAAGAATTACAAGAGTTCTCAGGGCTCAACTGAGGACGGAGTTCCTGAGACAGAGCACCAGTCTTCACGGTATGTGGCTTTTTTCCAGTAGCTATACCAGCCAGGAGGAAGTTAGAGGAGAAAAACTATCATTGAGGTGACAAAGGAAAATATTTATGCAAAGAAATTTAATATGCCTACTCTTCACCTTCCTGCTGATGAGAAAGAAAATGTGCCGTACATGGAAAGTAGTGTTCATTTAATACACCCAAGCAGTTTCGCTTTAAAGTTACTAAGAAAACCCAAATTCTAGTTTACTTTACTACTCAGATTTACTTTCAAGCTCGTCACGATTGACTGAAATTTTATGAAGCAGTAGTTGAGGATGTTTCTCTTTACAGCGCTGCAGTGATTCCTTTCCCACACTAAGCATGGGATTATGAGAAAGAAAACTCACTCTAAAGCTCCAGAATCCTACTCCTCATTCCTCCCAGATGACCTAAAAGTTTCATATTTAAGCTCATATTGAAGAGGCAAACCCAAAGCAATCTCTATACTAGCCCTGTGCTTTGGCTATTAATTCTTGCCAAGGCATTATCCAAAAGACAAACCCAGAACATTTATTTTTATATAGTTTCCTCAATGATCTTGAGCTAATGTCTCCAAAGGAGAGAGAAGAAAAGGTTAAAAAAAAAATCAAAAAAACAAAAAAACCAAAAAACCCCCAAAAAACAAACGTGATTTCAAGAGACATTTCGCTTGGTACAACTGAATGGTCATGCTCTGAGACTATCAGATTTGGATTGCCTGGGGAAGTGAACTTGGCGGGAATATTCTCAGCATGGTCCTGTGCTTTTTACCCTTTCCATTAATGAGTCTCTACTTACATGACAGGGTAAAAAATAGACGTCTTAGGCCAATGACTACATTTCCACTTTCCTTATGACACAAAATCTATCAAAATCTAACAATAGAAGCTAAATCCTAAAGAAGCCTCATACATTTGGGAGTTTCATGGATATCCAAAAGAATAAATGCCAAAGATTAAATTTCCAAGTGGTGGATGACTAGTCTTCTATTTTAGGTAGATAAAAACCCTTCCTTTCTGGAAAGTTCGCTGGTGTTACTTAAGCAACAGTTTCCACAAACAAAACTTTTAACATTTTGTTTGTATGCTGCCACATAGTGGCCATTTGTGGCACTACACTTGCCCTCCAATCTATTATTCCAGGTAGAGACTCCTCCACTCTGCTAAAATTAACCTAACTTCTTTTGTTAGGGCAAGCCACACCACATTCATGGTTTGAGTACTGTGTTCTCTGTATACTAATGCCAGCACTGTCCTCAAGCAAAGATTCAGGTACCTTGAGGCCTTGAGGGAATCACCATCACAAGCAGAAGCAGCCACACAAAGCGACACCTGATTCAACAAGACCTGCTGATCCAACTTTTGGGGGAAAGGTTTCCTGCCCAAGGGGAGGCTTTATTTATTACTATCGCTTACTCAGTTTCCTTGGAACTAAGTGGATGAGCTAGTGGGGTTGATGAGGTGAATGAATGTTTAACCAAAACAGTAACTGGTTCACCACAGTCCAACCACAAGCAGCTCAACTTATTAGCTCTCGCCTGCGCTCTGAAAGCAGTAGAGAATGACTGTTCGTTTACGTCAGAGTAATGCCATGAAAATAATGAAATAAAAAAGATACCTTATTTCCCTAATCGAAACTCTCTGGCTCTTTTCTCGAAAGAAGGGCAGGCTGGAACAGGTCAAGATCCAGTTTTCACATACTTTTTTCCAGGGCTGACAGCATCTACTTATGTTATACGTGTCTGCTCTTTCTGCAGATAACTGTCATATAATGTAGTCACAAAAGCAGGGGCTCTAACAGTCAAACTACCTGGTTTCCAACACCCTTGTTTTACCCCTTGCTGGCTGTGTCTCAGTCTTCCCAAGTAATAGGGGAATAACAATAATTCCTATTTTCTGATGGTTTTCAGGGTTGCAGTAAGAATTAAATTAGATAATGTATATAAAACATCCCAGGATAGCACTTGGTACTTAGCAGGTACTCAAAACACGTCAGCTACTACCACTTTAGCACAGGGGAAAATCCGCTGTAAAGCACAAAACTTTGAGTGATCCAAAACTCAGCGTGAAAGCAAGTGTCCTCACCTGTAAAAGATAAAACAGCTGCTGATAGGTTTCTAGTGTTTTTCTCCTCTCTTTACTCAAACTTTTAATTCCCTGGTTGTCAGTGTTATTCAGTATTTGCATTTCTCCACGTTTTTTCTTATTCAGCTTTGTTCTGTGTGAAATTACATCCTGGAAAAAAAAAACATTTATTAAAGGACTACGTTTTACTATGATATTATCTCCTTCCTTCATATACATCCTGAAACACACAGTTGGAAAGATTAATTTTCCACATTTCATTCATGTAGGAACAAAGGATTGAGAATGTTAAGGAAATCCAGCTCACAGGTGAATTTGGCTTTTGTAGTATCTGTTCTCCAACGCTGCACTTATTTGCTTTTAAGATGTAATATAGGCACCAATACATTTCACTAAGGAAAGAATGGTTTTTCCAACAGATGATTCTGGGATAACTGGAGATTCACATTTAAAAGAAAGAAGTCAAACTCCCACCGCACATCACAAGCAAAAATTAACTCAAAAGACACCAAAGAAGTAAGTGTAGGAGCTAAAACTATTTGAAAGAAAACCTAGGCATAAATCTTTGTTCCCCCTGGATTAGGCACTGGTCTTAGTTATGATACCAAAAGCACTAGTGACAAAAGAAAAAATAGTTAAATTGGGAGTTCATAAAAAGTAAAACCTTTGTGCTTCCAAAGACCCTTTTAATAAAAAGACAACCCACAGAAGGGGAGAAATTATTTGCAAATTATGCATTGAATAAGGGATATAAAGAACTCTTGCATCTCGAAAATAAAAGGACAGCCCAATCAAAAATGGACAAAAGGTCTGAATAGGCATTTTCTTAATTCATACCTTGTTGGTAGGAAGGTAAAATATAGCCACTTAGAAAACATTTGGCAGTTTTTCAAAAGTAAACAGAGTTATCCTAAGACCCAGCAATTCCACTCTTAGGCATATATCCAAGAGAACAGAAAACGTAGGTTCACACAAAAACATGAATGCTCACAGTAGAATTACTCATAATATTCCATAAGAGGAAACAACTCAGATGTTCATTAAATGATGAATGGATAGACAAAATGTGGTACATCCACACAATGGAATGTTATTTGTCAATAAAATGAAATGAGTTACTGATTCATGCTAAACCATGGGTGAACCTTAAAAAATACTATACGATGTGAATGAAGCCAGTCACAATACCGTCACACAATGTGTGGTTCTACTTATATGAAATAGCAACAAGAGGCCAATCTATTGAGACAGAAGACAGATGAATGTTTGCTCTGCTATAGGGAGAATAGGTAATAACCATTAATGAATATGGGTGTTATTTTTTCTTGAATTGAAATGTTATTCACATATGATAAAATTTACATACTATCTAACATGAGAACATTTTCTCTGGGGTTTCTTTTTGGGGTAATGTTCTAGAACTATGAAAGTTATGGTTGCAGAGTTTTGTGAATATACTAAACACCACTGAAGTGTACACTTGAAAAGAATGAATCAGATCTCAAAACTATAAAAGCACTTGCAAGCAAAAAATGTAATGTAGAGATTAGAGACAGAACTTAACAGAATTCCCTAATATTCAACAAAGTTTTTGTCAGTCATGCTCCTTCAACCATTTACAGAGAATCTTGGAAAAGGGATGGTCACAAATATCATCAAGTGGTCACTTCAGGGTATTGTGTCCCCTTCTGATGTTTAAAGTGTCAAAAAAAAAAGTCAGACTTTAAGATAAGGGTCTACCACACATTTTTGTGGGGACCCACAGCAAAAAATACATCTTCTATCTTTTGCTAGTAAACACACACTCACGTGCACACACACATGCACGATGAAGTACTTCACCATACTGCTGGGATACTCCGGTACCTTCAATTTGCTTTTATTCTATTCCTTTTTAAAGACTGCTGAGGTGACTCACTAAATTGATTTCATGACCCACCAAGGGCACATGACTCACATGAATGCCACTGCTCTAGAAGGCGTCCTCTGCCAGGTAACAGTGGGTCACTGTTCCACAGAATGGGTGGCAATGAAGCTGTTTTTTCTAAATGTTCTTTTATCTGCTTCCCTGAGCTCTTAGCCCAGCCTCCACGTGAGGAGTCGATCTGCAGCCAGCATCAGGATGCTTGCCCACCGTCCCCGGGGTGGGGAGGCACTCTGGGAATTTCAGGCAATACAACCCTTTACTGTGCACGACCCGCTGGTCATCTAGCATCCCTGGCCTCTGTCCACCAAATACCAGTAGGGACCCCTAGTCATTTTGACAATCAAAACTGTGTCTGCCACCATTTCCAATTAGCCCCGGGGGTGAGAGGCCAGCCTTGGCTCTAAATCTCCTCACCTCCTAGCACTCCATTCTCTCACCCCCATTCTCCCTGGTCCGGGCCACATGTAGGAAAAAAACCTTGCAGCTCTCAGCCTTCCAGGTCTGTGGTTTTACTCTTTGCCATTCTCAGCTTAGGGAGAACCTGGACTTCATTATTTAACTTCTGTCCTCTTAATGGCTTATATCCAGAAAGAGGGGGACTTGATTTGCATTTCCATGAATCTTTTTTAGAAAGGCGACATTTTCACCCTCATTTCACAAACATGTAAAATACTTCAGGATGAAGAAAGGAAGTGTGCTTAGCACCAGATGGAGGTTAAGGGGAAGCCTAGGCAGGCAGCTGCCTGATCCTTATTGACAGCAAGTCCTAAAGCATCACCAGAGTAGGTCTGGTTTCGAGGTCCAGATAACCAGCTTTCTTGTCTTCAAGTAACTGGTAAGGTATGTAGATCACTGAATTCCCTCAAATACATGGGATAAGTAGATTATCTTGGTTTTAAATACACAGCAGGAAAAAAATCTTGGTATTCAACTCCCCCTCCAATTATTGTTAAAGGAGGTGGCTCTGGAAACTGAAGACTTTTCATGTGTTCTGTTCCCAGAGTTCATCTTTACGTCATGGTTTCTGACACACACACAGAGGAGAGGGTGGGCGTGGCAAGCAAGCTCCTGGGCAGAACTAAATTCCTCTGCATTAGAAATAGAGACCTTTGGCGAGGGCAGGACGGGGAGAGTCCTCCGGGACGGCAAACGGGAGCATCGGATGCTGAGTCCTGGAGGGGAAGGACCAGGGCCCTTGGAACAGTGTCGGCTGCAGGTCCAAGTGCAGAGCTGGTAATAAGCCTTCTTTCTCCTTCATGCTTTCCTGTGAAACTATGCCTTGCTCAAGACAGCTCTTATGGCAATGCAAGTTTTCTTTGGGAAGGCTGAAGAAGGGACCCCAGAGAGGGGTTCCAAACAGAGGCATATGCTTTTTATTAATAGAAATTTAATGTCCTCCATTCTTACCGATAAATACTGAACATTTGAAGAACAGTGGTTGGAAGGAGCAACAATATTGAACTTGTTTATGATGCTCCCTTATTTTGATATTGCCACCATTCTGTCCCTTCCCCTAATAACAGATATCTGCATGCAGGCTATATGCAGTAATAGAAACAATTTTATAGAAGTTACAGACTAGCACAAAGGTTTTGGGCTTTGGAGACACAAAAATAGGGGTATCTGTAAAGCCTAGTAAGCTTTGTGACATTGGGCAGGGTAAGCCTATTATACATGGGCTTAATAATAGCAGTCTGAGTTGCTGTGAAGATTGAAAACAATGTATGTGAGGCATTTAGCACATTTTCTAGCAAAGAAAACAGGGCTCAGAGAGGTTAAGAAACATGCCCATAGAAACCTGCCCACAGTGAAGTGGTGTAATTAAGTGGTAAAATGAGTCTTCACCCAGTTTCAGGTAGCCCCGGCCTGCAAGTCTCCTATGCCACACCACATCACCGGGAGTTTCTTTTCTTTTTCTCTCTTTAAAAATTTTTTAAAAAATGTTTTATATTTATTTTTGAGAGACAGAGACAGTGTGAGCAGGGGAGGGTCAGAGAGTGAGGGAGATACAGAATCTGAAGGAGGCTCCAGGCTCTGAGCTAGCCGTCAGGACAGAGCCTGACGTGGGGCTCGAACCCACGAACTGTGAGATCATGACCTGAGCCAAAGCCGGAGGCTTAACCGACTGAGCCACCCAGGCACCCATTATTTTTTATTTGAGAGAGAGAGAGAGAGAGAGAGAGAGAGAGAGAGAGAGAGAGAGAGAGAGAGAGAGAGAGAGAGAGAGAAAGTAAACGCCAACACAAGCAAGCTGGGAAGAGGGGTGGAGGGAGACAGAATTTTGTTTTTTTTGAGAGAGAGAAAGGGAGGGTGCAAGTGAGTGAGTGAGGGACAGAGAGAGAGAGAGAGAGAGAGAGAGAGAGAGAATCCCAGGAGGGGCAGAGATGGGGAGACAGAGAGAGTGTGTGAGAGCATGAAGTGGGGCTCACCCAAAGCAGGGCTCGAGCTCACCCAATGTGGGAGGCCTGAACTCACGAACTGTGAGAGCATGACCTGAGCTGAAGTCAGATGCTTAATGACTGAGCCACCCAGGTGCCCGAGAGAGAGAATCTTAGGGCCCCACTTTCAGCATGGCTCCATCCCCTGACCCAGCGGTCATGACGTGAGCCAAAGTCAAGTCAGATACTCAGGCAACAACTGAACCACCCAGGTGTCCCTATTTATTTTTTTAGTAAGCTCTATGCCCAACTTGGAGCTTGAATTCATGACCGCAAGATCAAGAAGAGTAGCACCCTCTCCTGACTAAGCCAGCCAGGTGAAGAATGCCAATATAAATTAAAATTTTTTTTTAAATTTTGAGAGAGAGAGAATGAACACACATGCAAGCAGGGGAGGAGCAGAGGGAGAGGAAGGAAAAGAATCTTAAAGCAGACTCTACACTCAGTGCAGAGCTGATGTGGGGCTCAATCCCTAGGATCATGACCTGAGCCAAAATCAAGAGTTTGACGCTTAATCAAATGAATCATGCAGGTGCCCCAAGGAATGCCAATTTTAGAAGAATTTTAAAACACACGGTTACTTTGAAGAGCTGGAGTTGTTCCTTACAAACTAAGCTACTTCCTTTAAAAAATATTTTTCCCTTGGGGCGTCTGAGAAGCTCAGTTGGTTAAGCATCTGACTTCTGCTCAGGTCATCATCTCACAGTTTGAGGGTTCGAGTCCCATGTCTGGTTCTGTGCTGACAGCTCAGAGCCTGGAGCCTGCTTCAGGTTCTGTGCCTCCCTCCCTCTGCCCTTGCCTTGCTTGCACACTGCCTTTCTTTCTCTCTTGAAAATAAACATCAAAAACAGTATTTTTTTCCTCACTAAAAACATGGTTCATGTTTAAAAATAAAAAAGGATCAAGGAGTTTAATTTTACCACCCACCCAAAGAAAAAAATCACTTTTTTCCTCCTAGCTTTAAGTGTGTGTGTGTGTGTGTGTGTGTGTGTGTGTGTGTGTGTGTGTGTATTTCCCTCAACAAATGAAATTATACTGCTTTAAGTACTACTGTTTTCTTATTACATCATACACTCTTCCCCCTGCCCTTGAATGTTTTCTGAAAACATTATTTTTAGTGGCTGTGTAACCTATTGCTGTTCTGTTTACTGTTTTTGTTTGGATTGTTTCCCACTTTTTTACTACTATAAATAAAGCTTCAATGGTAATATTCTTAGCATCAAACAAAAAACTGCTACTATCAATAAGACTAAACACCTTATATTTAATAGTCATTAGTTTTAATTTCCAATAAATGATCAATATTTGGTACTTGAAAAGGTAAATTGAAAAACTGGCTCTTTCACAAAGCTATCAACTAGGATTACCTAAAAGAACAATCTTGAACATTTATAAAGCCCTGAAAATTTGCCATGATTTCATTTTTCACAGGAAAAACAAGCCACATGTCATTTCTACTACTTACTATTTTGCAACTAGCCTTTACTTTAAAAGGCAAGGCATTTCCTGTTTACAACTTGATGGGGATTGGGCAAAATAGTTTAAGGCTATAAAAGGCATTTTCCTAAGAACCTTCTGGAATATATGATACTTGAAAAATTCTCATGTTTGTCAAACAATACAAACACATTTTTAAAAAAGGAGAAAAGGACTATTGTTTTTCTGGGTAAAATAACGAAAACAAACTTAATACAGAACAATTAAACTATACTTCTTTTACTGTTTAGAAAAGAGAATCGTTTCCTAGTTTGTAAATTGCTCTGTTTTCCTTGTTTTCTATGCGCTATTTCACTATTTGTCTGTAAGAGCTGGAGGCAAGAATGGGGCATTCACACCCTTTTATCTGCTGGCCTCCTGAGCTGCTCACTTCCCAGTTTTCCAGAACCATAGCTTCAAGTGGGTGGCAGCGCTCTTCATCCAACCCATGGTAGCTTTCTCATCATTTCCAGAAGGTCAGCTCTCCATGCCCCTCCTGACCTACCCATTTCCTGAAAACTGATGTGGCACTAGAACAGTGACATGGAAAGAGACCTTACCCTACATTTCCCTTTCCTGGTAAGAATGAAACTGTTCACATAGTTTGACGGAGCTGTGACATTAAAAGGTTTCACTAAGATATAAAACTATAGCATTATTTACTTAGAGGCTATTTTGGGGGCCACCCCACTCTGTAAGGGCCATTTTGGAAATGTGTAAAGGTGGGTTTATTTTGTTTTCTTTTTAACCCCCTAACAACTGTAAGGCTTCTACTGGGTGAGGGCTGGGAGCACCGCTGTCCTATGATTTGTTCGACGGTCCTGCGTAAATGTCCCTATTTTGCGTGGTTGGATTTTTTCAATGTCCTGCTGGTCATTCATGTAGGTCAAAATTCTGTAATTATTTGAACCTCAGATCTAATTGCTTTAGGTGAAAGTAAAATACATATCTTCAGTTTTAATATATACTGGATTTTCTAGGACTGCAATTCTGTGGGGGAGACGTCTTTGCTTCTTCTGAGTTTTACAAAGAGTTGTTTTCCATTTTGGAAGAAGAAATCACGGGCAGGATCTGCCTCATCTGCAGCTATTTGTAGTCTGTTCAATCTGTGGTTATTCTGGGAAGAGACCCAAGCTTCGGGCAACTTGATCACATCTTCTAATGGCATTTGGCCCATGTATTTTCATTCCAAAATCTGTGTTTTTATTATATACTACTTTTCTATATTCATGTAAAGTCTTATCATGGAGGCACATATTTACATATGCTTCATATTTACATAGGCTTCATTTCATGTAATTTCATTTCAGAACTGTAAAGAAGCCTTACAAAAGATCTTATCTAGGGCAGGAGCATCAAATGTTACAGGTCTGAGAACCATAAGGAAAATGGTCACTGAATTTGGACAATACATCATGGATTCCAAACAAGTTTAGCTGGACAAAGGCATTGTGGGCAAATATACAAGCCCCTCCTCTCTTCTGAGACCAGCAGCTCCCAGATCCCACTGACCTCCAGCGTGATCCTGTTCTTCACCAAGAGCCCAATCTTGAGGTCCATCAAGTTCAGGTCTTTCTCCAGCTGTTGATTGCCTCGGATCTTGGTCACTACTTCCTCCCTCAGTCGTGCTACCTCCAGCTCCTCCTGGAAATCCAAGTTACTTTGGTCCAAGAGATGTACAAATTTTCGGATCACTGTGAGTGGTGGGTTTTCGGAGCCAACTGCAGGGAAAGGAACAGGGATGCTTTAATTAGGCATGCTTGGAATTATCAGTAGCAGAGAAATCAGGTATTTCAATAAAGCAGTACTAGAAAAATCCAGCAGTGGAAGTACTTGGGTCTCTGGAGTCACTCATTCTTCACAAGTCAAATCTGGACAAGGAAACACATATAAGTGAGTGGACACCACTGAGTTAATCTGGCCTCACTATTTTCTAGTTATCTAATTCTCATTTATCGGCCTTCTTGCACCCTGCTTCCAGGACTCGCCACTGAGAAGACAGTTCTATCTATCTTTGCCTTATTGATAAAAAACCGTGGGAAAGAACATTAACTAAGTTATCACTGAGAGCTGGTGGCTGAGCCAGATAAGAGATGTGTGTTTTTGCGACAGGAAACCCAAAGTGGCTCCTCTCAGGCCAGAAAACCATGCGGATTGGGCAGGGAAGCAGGAACAAGGTGAAAGGTGAATTAGAAACAGTCAATGAGGGGAGACCTGTAAGGCCACACAGAGGCCCATGGGATGACAAGTGGAACACATGTTCTATGTGAGAAACTGAAATTTGGTCCTTGTCCTTTCAGCATGGACCAAGGGTGGGCGCTCAGAACATGGAGACCAGCCTCAGCTGTTTAGAGGGGTGTGTAACTTTAAAAAATTTTTCCTCTGAGCTTTGAACACGAATTATAATTAATTCCCTAGCACTCTAACTTTACAAAAAGTCTATTTGTTAAGGTAGTTAGTGAAATCTACTTGGGCAAACTGTATGAGTAAACCACCTGCACTTCTAATGACAAGGGATTACAAGCAATAACACAAAGATGACTTGAAATCAGCCCAGGTGTCAGAAAACATGAACAGACACTTCTCCAAAGAGGACATCCAGATGGCCTACAGGCACATGAAACGATGCTCAACATCACTCATCATCAAGGAAACACAAATCAAAACCACACTGAGATACCACCTCACACCAGTCAGAGTGGCTAAAATGAACAAATCAAGAGACTATAGATGCTGGCGAGGGTGTGGAGAGACAGGCACCTTCCTACACTGTTGGTGGGAATGTAAACTGGTGCAGCTGCTCTGGAAAACAGTGTGGACGCTCCTCAAAAAACTATCCACAGAACTCCCTTATGACCCAGCAATAGCACTGCTAGGGATTTACCAAAAGGACACAGAAATGCTGATGCATAGGGGCACATGTACC
>NC_043705.1:53720545-53848324 GCF_006229205.1 Suricata suricatta | reverse complement strand
AATAAGTCAGGCGGAGAAGGACAGATACCATATGTTTGCACTCATAGGTCTAACAGGAGAACAGGAGAAACCTAATGGAGGACCAGGGGGAGGGGAAGAGGGAAAGAGAGTTGGGGAGAGAGAGGGACGCAAAACTTGAGAGACTGTTGAATACTGAAAACAAACTGAGGGTTGAAGGGGAAGGGGGAGGAGGAAAAGAGGTGGTGGTGATGGAGGAGGGCACTTGTGGGGAAGAGCACTGGGTGTTGTATGGAAACCAATTTGACAATAAACTATTAAAAAAAAAAGAAATCAACCCTGGTGCGGCCACTTCCGTCACCATCCTCTCCTTTACACTGAGGCCCTACTCAATTCTAACAGTCAGCTTGGTTCTGGGGTGTTTTAACATTCAGGGGGAAAAAAAGAGGTAAACCAACAACACAAATAACTAAGAGCATGGACCCCACATGAACAACCAAACCTAGAGACCATCTATATTAGCATTTTGCCACTTGTGATGGACTTTATTGGAGAAACTACCTTGGATCCTGGGACCTCCTTCCCTTCCTGATTCCCATGTGAACTAATGTTCAACTATTTCTAACAAAGATGTTGCTAAAGACATAGTCATTTCAGAAAAAGCCAGAGGGATACTCTAGAGCTCATTTACGTAGCCAAGCTGGGAGAACATCACCTACCTACCTCGTTTAGTCTCAAGTTCTCTCTTCTTGCTCCTAATGACCCTGGACCTCTATATGTGCTAATCAACTTGTTAGACATTCATATTAGAGCTTTACTAATTATTATGGCCCAAATTTAATATTTCCTCTGTCAATAGCAGGCTTGTGACTTCTGCACGCTGGGAGTCATGTTAGGGAGTTTTAATTGCAGGCCATCACCTAACTTTACAGTCAGCACTTCCAGTGGCCGTACCACAGCCTGTACCAACCTCTAATCCGAGTGCATTCGATGCCTTTCCAGAAGGAAGGGGTGAAAATGGATGATGACAGACTAGTAAAAATGACTTTTTTTCCAGATTAAAAATGCCTTAGTCTTATAAAGATGCTGAATTGAGAAAGAAATGAAAATTTACATTTCAGGGACTACAAAACCACTCTGTTTGGTAAAGCCCAGAGCAGCTGAGATCTACCTTATACACTAAAAGAGCTTCTACCTACCTTCTACGCTCTAACATAAACTCACTGGGATTTTTTCATTGGAATGCCTTTTGTCTGTGTAATTAAAAAAATGTGAGCAAGTGAAAAGTATCAAAACTACCCACAAAAACATGTTACCTAGAATGAAGTGGAAAGCAGTGTGTTTTCATTTGGACAATTTATTCTTAAATTGTTTTTCATGTGCAAAGGCAGTAGCAAACCTGTTTTAGTGTATTAGGGCTGAGAAAACAAGATCCTTATTCAGCCTTCTTGTAAAATACTTAAAGGTATCTACCAACTGAGAGATGAATCTCATTAATTCAGTGGTGGAGAAGTGTGGCCCGGGAAAGACCGACTGGCCTTTCTTTACTCAGCTTTCACATGGAATTCTGGAATCCAGCAGAATGACGTATTATCCAGTAGATTGTGCAGGTTGGAAGCAGAACCTGGTCTCTAAAGCTTCCTGAGGCTTTTCTTTAACAAGTACCGGGGAGGATCTCTCCTGAGCCATATACTTTGCCCCATAACTCAAAACAAACATCAGGCAATAAAGGCTACTAACTAAACGACTTCCTAGGCACTGTGCTGGTTACATTACTAAACTTTAACTTCCTCCAAAAAGTAAAAATAAAAAACAAGGCAGAGTTGGAGAATGGACATTGGCCATTTTCATTCCTAAGATGTGTAAGTAATGATTTTCTTTATCCTCTCAAAACTAATTCTGAATGACCTAAGTAAAATATTTTGAAAATTTGTGCAATAAGTTTATCAGAAAGTTCTTCATCACATGTTCCTGTGATAATAAGAAAGCTAAAAATTCAGCATATAAAGAATGATCTTCACTATGTAAAGAACAGAAGAACATAAGCAAAGTTGGGACTGCACATAGTGCAAAATGTGAAGGTTATTTCTGGATGAGTTTGTTTTGTTGTTTTTCAAACTTTCTACAAATGACACATACTAGTATTATAATAAAAATCTTTTAAAAATTATAGCTACTGTGAAAATTCTAGAATAAAATTATAGAAAGATGTCCATAGTTATCTTTGAAAGATGAGCTTTTTTCCTTATTCATGTTTCTAACTTTTCTTTTAGGAATATGTTTTATTCTTAAAATGAGGAGAAAAATCATAGGCCAATTAAATAATTTAAACAGTTCAAATATAGGCTTATTTTCTGGCTAACTCTTTTGCATTAGATTCCTGACTCTAGCTCATATTTAATATTAAAATATCAGAATTTATGCCAACTGCATTCTTTCTGAAGAAATCATAGATGCTCTACTTATGTCTTCCACTTAGTAGGAAGGCCCACCTTCCTGTCATCAATGTTCCTTTGCATATCAACTCAGAACCTGGGGTCTGAGCTGGTCAAAACCTACTGGAAACTATGGACAATCTCTGTTCCTGGAGCAGCCACTAAAGTAATTAAGATGGAAGCAACATGTTTTTGCCTTGTTTGTAAGGAATCCATACGTTGAGAGTATAGATGACCCCTTTATGATGGTGCAAATGCGAAATACATCTGATAGAAACTGTAAATTTTGAATTTCGATTTTTCCTGGGTTAGCCCTATGCAGGATGTTGCTCTCCTAGGATGCGGGGTACCGGCAGTGAGCTGTGGCTCCTGGTCAGCAATGCATTCACGAGGGTAAACAACCCGCATACTGACAACTATTCAGTTTTTCACTTTAGGGAAGTATTCAATAAATAATACGTGCTATTCAAAAGTTTACTATAAAATTGGCTTTGTGTTAGATTATTTGCCCAATTGTAGGCTAATGTAAGTGTTCTGAGTATGTTTTTCTTAACTTTGTAAATGTTTGTCTATTTCTCTGAAAGAGAGAGAGGGACAGAGTGCAAGTGGGGAGGGACAGAGAGAGAGGGAAACACAGAATCTGAAGCAGGCTCCAGGCTCTGACCTGTCAGCAAAGAGCCTGATGTGGGGCTCAAATCCATGAACACAAGACCATGACCTGAGCCTGAGTTGGATGCTTAACCAACTGAGCCACCCAGGTGCCCCACTGAGCATGTTTAAGGCAGGCCAGGCTAAGCTGTGATGTTCCATAGGTAGGTGTGTTCAATGTCCTTGTGGCTCAGGATATTGTCAACTTATGAGGAGTTTATCCAGATGTAACTCTGTCCTTACTGGAGGAAGATCTATGCTTCCAACTTACCCAATGTTTTGTAGTCATCTCTGGCCTTGTTTGCTCTCACTAGTGACTGTATTTTCACAATTTCATTTTTCTGCAAAAGAATGAGACCAAGTCATGATCTTCTGGATGCCCCTCTACTCCATGATTATAGAATTCAGAATGAGTTAAGAACTGTCAGCAATAAATAAAAGGACTGACAGTACTTAAGCAAAGACACTATTTAGAACAGGCAGCATTTAGATGTGGTGTATTCAACATTTATTTTTTGCATTTTCTTTGAAGAAAGGGTCCGATAAGTTAGCTCAAAGTATCAATAATATAGTATAGGACTGTTTATAAAGAGATCAAATAGGGAAAAGAATTTTAGCCCCCAATTTAGCTGATTAAATCTATGTTCACATATCTATGCTTTCAAAATCCTGAAAAACTTCCTCCTGTGGGTTTCTTCACTGGTTAGCAGTTACAAAAACTTTATACACAGTTTTGGAAAATACTTGTCTAGAATGTTTTCTCTTTGGCATTACTAGCCTACATCTGTTTCTTCTCACACATTTCCTATCCAGTCTTGACTAGTGAAGCCTGACTCTCAACATGAAGTCTGAATTAAACGAAGAAAAACAAAAGCCTCCAAATATTACCATAACGAGTTCTAAGACCTCATGTTTCCTCCTACTGTTTATTTCCACCCTTTGGCTCTGGGCTTGTTAAAAAGTACGTTAGTTTACTGATGTATGGCTTGCAACCCTTCATCCAGCTCAGTGACAATTCGTGTTTTAAAACTTGAGCCCCAGGCAGCTGGGGAGACATGAAAATATCACTGAGCCAAATTAAAAGCTTCATTGTGTGTCTTAAGACAAAGGGAGCAAGCAGATGAAAAATATTTAAGAAAGAAGACATTTCATTTTCTCTTTCTAGTCAAAATACTACTTAATACAAAGACTGGACAGGAACACGATCTATGCAGACAACATATACAATATACTAACAGCCTTCCACTTGGCTTCTCTTCTAAAAACATTTCCACCATTTAATAAAAAATCATTCAAGGCTAACACTCAACAAAGCATTCATTTAATTCATTCTGGGGATGAAAATCCACTCTTGTGTGTCTTACATGATCTCTGAAATACTGTAGTCGTGAAACATAATTCCTTCGTGCTGTTATCATCCGGAACCAGGACTGGATCTAATTGGAGTTAAATAGAGAAATAGAGGTAATTACTAAAAAAAAAATCTTTAATGTCTTTCTATGCAGTCTTTAAAAAAATTTTTTTTTAATTTATTTTTGAGAGAAAGACAGAATGAGAGTGGGGGAAGGGCAGAGAGAAAGAGAGAGGGAGACACAGAATCTGAAGCAGGCTCCAGGCTCCGAGCTGTCAGCACAGAGCCTGACATGGGGCTCAAACTCATGAACTGTGAGATCATGACCTAAGCCGAAGTTAGATGCTTAACCAACTGAGCCACCCAGGCACCCTTCCTTGCAGTCTTTCTAAAGATGATATTCTGATAAATTTAGCAGCCCACCAAATAATTAACATCCAAAGCCTAATCTTTTTTTTTTTTTAATGTTTGTTTATTTTTGAGAGAGACAGGGAGGGAGAGAGAGACAAAGCAGGGGAAAAGTAGATAAAGAGACACAGAATCCAAAGCAGGCTCCAGGCTCTGAGCTGTCAGCACAGAGCCTGACGTGAAGCTTGAACTAAAAAACAGTGAGATCATGACCTGAGCCAAATTCAGATGCTTAACCGACTGAGAGAAGCCTAATCTTAATCTTCTATTTCTTGCATTGCTTTGGATTCCTAGGGGTTCAAAGTATTTTATACCTTATGATGAGGAAGATACTGTAGCTTTGTACCCTTGTGCTTTAATCTTGGTAAATAAAAACCAAGAGCTCATGGCATTTTGCTGAGAGTTGCAAAGGGACAGGGAACCAAAAATTAAGTCCCGTGTTTCATTCCCCTAAATACATCCAGTATCCATTAGCTTTTTACAGGAAAACAAGTCTAGGGTTCTCATGAGGGACCGACCGGGACCTACTGTTTCCTAAAGAACGTGTTCCCTGGCAAGCACAGCATAGAACTGAGGAGCCCAATAGATCTAGATGATATCATTCTGTCTTCACAGTTTCAAAGGTCTTTTGAACTAATCTCATGTGATTTCTAACTCTTTCCAGCCTTGTTATTCAGAATCTCATCTGGATTTCCACCTTGTCTGCAAGTTCATTTCTGGTGAATCCTTCGGTTTTCAGCACTGGGCAGGGTTGGGGGGGGCACCCTAGTGCCCTTTGTTTCTCTAAATTGAGAGTTATCAGCTTGGGTCGAAAGCTGGGTTAGACTCACTCCACCCCCACATCCAGTTCCTAATTAGTTCTATTTCTTCTTTTTACTGGTTTTGCATTTGTCTAACAACTGAGGTTAGGTACTGTAAAGTTTGAGCATTGCTAATATTATCAGTGAACATGATAAGAGGGACACAAATAAAGCTGGTTTCCCCCCAGGGCTCACATAATCCATCAGGGGGCACCTGGGTGGTCAGTTGGTTGAGTGTCCGACTTCAGCTCAGGTCATTATCTCATGGTTTGTGAATTCAAGCCCCCCATCAGGCTCTGTGCTGACGAACAGCTCAGAGCCTGGAGTCTGCTTCAGACTCTCTGTCTCCGTCTCTCTCTCTGCCCCTCCCCTGCTAATGCTCTGTCTCTCAAAAATAAATAAACGTCAAAAAACTTTTTGAAAAAAATCAGCTGGGACTTCCTAGACAAAGAACATTTACTAGTTATGCTTCTCAGAACCACATAAAGAACCTGAACCAGTTACAGTGTTTTAACAGAACTGTTTGAAGATGATCAGCTAAGTGAGGAAGGCTTGTGGGCCTCAAACCCAGGATTTAATTCTGACTTAAAGTCTCACATGTACTCTTTCCATTATCTCTCTTCCAGAAGAAAAACGGAAATGAAAAGCAATGTTTAACTCAGGCACTTAATAAGGTAGGAGGGGATGTTTACCTTCACAATATTTGCAATATTGTCAGCGAATGTTTGCCGTCTGCACATATATGCTTCCCGTTGTTTGTGTCCCTTCCAAAAAGCCTGTGGAAAACAGTGAGTTACAGAGTTATTAGTGTGCAACAGTTTACCACAGTTTATTCTAGAAAGCGCAAGAAGACAGTACATCTCAGGAGGCAGTGGGCTGGAACACCGTCAGGGACCCTCCCTTCCAAATCTCAGGTCAACACCATCACTAGGGGGTTGATGTTACACTGAGCAGAAGGCACCAGTTCATAGCTGAAGCTTTTCCCAAACTCCAGAAAGCACAGTCACCAGGTAGGAGCCCACTTTCCCATGAGAAGGCTTAATTTTAGCAAGGCTCTGGGTGACAAGAAGTATAAAAAAACGCAATTCCCCTGAAACAGACAAACAGATTAACTGAATATTGGTATCATTTGGTTACAACATAAGATGCTTCAAAATAATGATTTATATAAGTACCGATACTTTGTTGTAACAAATGACCTACCATGGCCCAGACCGAAAATGAAGAAAAATACTCAATTTGTAACTCTGAATCCCTGAAAATAGAAGTGCTGTGGTTAATCATTTATTACCTTATCTATTTTTACATAAAGTTTAGTGATGCTTCACCATCAACCCTTGACTAGCTTATCACCATTAAAGGGAATTTCTATGGGAAACATTTATGAAAACTGGAAACAAACTGTTATCTTTAGAATTATTAAATACCAAGTTGCTTTAAGTTTATTCCAATTGACTTTTTTTTGAAAAAGACTTTAAAAAATGTTACTTAGTTTTGAGAAAGAGAACATGCGCACACGCACACAGTTGGGGAAGGGCAGAGAGGGGACAGGTGATCTGAAGCAGGCTCCCTGTGGACAGCACAGAGCCCTATGCAGTGCTTGAACTCAAACCACGAGATCGTGACCCAAGCGAAGACAGATACTTAACTGACTGAACCACCCAGGCACTCCTATTCTAATTCATTTTTGAGAATCTTATTACTGAAATTTATCTTTGTAACTCATTCCAATTATCTGGTTTTGTTTTCAAATTAGAAATGAAACACAGGTTCCTTATTAAAGAGTATAAACCCAAACAATCCAATTATTTTTTATAAATTTCATGTCTCTATATATTAACCTCATTTTTTATTTAAAAAAAAGGAGCATAGAATTTTTATCATTAAAAAAAAACATATGCTTTGTGATGATTTAAAACAAGCCAGTTAGTTTGGGGGGAAGGGGGAGATCAACTGAGCACTTGCTCCAAATTTCTTGTCTCAATTCAAATCCCTAAAAATGACAAATTACTTTTAAAAAATACTTTCGGTTTTGAAATAGTCACAGGTAACTCCAAAAATAATACATTGAGTTTCATGTATCTGTCACCCATCTTCCTCCAAATCTCACCAATAGGCTTTGAAAGCAATTCACGATAGTCCTAGAAAACAAGAAAGCGTATGGATCAACAACTCTGAGGGATCCTAAAAGAGAGCAGGCAGCTGGAGTTGGACTAAAAGAGGGAACCACAGAATAAACTCCTACAAAAATATAAGAACATCTACAAAAGGTGTGGGATGGCTCGAAGCTTGAGGGAGCCTCGGGCAGCAGCCAGAATAATTTTGGGCAAGTTGTTACCTTATCCACCTGTCAAGCGGTGAATGACAAAGCATAGGATGGAGGAGTAAGGTTTGGGAAAACAGGTATAGTCATTTTGAGGGAGTTTAGCAATATAAAATTAAGGAAAGCACCGGTATGGGAGAAGCATTTTTACTGCAGTGCCGTTGGTAATACCAAACGTGCATAGAGCATAATGTTTACACACGGGGAAACAGATCAACTGCAATTTTGCACTCATAGTGAGGAATGATGGCAGTTAAGAACAATGAGCCACATATACTGACTATTGGAATGTTCTGTATCTTGAGGAGTAGGAAGATCTCCAAGGTACAATGTGGGAAAAAAAATAAAAGGAAATTGTAGTTTGCTGTACATACTATAATGACTTGTTAACAAAAAATGGAAAACAATAATAATATGTATTTCTATGCAAAGAATCTGTTTCAATGCCCAGAAACTGATGTATTAGGAAATATAGCAGGGGCGCCTGGGTGGCTCAGTCAGTTGAATGTCAGAGTCTCCATCTCGGCTCACAGAAGAGCTCAGTTTGTGGGACTGAGCCCTGTTTTGGGCTCTGTGCTGATGATATGAGGGCTGCTTGGGATTCTCTCTTTTCCTGTCTTTCCCTCTGCCCCTCCCCACCTTGTATGTGCACTTTCTCTCTCTCAAACTTATAAAAATGTTAAAAAAATTAAAAAATAAAAGGATATACAGCAAAAACAGAAATAAGAGGTAAAGTAAAATGTGCCTATGTACCTACCCCTACTTTGACCTACCTACTCTCCAAAAGAATTATTTTTTTTACGTATTTTCAGAAAAAGGCAAAAACATTGTGCTGTGTATAAACCCTGGAGTGTTGTACATAACTCTGTGCACACATTATTATGTATTTTGTAGGGATGCTTCCATTAAGATAGGGGATTACTGGCTCAATAGTTGGTATTTAAAATTGGTATTAAAATTGGTATTAAAATTCCTGTCAAGTTGCTCACCCAAGAATGTATGATAGAGATCTCCTTCCCGAGGGTCTCAATGAACTGGCAAAAATTAAAAAGATGAATAATGTCCAAATTGACAGATAAGAACGGCTGCTTCCTTTTTACGTATAATTTGGTATCCAGCAAAGCACAGAAACCATAACTTCCTACATATACCTTTACTGCCCCCCTTTTATAATACAACTGTACTTTGTCCACACACATACTTAGAACCACATCAGACAGTGCTGTAACTTTTACTTCAACTGTGAACATAATTACAGAAATTCAAGAGTAGAAAGAAAATGTATTTACTTGCAATTTTACTCTTTCAGTTTTCTTCCTTCCTTCCTGGTTTTCCCAAAGTCCTTTTATCACTTCCTTTTTTGTTTAGAGAACTTTCTATGCTATTCTTTTAAGGCAGGTATGCTAGTGACAAGTTCTCTTAACTTTCTTTCATATAACAATGCCTCCAATTCCCCTTCATTCCTAAAGTATATTTTGGTAGAGGGGGATAATGAATTCTGTGTTGGGCAGTTCTTTCAGAATACAAAAAATGTTGTGCCATTCCTCACCTCCACAGGTCCTTGTGAAAAATCTTCTGTCATGAGAACTATTTTTCCCTCATATAGAAGTGTTCATTTCTAGCTCACTGCTTTCAAGATTTTTTTGTTTTTTGGTTTCAGAAGTTTGTGATATGTCTTTGGGTGCATTTCTCTGAGTTTGTCCTCTTTGGAGTTTACTCAGCTTCATGAATCTGGTTCTGCATCTTTGATCACACATAGCAACTTTTCAGACATTATTTCTACCAGGACCTTTTCAGTACTTCCCCTTTCTCTTTGAAACTCTGAAGGTACAAACATTAACTCTTTTTGTTATGGACCTACAGATGCCTTGAGGCTCTGTTCACTGTTTTTGCAATCTTTCCCCTCTGTTGTTTAAATCTGGTAATTTCTATGATTCTACACTCAAGTTCACTGATTCACTCCAGTGATCCCCCCATTTTATTGATGAGTCTATCCATTGAGTTTTTTAAATGTTGTTCTATTTTTTAGTTCTAAAATTTGTTTGGCTTTAAAAAACTTTATAAAATAAAAGATAATTATATACCTTGGTCATCTGTATTGGCATCTATTGATTGTCTTTTAAAATTTAAAATTTATAGTGTGCTTGTTTCTTAAAATATTGACCAAAACTTGGAAAATGTGGTAATTACGTGATGAGATTCTGGATCTTATTTAATCTGTTTCCCTGTCACTGTTTTGGCAAGGAAAGGGTCATAGTGCTGCCTTCTTACTGGCAAGTGTGGAAGTTCAAGTTGTCCACCTGGCCTCTACTGATACTTAAGGTGGGGGCCGCCTATTATGCTGAGTGGGAGATGGGAGTTCTAACTACCCAACTAAGGTTGTATTGATACCACTTTGCATGGGAGGGTAGTGGGGCCTTGCTACTATTCCCCATGTGGTGTCCACGGATGGCAGAAGGCTTTGGGGGAGACGGCCTCATTACTACTATGTTGTGATAGAAGTCCTGACTCTACCATGCCTCCTTTGACACTGCCAAGCGAGGAAAGGGAGGGTGGCCACACTACTGTTTGTGGCCACGGAAGTCCAGGCTCCACAGATATTTAGGTACTTGGTTAGATTCTACCCAGGGTGGAAGGCCAGGCTCTCCACTTGGGGGCATGAGAGCTGTAGGGTCATGGTTTTTTACTGTGCTGTGTGGCCAGAGGAGAGTGCTTATTGTCTAAAAGTTTTGTTTTTCTGGGCTGCACCATCCTGATCCTTTGGCTACAGATAGGAGGCTTTGGCTGGAGCTGTTTTTTCAGCCTGCACCCATTAGCATTTCCATGTTGCCAGCCTCTGCAGCAACAAGACTGAGATACATGAAGCTCAAAGGAAACCATGAACTCACCTCCATGTCCTTCTGTGGATCTCAAGGTTCCCTAGCCACTCTGGTCTTTCTCTCTCCATCTTCCACAGTGTTATGTTTGTTTACATATAATGTCTGGGGTTTTTAGTTGCATTCAGAGGAAGGACTAGGGAAAAGTAACTGTATTCCATAGTCCCAGAGGTGGGATTTAAGCCCACATAGTTCTTAAGTCCCTAATGTTTTAGAGTTTCCTGTACTATTAAGGCCATGTGAATATATTCCATGACTTAAAAAAAATTAGATATTAAGAAAAAAAGTAAAATGTGGTTAGGATTCAAGAGGGTTACTTGAACAACTATTAAAACTGAGTTCTGGGGTGCATAGGTGGCTCAGTTGGTAAAGTGTCTGTCTGACTTCAGCTCAGGTCATGATCTCACAGTTTGTGGGCTCAAGCCCCATGTCAGGCTCTGTGCTGACAGTGCAGAGCCAGGAGCCTGCTTCAGATTCCTTCTCTATCTACCCCTCCCCTTCCCCTGCTTACACTCTCTCTTTCACTCTCAATCTCAAACATTAAAAAAATAAAAAAAAAGAAAACTGTTCTTCCAGATAATTAGTTATAAAATGTACATGTTAACTTGATTATTTTTCTGTATGTCAAAAATAACACAATAGATAACAATATGACATTCATGATAGCAAAAACTAACCAATGGAGTAAACTTAAGAGGAAGGAGTAAATTTCATGCTATACAGTGGGAAAGATTAATAAATGGTGAGATATACTGATAACTGCCTTGGAAAAGTCATTGCAAAGATGCCAATTTACTTAAGTAAGCTAAAACTTCAATGCAAGTATTACAGCAATGGTAGGAATGGGTTTGGAACTTTATCAGCTGCCTTTCCACTAGCTACTGAAATTAGTATATGTTTTTCTCCTTTAAGCTATTAGCTGATAAAGAATTATACAGGAAGATGAATTATTGAGGGTTTAAAAGTGGAGTGAGCTTCACAATGCTTCTTACCTTTAAAGTTGATTTCTGTTGAGAGTGAGCACGAGTGGGGGGAGGGGCAGAGAGAGGAGAGAGAGAAGCCCAAGCTGAGAGCCTGGAGCTCAAATTCACAAACCATGACATCATGATCTGAGCCAAAATCAAGAGTTGTGCACTTTACTGACTGAGACATCCAGGCGCCCTCACAGTGCTTCTCAAATTTTAATATATATATGCAAAATCATCAGAGGATTATTTCAAAATGGAGATTTGAATTTAGTGGGTCTGGGTGAGGCTTCCAGGCAGTGGTATATGGTTTACACTTTAAGTAATAAAGATCTAAACAAAGATAAAGGATTCAAAACAATTTTTTTTTTTGAGAGACAGAGAGCACAAGCAGGAGAAAGGAGCAGAGAATGGGAGGGGGCAGGGAGAGAGGAAGAGAGAGAGAGAGAGAATCTTAAGCAGGCTCCATGCTCAGTGCAGAGCCTGACGTGGGGCTCAATCCCAAGACCCTGGGATCATGACCTGAGCCAAAATCAAGAGTCGGATCTCAATCAAGGGAGCCACCCAGGTGTCCCAAGATAAAAGATTTTTAATTAATGGTCCATTTAGAAAATGCCACCATGGGATCTGTCAGTGTGGCATTTCTGAAATGATGAGAAAAACCGATTTTGATGTCATCCACAAGTGCTTGCAAAAGTGGCCCGATGGTGCTAGAGGGACTAGGGGAAGAGGACCCTAATCACGGTTCACTGGGTTCCACGACAAGCTAACTAGTAACATATTTGTTGGGAAGGTTCTCAGTGGTGGTTCCTATGTTTTTGTTGGTAACAAGTGTGAATGTACACATATATATTATAAATCCCATTCCTTGATCCAAACAGAAAATAAAATAAAATACTGGGGTTAGCTTAAGTTCTTCCTTCTGCTTTTCTGGAATTATCTAAACTTCAGAAACAGTATTAATCTTATTAACTTAGATTCACAAACATTATGGATAATCTGTCATAGTAAGAGATAATGTAATATTGAAAAATTTTTGCAATGGTGAAATAAACCCACTTGTCTATTCCGTACTATTTTTTTATGTACTGAGGATTCAATGCTCAACAATGGAATTCTCCTTGAGATTTCATATTGTATTTTTTTTAAATGCTTATTTATTTTGAGAGAAGAGAATGTGCATTCAAGTGTGAGCGGTAGGGAGGGACACAGAGGAAGAGAGAGCCTTTCAGAAGTTGCTGTTTGCAGATAACTAGAGATAGAAAGTGTTTACAGAAGTGTCAATCTCCTTCTCTGACTGATAGAAGAACTTATGGGAAAATATAAAATAGCCATCTTGTTGTGAAATTGTTTTGTTACCATAAATTTATATTCTATGTCATGCACCCATATATAACAAAGGAGTCTTCCAAAATATTTAGACCTCAGGGGCTACTGCTGTGCTTTACATTTTGTAATTGTCAATCCCTAGAAAATCTGGCTTGCTAACCTGAGTGCCTTCTTTGGTAAGTGGGTGCCCAGGACTGTAATATTCAAATTACCAACTCCAACATCTGTAGCACAAATTCTTGTGTGATCTCTTAGATAGCCAAAAAAGCTCCAAACATTTCTCTCTTTTCCTTCTCACTTAAAGGTAGAAAATCCATTGATCTACTAGAGTAGTTACTTACATTAAAATAATGTGAGGAAGGACTGTCACATCAGGTCACCACCCTCTTCCTCCCCACCTGTAGACTCTGCTACTGCTCCGGGCAATCTGAAAGTTGCTTCAGAGAAGCTTGTTTCTTTTTCTCTGCCAGGATGCTTGTGGCACTCTCTGAAATTCCAAAATTCACTAATTCCATAATTCCCAGGGCTGTGTTTTGGTGTCTGTCACAACTATGCTTTTTCTTAAAAATTGGCATTCCACCTTTCTTCAGTTCATGGAAAAAAGAACACCATAGCTATTCTTTTTTCCTGTTCAGTTTCTCTCATCTCTCCCTGTGCCATACCAGCAGTGTCAGTGTCCATTATCTGCCCTCAGACACATCATCCTCATCATCTCCTCATTGCTAACACTACTGAGCACCTATGAGTTGCACACTGTGGGAAGTCTGTTATGTGAATTATCCCATTTAATTCTCACAACCCAGCCATAAATTATTACCAGTTTTCAGATGAGAATATGCATTTTATTTTTTTTATTTTATTTTGTTATTTTTTAAATTTTTTAAATTTTTTTGAGAATATGCATTTTAAATAATCTATTCTTTTCCTCAACTTTTTTGAGATTTTTCTGAAGTTGCCATGTCCTGCAGTTATCTTCAGTGTTTCTTCTTTATTCTACAGATGTGAGTTTATTTATATTCGACAATGTCATTATTTCTCTTCCTCTCTTTCAATATCTGTTATCTTTTCTTTTCATGTTTTGCCTTGTTTCACTAAGACTATGTCTTATTAAATTCCTTGAAAGCATACAACAGTGTCAGCATAAAAAATTCTTTTGCCTCCTTGAGTAAGAGTATCCTTAAATGTTAATTTATATTTTACAATTTACAGTCATTTTCCTTTTTTTCCAATGTAACATATTTCTTTTTGTTTAAGATTATTTTCTGGCTCACTCATTTGTAAGGAAGGGTAGGCAATGTTACCGGGGCTTTCTTACTGTTCAAAAATAATATGGCTGTTTCTCCCTTGCTGCTCTCAAGAGATTCTCTCTTTCTCTGCAATGAGAGAGATATGATATCTTACTTACCTAGAGAGGAAAAATCTTATGAGTAACAGTTCATTTTTCATGAGACACTTTGGGTACCTTCTGGTTTATTTTATAACTACTCAAGACAGGGGACTGACTAATGAAGCCATATATTCTCTGTACCACTATTCAGTTACTTTGGAAGAGACTGAGCAAGGGTGTTGGAGCTGAGTATGGCTGGCCCCAGCCTGAAAACTCTCTCTGATTTAGTGAGCTAGGAAGTCTGAGCTGTTCTATGGATGAGAAGTTCTCACATTTCAGATCATTCCCCTAATTCAGGGTAAAATGGCCACATTGCCAAAAAATAAGATTAGCATAACACCTTTTGGTTCATGATATTTTGGTTTTGTGGGTCAGCAAGTTTCCACTGAATACATATTCATCTCCAGTCTACAGCTTGCCTCCAGACCTTCTACTTTCCTTGTTAGAAAGTTGTCAGAAGAGGGAAAAACAAAAACAAGGCGTGGTAACTTCACAGTTCTATGGCTTCTGCTTCAATCCTACTGCCTCTGCTGAGGTGGAGGAAGAGGCTCCAAATGATTGTTTCTACCCTTCTCCAGGGCCCTCTCATGACCTTGGCCCTGGGTCCCAATATCAGATGGATTTTACACCTGTGCAGTCCACAGAATGTCCTTCAAATACCATACTGATCCATGCCCTGAGGCCGGAGAGCTTAAGGTCGGTCCAAATTGTGTCAGGTCAGCTGACACTCTTTAATTTTGTATAAAAATAGAGCCTCAGTATCAGTGTAGAGAATTCTATCTTTAGGCATTTTTGACACTTCCTGTGTGTTTTGCCTACCGTTTGCTTAAAGAAGGAATAAAGTTGAAAATTTACTGGTTCAGTGAAGAAAAAAATCTTTGCTAGTTAGGTTTATGGGAGATATTTCTTCTAAAAATTAATCATTTCTGTCTTTGAACATCTTAGGGTCTGAAAAAATTCAACTGAGAACTGATCATACCTAAGACACAAGAATACAACTATTTTGAAACCTTAATTTCTGTCCTGGATGATATTATAGGTGGGTGAGGAGAGCAGGTAAGCACATCAATGATCACAAAAGAGAAATCTTCGACTTAAAAACTTCCTGTTTGGGAAATCTCATAGTTACTAGCTGAAGCAAAAGCCCATCAAATACTGTCCATCAATAACAGTATCACCCTGGATGCACAAAAAAATGACATGTGGCCTTGTGGAAGCCAGCATGTTGGTTCGTAGAGGGTGCTGGGGAACACAAATGAGAAACATCTAAATTTGTGAGGCTCCTCTCGTACCGACCAGAAAGTTCAGACAAGTCATGCAAACCGAAGAACAACTCAAAACAAAACAATCGGAAAGGAGGGTTTCTCCTATAAAACTCCATGAGGAGTCTCTGAGGGAGAAGATACGTTTGCAGATGCTAAATGCAGTTTGTTAGCTCCTGTGTTCTTTCCGTCTAGAAGTGTGGACAGACAAGTACCACTCAGCACCCACTAGCCACTGAAAAAGTAATTTAGAAAACACATCGCTTAGAAAGTAGACAACACAAGAAGATCCAGCTGTTTAGAGAAAGAGGATTTCCATTCTGATTTGAGGGGGTCCTTCCAGAACTGTGGCAGGTCTGCAGTGCCCCTTGATATTGTCCATGGGTGAAAAATCATCCAACATCCTTCCCAGCTCCGAGCATTAATAAAGCAAATTCAGGAGCACTGATTAAGGGGAAAATCTGCACTCAGATTTGTTTATTAGAATGCTGGTAGTTGGTCTTCAGGAATATGACAGTTTGCTGGAACTAGCTCTAGGTGATTCACATACCTGTATTTTGACCACCTGCTCTTCTTGTCCATACAAATATGATTTCCTAGCTTCATGCTCTTTCCTAAGAAGGGATCCTGTACTTGTGGCTTCCAAGCGAAGAAGCAAATCTTCAGAAGCAGACCACATCTTCTCACGAGCATAATCTGTTGTGACTTCCTTAATAATGTCCTGGCAAGAAATATTTCTTATGGTTACATGTTACACATCAGGTGAGCGGAGCAAAGAGAATAGCTTCTGGAGCTTATATTGTTGAGGAAATGATATGGACAGCCCTTTCTGGCTTGGTTTAAACACACACTTGACCAGAGCAAAAGGATGAACTGGCTTAGCTTCTTTCTAGTGATGTGCTTTTGAAATCCTCTGAACTTGGTGCTGAGGTGCTGGGAGAATCTGGTTGAATGATCTCAGGATCTGGAGGCGGAGGTGTACGAATGATGCCGGCAAGGACCAGGGTGTGAGGCCTGAGGGCCACAGTGTACAAGGGGCAAGGATGACAATGGTATGAATATGCATTGCCTCCACCCTCTCCAGGGCTGCCAAGGAAAAGAATGCACTGGCCATGAAGTCTTCTGGCTCCTCTGCCTCCTTTCTTGTCCAGGCCAGAGAACAGACCTCTGCAACAAGCCAGGAGCAGCTCAAAATAATCTTGGGGGCGGGGAGGGGAGGGAATAAAAGACTGGGGCAGAAGGAAAGGGAGTGGGCAAGGAGAGACAGGCGCCAGCCTGGCCAGATCAGGGAGAGCCAGATGAATGAGAACCAAGGAGGAAGGAAGACTATGAAGAGTCTCAGGTAGATGATGAACTGCATTTGCTTTGTACGTTCTTTGAGAGATGCAAGCCAAGACAGGACTCACTTCTGTGGCTCATGCCTTTTACCTAATGTGATTGGAATCAATGGATGATTCATTAAAAAAATTATAAACTGAAATCATAAAAAAAGGCTTAAAAACCTTTAAGAGAAGACATATTTACATTCACTAAATCAGGTATTTTAGAATGTCTAGAAGAATTAATATATATGTATATTTTCAACAGTGCAGACCTTCCACTTTTTAATAATCCTAACAGAATAATGCTCCATTTCACAAGGTGACTCCTTGGGCATCTCTGGATGCCACAGGAACAGTTTTTGACTCTGAATTTTAGCTCTTTGATGCTGCTTCTTCATAGTACGATACATCTTGTCAGCTACAGCATATGGTTTTTACATACTGCCCATAGTTTTATTATGTAGAAAGTACCACTGATAATGCATTGTCACAATGATTGACAATGTTTGGGATTAGTTAATAAATGATTATTTTCTTCACTGTCTTCATGTCATTGATTTCTGGTGGCATCATCAGCCCCAGGCCGCAGATTTTCCTCTAGTTTTAGCCAATATCTTTGATGCTGGTGACTTTGAACAATTTTATAAGACATATATTTGTGTGCTCTTTTTTTTTTTCAAAATGGAACTAAATTCTTTGTAAAAAATTTTTAATGTTTATTCATTTTTGAGAGAGACACAGAGACAGAGTATGAGTCACGGAGGGGCAGAGAAGTGAGGGAGACACAGAATCCAAAGCAGGCTCCAGGCTCTGACCGTCACCACTGAGCCTGACGCAGGGCTTGAACTCACAAACTGAGAGATTGTGACCTGAGCCAAAGTCAAATGCTCAACCAATTGAGCTACCCAGGTGCCCCAGAACTAAATTCTTATTCATATCTTCTCTTTAAACACACTAAAATGCAGGGAACAAACAGCAATTTTCACAACTTTTGGGTCCAACTTTGGGCTCAAGTCCAAAGCAATCTTGGTGAACATCCTTTCAAGAGTATTTCCCCCTGGAAAGCATTACTACATTTTAAAGGACACACATATCTCTGTAGTAGGCAGTGGGGGGGGGGGAAAGAAATAAATTACTCAAAACCAACAGCCAAGAAAATATTATTAAGTGAGCTCTTATGTTAAGGCATACTTGAAGACTGATTTCTTAGGATAATGTACTATTCCAAATAAGCCACAAAATCTTTCTTCCCCTTGCTCTGTTTGGTGGTATTACACCAATATGTAAATAACTGTATAAGGCAGTAGCCATGCAGCCCCATCCAACCACCTTCATGAAGACTTTACCCGATACCCAGCCTGCAATAAATCAGTTATTTCCTCCCATCACTTGCATGATTCAAAAATAGAAAAGTAATCACACTTATTTGTTCATAGTATAGTTTTGCATTAAACATGAGCCTCCTACCTCAATTTCTTTTGCCATGAGCCATGATTCTTTAGGCAAGTATGATTCAGGTGTAATCCAGGAACTCTCTTTTGAATCAATGTTGTAGTAGTAGTCATATTTATCCTGCAGATTGAGTTTGAGCCAGGAACCTTCAGTGGACACTAAAGAAAGAAGTGTGTTACATTCTAGAGAGAAATACTCAATGCTCCAACATTATTATACTTTCTCCAATATGTAAAATAATGTAATGAACAATTTTCCACTGAACATTCAGACAGCCTAAGTTAAAAGCATTAGAAATGACTCACTAAAAAGGAATGAATTCTATGAATACAATAGCAGCTCTCTACTGAGCCAAATGGGAGGGCAGTCTGATGGGTAGTACCAGGGTTCTGGATCTCAAATTTCTCATGAGGATGAGAAGAGTCACAAATGGCCAACAAGAAGGAAAAAGCAAATGAAGAATGTATGTCCCAGATGTGAACAGCACCAAAGTGGACAGATGAGACTGGTGAGCAAGAAATCTTCTTTGCTTAGCAACTCTCCAAGCGATTTCTCTGAGAAGGAGTGACCTATACAGACTGTGACCCATTATTTAAGGAAGGCCCAGGATCTGCATTAAACTAAAGCACAAGTGACTCATCTTTGGAGATAACTATCCAAAGTAAAAACTGGCAAATGCAAACACTATGGTTACTAAGTAGGGGGAAGGAAAATGTCCTGGTTCCACTCATCTTGCTCTACAAACCACACAAAATGAGGAAAAGAAATGCAGAATGGACAATGTTGGGGGCAAGGGTGTACTAGGGAAAAAAAATCTATGTCAGTCACGGCTTAACTAGTCAAGAAGAGTATCTCCTCCTCATGAATCCATGGGCTATACTTCCCATTTAGAAATATGTTTATTTTGTTGAATGGTCATGACTCCAGTCCCTGACCACAGAGCCAACAACAACAACAAAAGCCAAAATAAAAATGTTCTGACCTATACCAATCCAAGCCAGTTAGCTGACTAATTGTGTTTACAGGAAATCAAAGTTCATTGTGAATTTCCTTATAGAATACTGAAGTGGATTAAAAAACTAAGCAGGGTTAACTTTAAGGCCCTTGAATGTAGTTGGTTCTTTGTTTGGTTTTAAATGCTCCTAAATTGTTCTGTTTGTCACCACCCAGGAAAAGAGATGTATCTCTTTACAAATGGGCAGATGGCTGTTAGCTGTGTAGAAATGCTGGCCTCCTAGAAGTATCCTGTGCAGCCAAATCAGGGTGATCACACGTAATCATTACAAATCTAAGGTAACTTCTAGGTTTCTGAATTGACAATCTGGGGATATACTATCGACTGTATGCACCAGAACATGGCACACGGGAAGAGGAGGAGGCAAGAGGAGAGGGCAGAAGATAAATTAAGTTTAGGCCAGGATGGATTTGAAACTGAAATCAACCCCTGCATTAATACTGTTGTGCAATTCTTTCCCCATAAAGGAGGAAGGAGGGGACACTATATGGACTCTGGATGAAGAGAAGAGAAGGCAACAGAGAGGGGCTCAAGGGTGATCAGATGCCAAGTAACAAAGACCAACAGCCTGCTGCATGTTCCATTAACAGGCAATTTGCTGAATTTAAGGATGCAATCTCCGAGTTGGAAATACATCAGACAAACCACCAGGTACATAGGGTACCATGGGAAAGGCATCCAATTGAGCTAAAAAAAAAAAAACCCTGTTTTCTCCAATTCCACTTCTGAGGCCAGTTTCCTGAGGACGCAAAGTACACGACCTGTGACGTGGTGTAAATCAGCACCAGCCTATGAATCGGGACATGCCTTGATCCCTGATAGGATGTGAGGTGCTCAGTGACAATTTACCAAAGGAATGGTGCACTGACTCTTAAAAATTAACATTTTCTGGTTTGTCATAGTCTCCCTCTGACCAAAATCTCATGAATGTACATTTCTAAATCTAAAAAATGAGTATTAGATTTAGCATCTCAAAGATACTTTCCAGAGCTAATACATCATGGTCTGCCATTGGATTGAACAGGCATAAATATTTGCCATGGTTACCGATTTGGTTCCTTGGAGACCATGGTCACTGCATTTTATTCTACTTTTTCAAAATTACTCTTTACCCCTACTAAATATTATTCCATCATGTGCCATTTGTTTCAAAACTGACAGAGACAAATATTAGTATAAAAATCAGTTTGTTTTCCCTGGAGATATTGATCAATGAGCAAGCCCTAGATCAAGTAAATTCTCCTTAAATGCTGTATTTTCTCAAGTTTATGATGTCACTTATGCCTAACCACTCAGCTAATCAGACTTTTCAAAAACAAAACAAAAAAAGAAAAATATATCTAAAACATTTTTCCAAAACAAAAAATTTTGGAAATGTTCTTTGGAAAGCAGTATTTGTCTTAAAGTCAATACAATGCCACAGATACCATCCTATTGAAAATGATATTTAGTCGGAGCTAAATGACTGAAAAGCTTACCATTTTTAGATTTGCACTCTTTTGCCTTCGCCAGGGTATCGTAGTACCTGTCAGCACATTCGGGGATTACGTCATTTGTATTAGACACAGAAGACTTCAAATGAGACAAAATATCATGAGGCTTTCCCTTCTCCAAACACTGATTGACATCCACGACCAGGGTAACCGCTGCAGAGTGAAAACAGAGTTTCTGTTACTGGTTATCTGCTACTCACTCTAGCAGTGTGAAAAGGTGAGATGTAGTTCAACCTCACAGGAATGCACTGGAATTACACCATTTTACCCTTTCAGAGTATGCACCACATATACCCACGACTGTCACCAATTCACCTACCGCTTTAGGTTGTACGAAGAACAAGATCCCACAGTTTATTAAAAATCATAGCATTTCCAGGCTTCTCTCGTGTGGTGGGAAGGTACTAGGTTCTACTCACTGTAGTAATCTGTAAGTGGGGTAAATGCAGTCCTCACACAGGTCATCTATCAGTATTCCAGAACTTGTCTTATGAAGACATTTATTTTAGAATATGTAAAAATCCTGATATTCTCTTGTATAGTGCTAGCATACTTCAAATATTCTAGGAAGGCAACAAGCAGAGCTTGTGGACATATGCAGTCAAGTCCAGAAACTTAATTCTGGAACTAATGTAGATCTAGAAAGCATTTTATATCATTTTAAATCTCTGCTTCTCCCTATAAATCAAACCGCACTGAACTGGTTACCTAAAGAAAGTTAACATGGTGAATTCTTTACTATCCATTTTCATTCCAGCCCAGAATTATATTCTGGCCCACCCAATGAAAGTACTGTTTTTATAAACTGTAAATGCACTGAGTTAGGAATGTAGAACAAAAACTGGATGAAACCAGGTTAAAATACTTTGTAGACAGAAGAGGGTTTTGATGAAAAGAGGCAAGATGGATATATATTTTTATAAAAACACACACACACACACACACACACACACACACACAAACACCCCCCCTCCCAAATTCTACCACACAAATGCTAAATGGCATATTGGTGGCATCAAATTATTTTCATATGTGTATGCAAGCATGAACACTGGAGGAGCAAGAAAAATGGAGTTTGACTTTGAACAGTCTGGAACCAAAGTCACGCAAATCTGGAGCACATAATGAATTAAGGAGAACTTCCATAGCAAACTTCAACGGTTGCAAAAAATATATATATAGCACTATGCTCTTGTGCTTACAGGAGCTAATAGGAATGGATACACCAGCCTCCTTTCCTCCTCCCCCAGGAAAGCTTCCTAGGATGGGACAAATGTGGTTCTGGTGTTTGAGAAGTTTGTGGTCTCAGAGGAGCAGAAGAAACAAGTAAATGACAAAGAATCCTCACATGAATTACATCTGACAGCTTCGTCTAACCCAGTAAAATGCCAAATTCCTTAAAAGATGGGTATTATGGGGCACCTGGGCGGCTCAGTCAGTTAAGCATCTGACTCTTGGTTTCAGGTCAGACTATGGTCTCACAGTTCATGAGTTCAATCCTCACACTGGACTCTGCTGATGGTGAGGAGCCTGCTTGGGATTCTCTCTCTTTGTCCCTCCTTCCCTCAAAATAAATAAACTTTGAATTTGTTTAAAAGATCAGTATAATAAAGGCAAAACTTTTGCATATGGAAATGCAATTTGTCATTGAATATTGACATGTAAGCAGAGTGTCCACAGGTGAATTTTTCAGATAGCAGAAGCTTATTCCTCACCCTAACGTACCATTTTCCATGAAGATCTAAAGCCTTGGAGAATACCCTAAGAGAACACTCTCTGTTCTGCTCATCATTTCATCCATAGTCCCTGGTACACAGTAGGTGCTTAATGTTTGTTGAGAGCTGCTAGCAGAGTCCTTTCTGTCATCCTGTGCTATAATTCAGTGAGTATTATAGTATCATCAAATACCACAGAGCTGTTTGGGTTTCTTTGTTCCTGTACTGAATGGCCTCAGACTCTTGTGCTTTTTAGTTTGCCCCCTCCGGTCCCCACCAGGAATCTCTTCCTGCTGCTATGTGCTTGCAGAAAGCAGCCCAATCACCTAAATGCCTGGTAATTCATTGCTACTGATGTACTCTGAGTTGGGAAGAGACACAACCAAACATATTAGTGTTAAGCGTTATATAAGAATACACAGGTTCTAAGTGTCTGCCCAATGAGTAGAGTAAATCAGTTCCAGGGCACAGGCTTTGGACATCTATTTTGATTGCATTTTTGCTTTACCTATGGGATGCGGTTTAGTTCCAGATAATTGAAGACATCAGATAAATGATCTGTCTAAAGTCAGGTATGTCTGTGGTAAGAAACAAATTAAGAAATCTCCCATACTCCTGAAAGATCCAAAAGGAGTGTTTGTGTTGCATCTTAAGCCATATACCAGGCTTTCTCTAAGGCATGCATTCTTTAAAGAGGTGAAATAACCTCTAGCACGGCAAAAAATGGTTGTTGTGGGGGTGAGAGCAAGGAATCTTTTTATGTATAAAGCACAGATCCACATATGGTACATAAGCAGATACAATGCATCTGTGGTATTGAAATTCCAAGGTGAAAAGTAATTAGGGAAAATCTATCTAAAAAGATTCCTTAGAGTACAGTAATGGGAGAAGCCTGGGGAATTTTGCTCTAAGGAATCAAATGTAGAGAAAAACCTACTTTAAGAAAGCAAGAGGGAACATCAACTCTGGGCCCAAATGAAGGAGACTTGAGTTACTCTGTCTTGAAAATCTTGCCTGTGGTAAAACATAAAGTTTCTTGCACCAAATTATCTGGGTTTGATGCTTACTTACAACATGTGACCAGAATCTGTTTCAAGTCTTCATACAAAGGATGAAAGCTTTTCAAGGGAAGATTAAACTCATTATTGAAAAACTGGAAAATTCTCACCATTGTTAAAATATAAATGATTTTACTTTAGAACATCTCTTTGGTGTTGTGTATCATGGAAGAAACTATATCAACTCTTCCGAGGCATAGGAATGAGGTAGAAGACAGGATTTTATTTTATTTATTTTTTTAATCTTTTAAATTTTTATTTTTGAGAGACAGAGAGAGAAAGCGCGAGCAGGGGAGGATCAGAGAGAGCGGGAGACACAGAAACTGAAGCAGGCTGCAGGCTCTGAGCTAGCTGTCAGCACAGAGCCCGATGCGGGGCTTGAACCCACAAACCGTGAGATCATGACCTGAGCCAAAGCCGGATGCTTAACCGACTGAGCCCAGGCGCCCCAGAAGACATGATTTTAAATGTGTACGTCTGGAGTACACAGTCACATATTTGAGAAAGCCTCTCACATAGTCAACAGAATCATGAGCCTCAGTGTAAAACAAAGAGTTTCTCATCTTCAGGCCAAATGTAGGAAGAACATGAATAAAATGATTTCTAAATTGGTTTGACTTCTAAGAGCAAAACTGTAACCCTTGCAGGCTGAGTACCTATGCTACAATCTAATTTCTTTAAAAGTGTTTCTTCAAACTACAGCTTCCTTCAGTTTTATGTTTAAATCTAAATCTCTTATGTACCCACCTTGAATTTATTTTTTCTTAAGGATTAGAGTGCTAGGATGGAATGACTTCAAAGATCCTAAAGGTATAAAAGGTTCAGATTGGAGAAATGCAAATAATTTTCCAGGCTAAGGAAATAAAAACCAGATGGTCCCCACAGATGCTTCCCAAGTTGAAAAGCCTATCTTTGGGGACACGACTAAGGTGTTCCAACAGCATTCTATTACCTGATACAACAAGATACATTCTAATTATGCCACCAATGGACAGGCTAAGGAACAGCACTTTTACAAGTCCTAGTTTAGGGAGGTTATTTGTAAATGTAGAGTGTTAGTATGTCATTCTTGAAGCTGCTTTAGATTTCCATGTGAATTTTCATACTATTCACCTATGAGTCTTAGAATAAAATTAAAATTGAATCGTTCGAGTCAATGAGAGGATTCTGCCAGTTGCTGAGTAGGTCTATCCCAATTATGCAGTCTAGACCTGGTGAAATAAGGGCACGTGGCTTTGAGGACTCACTGGGAGAGAGACCTGAGCTAAGACTCCACCGATCACCTGAGCTCCATGAGCCCCTGCGCTGGCTGGTGACCACAGTGACATTTTGGGTTTCCTGTGATTAGTGTCAGTTCAGAGCCAGTGTCCTGTAATCCCTGGGAAGTCTGACTGTGTCCTTTCCCCTCAGCACAGCCATCATGGTAAAAAAAAAAATTGCAGCTCTCTTTAGGGGGAGCCTGGAATAAAGATGAGCAGTATAAACTGTGGACTGTAGCAGTCTGTTCTCCAGTGGACCTGGTCTCCTCTTCACTCAAGGGGTTCTCGGTCTGTAAGTGGCTTAAGCGTGGGAACTGATTTAGGGGTCATGGTTTTTGCTCTCATTACTCAAATTATACTTCTATTCATTTGACCTAGAATTCTTCTTCCACTTGTACAGATCAAGTATGAATTTAGTAGACGGTCTAGTTCATTTTCAGGAACACCATGGTCAATGATCCAATCCCATAGGTCTGTCAGATCATTCTGACTGCTGCTCTGACTCTGCTCTCCATGACAGTAACCACACCCACTCGCCTTTGGGGGTAAGTGCTGCCGTGGGGCCTCTGTGGCCCACAGATTCCGGACTCTGCATGAGCCAGTTGCTTAGAGTAAACCTCCCTTTCTCTTTCTCTCTGTACGTGTGTGTATACAGATACTACATACTTTCCAGAGAAACTGTTTATCTGTGCCAGTGCAGACATAGACATATGTGCATGCGCACGCACACACACACAGAGATATGACTACATATTTAGCTCTGTTTTTCTCCAGAGAAAAGCATATAAGTAGTTCTGTTTCTCTGGCAGATTCTGACTAATACAAAGGAAGGCATTGAAGGGAGCATAGGCATTTATTAAGCATACGGGGCAAGGTTCCTAAAGGATCAAGAAAAAAAAATGCTTGACTAAACTATAAATTTGACAGTTTAGCAACCATTATTTTGCCTTCTGGATTTCATAGCAGATCCTCAGATTTTGCTAGAGATAGCACCTAATCACTGAAGATAGTGCCACCACCAAGGGATTTCCTTTCTGTATATATACTCAACACCTAAAATTGCTAAGAGTCCGAATCTCTTCAGAAATTAAAACTGTTTAATTTAAAAAATAAAAACTCAGTGGCATAACCAGCAGGGCTCATTGGGCCAGTAAGAAAAGGCGAGGACTTACCCTGTCTTGCTTTGTCCTTGTCCATGTTGGCCTCATCGACCGCTTGCTGTATCTCATCCAGCCAAAGAACTTTTGAAACACTCTCTGAGTCCTGGAAATATGGTCATAGAATAAAAGAGAGAACAGTGAATGATGATGAAACAGAATTAATAACTGCTTTTGGGGAGCCCCATTTATTATGGCTTCCACTGACTCTTACTCAGCAACTATCAACCGCTGTCACACACTATATAAACTATTAATGAAACCACCTCCACTTGGACAGGTGCGTTGGTCCATTTGTTTATGTTGCTTCCAAGACTGTGCTCTCCCATGGTGGTCCTTTATAAAGAATCAGATGCTCCCTCTGCTCTAACTCCTCCACAGGTTTCCTTTGCAGTTAGGAGAAAATGCAACTCGCCTTCCCAGGGACTGTGGGGATCTAATGATGCAGGCTGCTGTCTCCTCTGGCTGTCCTCCACACTCCTCTACTTCCTGTCCCAGACCTGGACACCAGACTCCTCCAGACTCCAACGTTCTCTTCTTTCTTACCGTTTAGGATTAATTCAAATGTCACCTCCTCCAAAAAGCTTTCCCTGAATATGCTCTCCCTTAATCACTAACTGTGGTTCCCAAGGTGGCCCAGAGCACTGCAGGAAACTTTAAATATGGTACTCGGCATCTATTGGACACAGAGACAAAAATAAAACAAAAGCCCCATAAAAAAACAGGGTGGCTGCCTTCGAGAAGCTAACAGCTTAGGAGACAAGATAGATTTATATAAAAAAATAATTATAATACCATGCGATCAGGGCAATAATGTCTATAGACACATGATCCAGAAATAAGAAAGGATTATAGTAGGGGTTAGTTACAGGGGGAAGAAATACTTGATTGCTGAGGACAGCTTCAGAATGGAAGTGATAATAGCAATGAAAAGGCACTAAATTATCTTTATCATTTTTCATTTTGTTTATTTATTTTCTTTGGTTGTATTTTCAAGAGAGAGAGAGCATGTGCATGAGTGGGGGAGGGGGCAGAGTGGGAGAGAGAATCTTAAGCAGGCTCCACACTCAGTTTGGAGCCTGACACAGGGCTGGATCCCATGAACCCAGGATCATGAACTGAACTGAAATCAAGAGTTGGGTGCTCCAACGACTGAGCCACCCAGGTGACCCCATTTCTTTTTTTTTTTTTTTTACTTTTAGGTTGATTCTGATTACCCTACTGCAAATATGGGACTCATATATAGTATTAAATAGGACTTCCAGACAGCAATTGCCCAAGATTACAAGTAAATGTTTTCAGGAGAAATTAAATATTTGTTGGGGAAGATGAGACATTCAATTTATCTTTTTAAAGTTTATTTGAGAGACAGAAAGCACATGCACGTGCACAATCGGGAGCAGAGAGAGAGGTAGAGAAAGAGAGACAGGGAGAGGGAATCCCAAACAGGTTCCACACTGTCAGCAGAGAGCCTGATACAGGGTTCAATCCCACAAACTGTGAGATCACAACCTGAGCTGAGATCAAGAGTTGGATGCTCAGCTGGCTGAGCCACCCAGGCGCCCTGAGACATTGTTTTAAACAATGGGGACATTAGCCCATGTGGAGTAGTAAGTGTCATGTACTAAATCCTAAGGCAAGCCTGTAATGAACAGAAAGTAGCGTGTCAGAGCCATGGGGAACTTGCTCCATCATTTAAGACTCAGGATGGATGGACAGTTTGCAGGAAGGAGAACTAACATCCACCAGTTCCTCTGGCAGGCTTCAGTACTGTTTCCCCCACAGACTAACTTGAGATAATATATGTGGAAAGAACTCTGAAAGTGAGAGAACTAATCTATTATTATCATCCTGTAATATCCAGGCTAATGGAGACCACTGTGAAAGGCTTGGCCCCTGCTTCCGCAATCATCTCTAGCTAGATCTGCCACATGGGAACGGCCACTTGTTAGCAAGACTCTCCATTTCTTGTGAGAATGGATGAGAAGGATTCAAACAGGAAGCATGATGGGAAGTTGAAGACAACAGGAAGAATGAAGAGATAGGGGAATAAGACCTATTTATTTCTGCTTCCAGGGTCAAAGAAAACCCAAACACTGCTCCCAGGTAGCGCCGGAAGACAAAGTTCCATACAAGTTCATTTACGTCTCTCTCAGTCTCTTTGAAGAGTATTTACCAAATTCCTTCATAACTTAGCATTGTAGAAGATGCACCATACAAACTTTGACCCAGAAGAGAAGCAAGTTACAACCCCACTTCAGAGCTTAAACTATTTGTTTCATAAGGCAAAGAATGACTTCACAAACCAAATCAATTTAAGTCAACAGTTTAAATCATGACTCATTATACCAAAGGAGGCTAGAGTTAAACATAAAACCAAGAGTAAAAACCAAATCCTACCAGTTTAAGGTATCCTTTTAAATTGCTCCCTAAAAGACTGGAAATTTATTTCCAGGATGGTCAGGGCTCTACCTCAAGCTAAACAGCCAGGTTCAACAGATGAGTTGCAAATGGATTAAGTAAAGAGAAAGTAGGCCATCTGCAAATTAAGTCATAGATTTTTGAATTCAGATGAGTCCTAGGAAATTTTAATTAAACAAAAACGTACCTTTTCAATATTTTGTGGCATATTATTATTTCTGCAATAAATGCCTACAATTTCAGCTCTGTTACCATATATTATGTGGCTAAAGTATTAGACACTGATTTTTTATTGTAAAACGCTTGATGTGATGAACTTTAATCATGATGTGAAAAGTTTACACATATCAATTCCTTCCTGGCTTATCCCTCAGCCTGTTAAATTTCACACTAAATCTGCATTTTCTGATTCTTGCTACATTTTATATGCAACATGCTGTTGGGACTGTTTGGCTTAGGGTTTAACCTTAAGTTGTATTAAGTACAGAAAAATCTATTACAATGCAGTTTCATTTCTACAATATATTCAATCATATCCTCCAGGATATAACTACTCATAAAAGTGTATGTTGCACAACAGTGTGGCTGTACTAAACACTACTGAGTTGCACACTACTTAATGTTTAAGATGGTAAATTTTATGTATATTTCACCATACTTTAAAAAAACTGCTTACGGTACACCTACTCACCAATAACCATGGAATACACAGAGTCTTCTGCATTTTAATGTTGTATCAGGATTTCAGTTTGTTATTTACCACCCTTCCACACCCCACTGTTATCTGACTCCATAGTTAATCAACAGCTCAGAATATGTTGAGTTATGGTAAAATAAAACACTCGAAAACCAAGTCTGGCCAAACAGCGATGACAAATTCAGATCAACGTGACACTGATACAGAGTTTTCAAAGTAATCAAGGTCTTAATTTAACTTCCTAAAAAATGTTTGGTTTCCATGATACATTTAATTTGTAATTATGTCATGGGTTTAAGAATTAAGGAAGATTTGAAATAGCTGAGAGGATAAAGAATAATTTTCTTTTTCTAAAATTTTTGTTAATGTTTATTTTTGAGAGAGAGAGAGAGAAGGAGGGAGGGAGGGAGGGGCAGGCAGGCAGAGAGAGAGAGGGAGACACAGAATCTGAGACAGGCTCAAGCTGTGAGCTGTCAGCACAGAGCTCAACATGGGGCTCAAATCCATGAACCGTGAGATCATGAGCTGAGCTGAATGAAGTCAGACGCTTAACCAACTGAGCCACCCAGACGCCCCAGAAAGGATAATTTCTGAAAGTGCAGTTATTTAGTAGAAATCACACTCTGGAACTGTGTTTTTTAAATGGATAAACATGAGATCTATGACAGTCAAAACTAACTGCTGCTCAGCATCTATTTTCAGCTTACTTCTGTAAGCACTGTATACTACCTGCATTCTTTCAATACGTCCAGGTATACTGGGTGGGAATTAGAGCACCTATGCAGAAGGAACTATTAGGGGTGGGTAAGAGTTAAAGCATTTTCTCCAGGATAAAGTAACGTGTTCAGAGGCTCAGCCTGAGTCATGCACACTACAACATGAGGACCGTCACACCCTTCCCCTCCAGAGGACCTGGGCAGGCTTCCCAGTCTGCGGAGGACGGGACGGCACACTCCACAGAGAGAACAAGGTTTCCGTTTGCTGTTCATGCATGAAACTGAGGTGCAGCTGTGCACCCTGGTTTTATACATTTAATAACGTTTGAGAAACAGGACTCAGGTCACCAAGATGAAAGCCCTCATCGTTGTAGCTGCTGGAGTAATGCTTCTGTCGCCTACTTCTTGTCAAAGCGGTAAGCTCTTTTCTTACGGGGTGGGGGTGGGGGGCACTGTCTTGTATTATAACAGTAAACAATCTAAGTTTCTTCGCATTTCACACAGTCTGCAACCCAAAAGGCAGAGTTTGAGGTTTGTTATTAAAAGGAAGCATCATGGAAGGGAATAGCTATAGTTTATTCACTCTGTTCAGACCTTGTTGAGACCAGTGTTCTCTGCTTAGATTTAAAAATCTGAAGCACAGTCAAGATTTTAATTCCTACAATGAAGTCACGAATCAAACTTCTTTGGGAGAAGATTCTGACCTTCTAAGAATTTCTTCTGATTCAACAAGATAGCACTTTTTAAAAGAGATTTTGAAAATTCCTATGTTGATACCTTTCCTTGAGCCACCAACAGGGAAAACAAGAGGATTTCCAGAAAGAATGAGTGGTCCTCCGATACGTAATGCTGACGAGTTAGTTTCTTAATGAACTATCTTTTTGACCTTCGGTGGTATCATGGAGTTCTCCCTATATTCACACGACTTTTTAGTTTTTAGAAATGAGATCTCCCCAATACTATTATTCAACTATTAATGTGTTCCTAGTTTCACTCAACCCAATATTAGCCTGTCACTTCCTGGTTACTCGAAAACAACGCCATTTGTGATAGATCTGTATCTACAACTCTTGTGCTGTTAGGTCATTCTCTAGCTGACATTGTTTAGAGCAGGTAAGCTGGGGTGAGGGGCAAAGATGAGGCAAAAAAATAAAAAATAAAAATTTTACAAAACCAAGCCTCTGTAGAGGAATGTTGCCTCAACACGCAGTTGAAATCGCCAAGGTGGTTGTAGGAGAGCACTAAGGACTCAGAGCGGCAGCGGGTGTGGGATTCACGAAGAGCAGTGAGCATTCTGAGTGTGTATGAACCAAAATGCTGCAGAAAGGGGCTCCTTCAAAATGCTGGTGGAGTTTAGTGGACAGTGGACATTGAAAGGTGATAAAGAAAAGAGGCAGAGCATTTGCTTTCTTCCATGGGGTGAGGGAGAAATGAGCAAAAAACTCATTGCCTAGAGGCTTAAGTCTGGTTCCCTTGGATCAGTCCCTTTCCAAGGCCTTTGCCCAGGGTAGAAACATGTCAGAAACATTATACCAAATGAAAGCCTGTATGAAGAATTCACACAAATTAAAAATATGTCAAATTTAACAATGAGTACTGTTTTTAAAGCACACCAGACTCTAAGCAATAAAAGCCTTATTCAAGCCAAGCCAGATCTGGATTCCCATGGAAAAGGCGATCAAGGCTTTTTCACTGTCACTGTTTACCATATTTTTAGGCACCATGTCTTGCTCAACCACAGGAATTTTTTGAAAATTGACAAACACTTCATTTCAACAGCTCTCTTATCAGATCTTGAACGGAAATAACTTGTACAGCATGTTCTTCAGTCTCCATTTTCCTGCTTTGTGCCCAATTTTCAAGGCGTTTCTCTTTGGGTGGTATCAAATTGAAGCACGTTTCAAAAATCAAGAATGAACAGAAGAATTTGTGTGGGTGAACTTCAAGTGTCACCCAACTGATCTTCAAAGTTCACATCTAGACACAGGCCAAGAAGAATGCTTCCCAGATATTTCCTTCTTTTTCGTTAATCTGTCTTCCCTTAAATGACACCTAACACCTCCCTGTCCCTACTTGTTCTGGCAATACACTGAATTCAGTTTGTGCAATCTCAAGATTATGAGGAAGGCTTCAATTACACCTGGGGTGAACTGCTAGAGATTAAAGCAGGAAGAGAAACTGGCTTTGAATCAGAACCAGGTTACTAAACACTAACCCCAAGTATTCAACCTGAAGGAATTCAGAGGTCATGTGAAAAGACATAACTGGCCGAGCAGTGGCATTTTAAATTGGTAAATCCGAGGTTTATATTCAGCATCAAAGTTCATCTTAGAAATTTGAGAGAATCTCTTTTCTGTACATGTAGATTTACGAAAAAATTATATAATGAGAAATAGGATTGAGTATATTAAGGTCTACTGTGTTTTTGAAATTGTTCTTGCATGAATTAGGATTATTAAGATGCCAACAAACACCCAATATATTTGATAATATGTTGCTGTTGTGTCTCTACTCCTTTTTGTTCCATTTCTAATTTTTTCCTTTTTTTTTTTCAATGTTTATTTCTTTACTTGAGAGACAGAGAGAGTGCGAGAGAGACAGAGAGTGAGGGTGAGCAGGGGGAGGGGGAGAGAGAGGGGGAGACACAGAATGTGAAGCAGGCTCCAGGCTCTAAGCTGTCAGCACAGAGCCCAATGTAGGGCTCGAACCCACGAACCATGAGATCATCACCTGAGCTGAAGTCGGACGATTAACTGACGGCACCACTCAGGTGCCACTTTTCCTTCATGTTTTAAGTGGAAATAGGGTTGACATACAAAGTTACATTGGTTTCAAGTGCACAACATAGGTGATTGGACAATTCTATTGCCTCATAAGTGTAAGTACCATTTGTCATCATACAATGTTATTGCATTATTGACTATATTCTCTATTCCCCTTCTCCTTTTTCTTTGTCTCCTATATGCTTGTCCCTTGTCTGTCCCATCTTCTTCCCCAAAATCACCTAAAGCAGATGCCTGCTAGTCATTTTTGCCTCCTGCCTCTCCCTCATTGCCACCATAGCCAACGGGATGTCAAGTCCCTCTGAGCTGCCATCATCTCAAGTGTTCATCTTCGCATTTCTACTGCCATTATTCTAGTTCATTACTGTCCATCTTGAGTTTGACTGACTATAGTAACTCCAAATCAGTTACCCTTGCCTCTAATTTATTCCCTTTTCAGTCTCTACACTGTCACCCAAGTCATCTTAAATATAAACCAAATCACGGTTATATTAGTATGCTATTGGTGTTGCAGCAAATTACCACACAGTGGCTTACAACAGTACAGATGATACCTCTGGAGGTCACAAGTCCTGAAGTCAAGATGAGCAGGGCTGTGTTCATTCTGGAAGCTCTGGGGGATAAGTTATTTTCTTGGCTTTTCTTTTTTAGCTTCTAGAAGCTGCTTACATTCCTTTGTTTATGGCTCCTCTTTTCATTCTCAAAGCCAGAAGCAGAGAATCTTTAAGTATCCGTTATTGACCCTGTTGCCTCCTGGTGTATGAGTCTTACAATTACATTAGGAGCACCTACCAACCCAGGATACTCATGCTGCCTATGAACGGGCACATGATTTCTTTAGTTTTATTACAGTTGAGAGGCCCTTCAGAGATGTGGCAGTAACCTACCGTTTCATCTGTTACATGCACCTTATTAGCCTAAGACAATGAAGTTTTGTGCATCTTTTCCACTAGGCTGACAGTTTGAAGACAGGGACAGAGTTTATTTAACACTGGATCACTGGTATATAAGAATGCAATAAACATTTGTTGAGTGAACTTATCCGACATTCCCAGATCCTGTGCCAGCCCATATTATCTGATTCATCTATTAAATTCCATCCACGAACTTTGTTCGTCTTTGCTTATGTTCATCTTTTTCTCGACATTCTGCTCAAACATTTTCATCTGTTAACCAGTGTTTGAATGTCTATACAATTTATAGTCAATGTGACATTGGTCTCTAATGGTCTGAGGTGCTATTACTGCTTTCTCCAATGGTATTATAAACTTCTTACATGCAAGGAGTTGCCATTAGTTTTTGCTCCTGCATGGGCCAGCACAGTGCTGGGGCATATTATATATACTAAATGCATTCCTGTTGATTACCTGATTTGTAGGGATTTGTAAAAGTAAAAATGATCCCAAATTCTATAACGATAGAAATTATGTAGATAAAACTTTGAGTTTTACCTGAACCACAGCCATGGGCTCAGCAATAATTCATATGAATATTTCTTCTCAGTTCCAGGCATGGAGAATGATGTACACAAGTCAGCAGACCCAACCTTACCTATTAAGACCTTCCGTGGGGCTCCCCCAAATTCTTTTGAAGAATTCCCCCTTTCTGCCATAGAAGGATGGACAGGAACTACCACAACTGTAAACATTAAGTGCCCGGAAGAAAGGGTTTCAAATCTCCACGTGAATAATGCTACCATGGGGTACCTGAGCAGCTCGTTAAGTACCCAACTGATACCTGCCATCTACATCCTGGTGTTTGTAGTAGGTGTGCCAGCCAACGCGGTGACCCTGTGGATGCTCCTCTTCAGGACCAGATCCATCTGTATGACCATCTTCTACACCAACCTGGCCATTGCAGACTTTCTTTTCTGTGTCACGCTGCCCTTTAAGATAGCTTACCACCTCAACGGGAACAACTGGGTATTTGGAGAGGTCATGTGCCGGGCCACCACAGTCATCTTCTATGGCAACATGTACTGTTCCATTCTGCTCCTCACCTGCATTAGTATCAGCCGCTACCTAGCCATTGCCCATCCTTTCACTTACCGAGGGCTGCCAAAGCGGACCTATGCCTTGCTGACATGTGGATTGCTGTGGGCGATGGTTTTCTTATACATGTTGCCATTTTTCATCTTGAAGCAGGAATATTATCTTGTCCAGCAGGACATCACCACTTGCCATGATGTCCACAACACATGTGAGGTCTCATCTCCCTTCCAACTCTACTACTTCATTTCCTTGGCATTCTTTGGATTCTTAATTCCCTTTGTGGTCATTGTCTACTGCTACACAGCCATCATTCGGACGCTTAATGCATATGATCACAGATGGTTGTGGTATGTTAAGGCCAGTCTCCTCATTCTTGTCATTTTTACCATTTGCTTTGCTCCAAGCAATATTATACTCATTATTCACCATGCTAACTACTACTACAACAACACTGATGGCTTATATTTTATCTATCTCATAGCTTTGTGCCTTGGGAGCCTGAATAGTTGCCTAGATCCACTCCTTTATTTTCTTATGTCAAAAATCAAAGATCACTCCACTGTTTACCTTACAATGGTGAAATCACCTTAGAGAACAAGGAACGCTATCTGTGAAAACACACATTCTTGGGACAAATATATGCCTAGTGCAAAGGGTTCTACCCTCTAGCTCCATTCTTGAGCTTCTAAGAAATACTGCTTCAAAATAAAACATTACAAAAGCACTTTTTAATACTTTTTCAGGATTTTAAGACTGTCAATGCAGGAGAAAAGATATCATCATCCTTAGGGCAAGTGACACACTTGCCTGACTGGTACGTCAAGATCTTTAATTCTCCATCTTCCCTACTTCCAGGAGTAGCGTCCTAGATGTTCTGGAGGAGGAGGTGGGACAAGGGCAAAGCACAGGGAGAAGCTACGGTCTCAGTCTTCAGTGTTTGCCATTATTTTTGATTTGTCTGCCTCCTTCAACTCATGCTGGTGGTGCCTCATCAGCTCACTCTCAGTGATTTTTATCACGAGGGGCCATTACTCTATCCCCACCCTTGTCTTCTAACCATTCTCTTCACTGCCAGCCTATTCTCCTATTTCACCAGCCTTTGCCAGATTGATCTTCCTCAAATCAGATAGATCACATCACTCAAAAACCCAGGCTCAAGCACTGCCACTGACTGTCCACTGCTTGGGAATAAACTAATAAATCTTTAGCTTGGTATTCAGAGATAATTTTCCAACTTTACTTCCCAATAAACCTTGCTTGCAAAGTAAGCACCAGCCACGCTTCTCGATTTGCTATAATCTTGACTTCTCCTCTCTTTGCTCTTGCCTTCTAATTGCAAAGCTGTTTTTAACATGCTTGCCTGAATTCTTTCCATCTCTTAAAGTCTTCAATGGACCATTCTTCTGATTCTCAAGCTAGAAGTTCATTGTTCTCATCTCTCTTATACTTTTGACACTTATGTAGTTCATTTATCTACAAATACTAATTCCATAAACATTTATTAAGCATCCTATATAGTAAATAAGGGGCTAATCCTCCCCCTTTTTTAGCTTCTTGTAGACCCAAGTGTTTTCAGGGTTTGTGGGGCCCAGATCCAGGTTTGTATACGAAGTTGCTGAGTGAATAAATAAAATCTGAAAACATCAAAGCAGCATGAAAGCCTATTTGATTGTTACTGAGAAGGTAAGGCACCCTGTATGACATGTGAAATCATTTTTTGGTTGGGGATTAAAAAAAAAAGAAGTAAACTAGAATATACTTATGAAGTCATTTAAAAGTTTAAAATAACAAAACATTAAAGAGATTTCAAAAAAGCGGGGGAGGTGCCTGGGTGGCTCAGTCGGTTAAGCCTCTGACTTCAGCTCAGATCATGATCTCACAGTCTATGAGTTAGAGCCTTGTGTCAGGCTCTGTGCTGACAGCCCAGAGCCTGAAGCCTGCTTCAGATTCTGTGTCTCCCTTTCTCTTTTCCCCTCCCCTACTTGTGCTCTCCCCCCCTCTAAAAACAAAAAAATTTAATACCTCCGATATTTGTTTCTTATATGTATTGTTTTAATGGGGAAATATTTTGTTGCAAATGGCCAATATATTCCTTTAGGTCAATGACAACATTTCTCTTAATTTAGGGATTAGAGAGGAAATGGATATTAGTGGTTAAGGTTATGAAGGATTGCTGAGATAAATTTTCAAGTCTCTGGGAATGTGCAGTGATCATATACTTGTAGTGACTATCAAAATGATAAGAAAATTTTAATGCACATTTTTATTGTGCAGTTTCTTATTTCATTGGGTGTAGGTATAAAAAAACAACAAAAATCATGCATGTGAAGATTCTTTACAATAGGTGTGTGGTTACACAATGAATAAAAATCAGTTAAACAAGAAACCAAGCAAGAGAAAGAAATCTAGGGACACCTGTCTGGCTCAGCAAGTAGAGCATGTGACTCTTGATCTTGGGGTTCTGAGTTGGATACAGAGATAACTTAAAACAAAAACTTAAAAAAGAATAAGAACCTAAAATAAGTTTCAAGATGACAGAAACTTCAATGAAAGGAAATGGTTTCTGCAAAAAAAGTCATCATGTGTAATACAGTTTTACATAGAGGAAAAATGTAGTAACATTCACTTGTTAAAAGCACACAACTCTTATGTAGTAAATATGTATGTAGCAAAAACAGAACTCTTTTGGGGGTTCTATTTTGTCAAGTCTCAAGGAAAGCCTTTGATTTTGAAATAGCTCACAATTCACTGCCTCTGGAGAACAGATATAGAAAGTGCGTTTTCTGCTAAGTATGTGCCAACGTGCCCATTACCCAGCCTTTCTCCTGAGACAAAGGGAACTTGGGGCCTGTACAGGGTTCCACCTGAAACACTATTAACGAAGAGTAAGAATTCTCAGCAACTTAAATCACTGTCCTCAATCTTTGATAAAACTGGCTGTCAGTTCCATGCAGGATGTTATCCACCGTCATCTTTTTTAAAAAAATTCTTTTTATTTGAGAGAGAGAGGGGAGGGGGAGAACACATGGAGGGGAGAAAGGAGGAAACGGGAGATGGAGAGAGAGAGAATCTTAAGCAGGCTCCACGCTCAGCATAGAGCCCAACAAAGGGCTCAATCCCATTATCCTGGAGAGTTGATGCTCAACCGACTGAGCCACCCAGTGTCCCTCCAGTGTGGTCTTTAATAGCTGTACACTTCCACACAAGCTTTATTTTATACTGGCAATACTAGTAATTTAACTTTTTTCTATTATTTTCAAGGCCAGATCTTGGGAAGGCAAGACACAGAATCATCTCCATCAAAATACAACCGCAACTTCCAGGGATCCAAACCATAAAGGTTAAAAAAAACACACACAGATGGGGCGCCTGGGTAACTCAGTCAGTTAAGTGTCCAACTCTTGATTTAAGCTCAGGTCATGATCTCAGGGTCATGAGACCAAGCCCTGCTGGGCATGCAGCCTTCTTAAGATTCTCTCTCCCTGCTCCCTCTGCCTTTTCCCCACTCTCTCTCTCAAAAATGAAAAAGAAAACAAGAAACCACACACAGACACATACACATAGACCTCCTCAGATAAGCAAAAGAATCTGTTTTTTTCCCAGGGAAAAAACAGGTGGAGAAAAAAAAGCTTCACAATTAATGGGCAAAAAAAGAAAATGGTGTTTAAAAATAGCAAGTAAACCGAATCAGATTTACTGCTTGGAACTGTAATGTTTTACATCTGTTAGCTGTTGCCAGTATAATTCAAGGTCCTAGTTTTATAGGATAAAGCAGTTTAATTCTAGCCTGAGCTAGAACCCATTCCTTAGGCTCATATTTAATGCTCTATTTCCACTACTGAAGCCACCGCTCTTACACTTAGGAAGCAAGCCTGACAGGGGCACCTGGGTGGCTCAGTCAGTTAAGTCCCCGGCTTTGGCTCAGGTCATGATCTCATGGTTCGTGGGTTCGAGCCCTGTGTTGGGCTCTGTGCTGACAGCTATCTCAGAGCCTGGAGCCTGTCTTCAGATCCTATGACTTCTTCTCTCTCTGACCGTCCCCTGCTCATGCTCTCTCTCTCTCTCAAAAAATAAAAACATTAAAAAAGAAAAAGAAGGAAGCAAGCCTGACAGACAGATGGCACAGTGTAGAGACTCAGAAAGGCTTCTGAGTTTCCTGGCAAGGTCCTATGGCACTCTGTCTTGACCTAAAGCTATTAGGTTGGAATGCGCTGGAAGGGACTTCCATAGCCAGCCTAGGAAAGATCTGTGGAGTCAGGCTTACCTCAAGGACAAACCGCATGTGGTTGTGGGCAGAGAGGAACCTACGTCTATCTCTATCCTGCATCCAGAAGATCCCACCTGTGGTTTGTGGATGGAATAATTTGTGTCTAGTAAGGACTTTGTGACACAGACATCACTCAGCCCTGATCTGGGCAACCGCTGGCACCCACAAGAATATTAACTACATTATTTCAATATATTTTTTTGGGTGTTAAGCTCCATACAAAATGCTCAACACTCAAACATACGTATATATGCACAATTAATGTAATTATATATGATTGTACGTTAATATATAGAAATATAAGTATGTAAACATACTACATTTTATTACATCTATATATTACTATTAAACCCTCACCATAAGATAGACACTATTATACCCATTTTACACATGTGGAAATGGAAGTATAGAGAAATCGAGGGACTTGACTAAATTCTCTGGTTATTTTGACAAAGTCAGTATTGGAATGGTGCCTTCCTGTCCCCAAAGGAAGTAACTTTATCTTCCAATGCTGACAAGTGTGCCTTGTGCCACAGTCATGGCTCCATCATGGGGACGGCAGGCGGAGCCCCATTCTCCCCTCTGTGGGGTGTGGGGAGACAAGGATTGGGTTTCAGTCTCACCCTCCTATTTACTGGTCTGTTTTTTATTTAACAGTCACATTCCTTCCTATCAGATGAGAGGGCGCCTATGAGCACAGGTGTAGGAGGGCCAGATGAAGAAGAATAATGTGAGGGCGCCCCTACAGCGCAGGGGTGTGGCAAGGCTGCTGCCATCCCCATCAGAAGGCTGACAGCACATGAGTCCCCGCCCTGGGGGATATTTTTCTTCACCTTTAATGAGGCAGTTTGATAGTACATATGATTGTATGTGCATATGCATATAACACATATAAGTAAATCATATGCACACACATATAAACATATACATGTTAATTTTTATCAAAAATATTTTTGCATAGATAATATATGGTACAGAATTTATATTAAAAATATTTTTGGGGGGCATATGGGTGGCTCAGTTGGTTGAGTGTCCGACTTCAGCTTCAGGTCATGATCTCACAGTTTGTGGGTTCGAGCTCCACATTGGGCTCTGTGCTGACAGCTTAGAGCCTAGAGCCTGCTTTGGATTCTGTGTCTCCCTCATTCTCTGGCCCTCGCCTGCTCCCACTCTGTCTCGGTCTCTCAAAAGTAAAGAAACATTAAAAAAAATTTTTTTAAATATTTTTTCTTCTTCCCTCACGACTCACTTCTCTTTGCCAGAGTCAATACTTCCTACATTATGCCAAAATATTTCTAGGAGCTTTCAGTGAAATGAGCTGTTTTGAAGGGGAACACCTCAATTGGGGCAGTAGGTGCTAATCCAGAAACTAAGTTTTCAGGGGAATCTTGGCCCTTTGTGAATTGTTTACATTTTTTTTTAAGTTTAGAAACATTCATCATGTAATACATATACTCTGTAAAAAAGTAATATCTCAACAGCACAAAAACAGAGGGAAAAAAAAAGGTCTCCCATGTACACCAGTCTTCCAGTTCACCTTCCAGAAGGCGCTTCTTTCTGGAAGTGTTTTATACTCATGCAAGCATGTTTATTATGAGTGTGGATCCCATTTTCAGGCATGTGGAAACATCTTTTTTTTACTTAACAATATACATATTGAAGATTATCCAATATAGATTTACTCATTTTTTTTGATGACCACAGAGTATTTCACTATATGGATACAGTGCAACTTATTTAATTGGGCCCCTCTTGAAGGATATTTATATTGTTTGGGGTCAGCAAGAAACATCCTCTCCCATCTGTCTTAATGTACAATAATAAAGGTTTCTGAAACTAATGGACCAGAGCATAGTTGTAGAACTGATTACTTTTTGGATAGTTCAGCAAAAATTACTTAGTCTAAGTTTCATTATCCATAAAATGATGATAATGACATTTAATCCACACAGCTGTTATGGATTATTATGAGGATTATAGGAGACGATATGCATACACGTACCTAATATCATGCCTGGCAAACAGCAGGTGCTCAATAAATGCTTGCTCTAATCAGAGATACTTTTCTTGTTTCAGATGAGGCCATTTCTGGGTTGTGAAGCCCTATACAAAGGAGATCTCCACCCCTTTAGGTTTTGGCTTGCACCCGGAGGCACGGCAGCTGTGAGGGGCTTGGGTTCCACGGAGCCTCTCTCTCACTCTCAAGGTCATAACAGGTCATAAGCTTCACCACCCAGTACCCTTCCAACACTGGCCAGTAACTGTGGAATTCCTCTTAACATCAGTCTAAGCTGTGCAGCATGGGAAAATGCCCTCTGCTCTTCAAGGGGACTGTGGCCAGTGAGGCTCCTCCGGTGCTGAGAACAAACCGTGCTGCCACCTGCCTGGCACTGTATTCCCCGCCCGCCTAGCCAGCTCCTCCTTCCCTTCCAGGTGCAGCCCCTGTGCTGTTCCCATGACCACTCCTCTTAGGACTCTAGTCCACAGAAATCCACGGTCTCTGAAGCACCCTGTGCATGCCTCATTTTGACCTTTGTCACATCCTCATCTCTACTCTTATTTAACTATTCTATATAAGAATGCCCACTCTCTCAGTTTCTAAGCATTTTAAGGATAAGGACAGAGAATTTCAAATGTCATGTGTTCCTTGTACCCTTTTCCCCTCTACCAGATGCTGTACACAACACTATGTTCACAGTATATGCTCAGTAAATAGCCAATGAATTGGAATGTGAATAAGACCTCACCGACCAGTGAGTTTTCCATGGAGGGAGACATAGTCATTAGCTCTGGAGCCAGCTTCCTGCTCATGTTTGACACCAGGATAAAAATAGCCCTATTATTTCCATTTTGATCGAGGGGCAGCTGCTGGGGCAAGCAGCTCATAAGCTGCAGGAAAAATGAATCAAGAAAATCCTCCCTCTCAGCCCTTCTCTCCCATCCAGTCTGTAAACTTAAAAGCAACAAACCTACTACTCACCATGCCTTTCTGCGCTTTAGCATGGTGTAAAACATCCTGGTAGTGCTGGGCGTACTCGGGATCCACATCTTTGATCTTAGCAGTAGGTAAGAGCAGAGTATCCAAAGTTTTCCAAGGATTTCCTTCATCGATAGCTTCGTTGATGTACCCTATAGCTACGATTCCTAGGAAAAGAAAAGAAGTTTTCGTCTTAGGTCACAGTACATCGTAAGTTCTCTAGAATCACCTATGAGAAAGAGCTAAGGCTGCAGGATACAAGGTCAATGTGGAAAAATGTAGAGTGTGTATTTAGACACACACTCAGCGTATGGTGTGAAAATAAAATGGAGGAGAAAATTCCATTTGGAATAGATTCTAATCACAAATACATTATAACTACTTAAAGCATAAACAGAAATAAATTTAACAAAAGAAGCATGAGTGTACACTGAAAACTAAGAAATACCAGTGAAAAAAATTAAAGATGACCTAAATAACCGGAAAAATTATTTCATATTCATGGATCCAAACAATATTGTTAAGATGGAAATACTCCTCAAAGTGATCAATAAATTCAGTGAAATTCTTACCAAAATCCCAACTACATTTTTCTTTCAAATAGAAATTGACAAGCTGTATCTAAAATTCACATGTAAATGCAAGGGATCAAGAATAACCAATGCAGCATTGAAAAAAGAACAAAATTAGAGTTCTCTTCTCAATTTCAAAACTTACTACAAAGCTACAGTTAATCAATACTGCACGGTACTGGCCTAAGGATAGATGTACAGATCAATGGAAAAGAACTTAGAGTTCAGAAATAAACCCTAACAGTTGTGGGCAATTGATTGTTGACAAGACTGCCCAGACAACTCAACAGGTACAAGTCTCTATAACAAATGGCACTGGGAGAACTGGACAACCACATGCATGAGAATGAAGTTGGACTCTCTACATCGGATCCTACACACAAAAAATAACTCAATAACTCAAAATGGATCATAGACTTAAGAGTAAAAGCTTAACCTATATAATACTTAGAAGAAAACATAGGAGTAAATCTTTGTGGCCTTGGGTTACGTGGTCTTTTTAATTGTGACGTCAGAAACACAAAGAAAAAAAATAAATAAGATGTAAAAATTTGAATATTTATGCTTCAAAGGACACCAGAAAAATGGAAGGCAATCTATAGACTGGGAGAAAATACTTGCAAACCCTCTATGTGTTAATAGACTTGTATACCTTATATACATGTATACCATATATATAAGGAATTCTTACATCTCAACAATAAGAAAACCCAATTTAAAATGGGTAAAGACCTTGGACACACAACTTAAAAAAATTTTTTTTTTGTTTAATGTTTCATTTACTTTTGAGAGAGAGAGACAGTGTGAGCAGGGGAGGGTCAGAGAGAGAGGGAGACACAGTATCTGAAGACAGACTCCAGGCTCTGTCAGCACAGAGCCCTGACGCAAGGCTCGAAGCCATCAACTGTGAGATCATGACCTGAGTCGAAGTTGGATGCTCAACCCACTGAGCCACCCAGGCGCCCTGACCACATTTCTTTAAGGGAGATATACAAATGGCTAATAGTCACGTGAAAAGATACTCAATATGAGTTATTAGAAAAATGCACATCCAAATCACCACTTCCTCCCTACTAGGATGGCAATAAAAATAAGACAAACAATAACAAGAGGGAGGATACAGTGAGATTGGAACTGTCACACATTGTTGGTGGGAATAGACAATGGTACGGTCATAGTGGAAAACAAGCAGTTTCTTAACATATGAAACATAAAGCCACCATCTGATCCAGCAATTCTACTTCTAGGTCTATACATGTAAGGGAGCCACAGGTTCACATACAAACTCATATCTTATTCTAGTCATAGGATATATCCACAATGGGAAAATCTATAGAAACAAGCTAGACCAGTGGTTGCTGGTGGGGGTGGGGGACATGGGAGGAGAAAAAAAGTAGAGAGACTGTACAAAGTATCTTTTTGGGGCCATGAAAATGTTCTGAATTTAGAGAGCGTGATGGTACGACAACTTTTTAAATCCAAAAAGGGGGCGCCTGGGTGGCTCAGTCGGTTGAGTGGCCGGCTTCCGCTCAGGTCAGGATCTCACAGTCATGGGTTCAAACCCTGTGTTGGGCTCTGTGCTGACCGCTAGCTCAGAGCCTGGAGGCTGCTTCAGATTCTGTGTCTCCCTCCCTCTCTGCCCCTTCCCTGCTCGCGTTGTCTCTCAAAAATAAATAAAAGACATTAAAATTTTGTTTAAATCCAAAAAGCACCATAAAAGCAATCAATGGGTCAATTTTATGGTGTATAAATTATATCTCAATGAAGGTATTATAAAATGGGAGGACAACTTTACATACAAGTAGCAGGCGAGATGCTAATTCCTGCTGTAAACCTCACTTAGAGGCAGAGCGAAGAACTACAGAATAGCACAGCTGGGAAGTCTGATGCAGAGATGTACAGGAAGAACCTTCAGGTAGAAAGAAGTTTGGATACACATTCTATTCTTAAGATGACTTTCCCACTCTGTAAAGGGTACCAAAACAGGGGTAATGCTAAATCAAACAATACCCTGTAGTAACAGCAGACTGAATTCCCAGGTTTATACAGCCCAATGCTGTCTAAGAAAACATTTTGTGATGATGAAAATGTTCTCTGTCTGGGCTGTCCAATATGTGACATGTAATTATTAAGCAAGTAAAATGTGGCTAGTATGACTGAAAAAATTAAATTTTAATTTTATCTAATTTTAATTACTGAAGTAGCTACATATAGTTGGGAAGTATCAGTAGGTCCCCTAGAGATTAACATAGCCATGTTTTTTAGGGTATTCTTAAGGTTCAAGTATGGGTAATTACTACGGCAAATTGTTTCTACCCCCTGGTAAAATAACATCTGGAGCCCTAACCCATGGCTATGCCAAAAGGAGACTAGCCATACCCATCAGCTCAACCTCCTACTACCTCCATCATACCACAGGATCTTAGGAAACAGACTAGAAGGTCCAGGAAAGAAAAATACAGAGCAAAATCATGGAATTTGGCAAGTTTTTGCAACTCCAGCGAAGGCTATCTATTGGGAGGTCTGTTCTCCGTACTACTTTATTATTAAAAATCAACAATCAATCAGTCATAAAGTACTATAGTATATTCAAGAATATACTTATATACAGCAGACCTCTGAACAATGTGGGGGTTAGGAGCACCAACCCCCTGTGCAGTGAAAAATTTAGGTATAATGTTTGACTCCTCCAAATTTTAACTAATCATAGCTTACTACTGGCTGGAAGCCTTACCAATACCAGTCAAATAACATGTATTCTCACAATAAGTAAGCTAGAGAAAAGACAATGTTAAGAAAATCATAAGCAAAAATATATTTACAGTACTCTACTGATAAAAAAAAAATCCACCTAAGTGTACTCATATAGTTCAAACCCATGCTGTTCAAGGGTCAACTGTATACACACACACAAAGACACACAAGGGTTTTTTTTTTCGCTTCCCAGGTTAGTGTTGTTGTACAAGAACTAGGAAAGGAGATAAACATTAACAAGCAGAAAGCTTAGAAAATATTCTCAAAGCCAAACTTATTGTTTCTCATTCTGTCAGTTATTTTTCAAACACAATCGTAACTCACTTTACAAATGTGATATGCTATGGAATAAAGTACTTATAATTTTTAAGAAGTAGCTTCATCCTGATGTTCAAATGAAGGTAAAATTTTTAGCTAAACATCTCCTGAATAGATGACCCCTAAGAACGTCAAGTGTGAAAAGATTTATCTGTAGAAGAAAAGGGATGATCTGAAATGCCTAGAAATTATGCGAGATTCTAACTTAAACATATTTGAAAAAAAAACAAAAATGCTTCTTCCTTAACGCTCAAGTTACAGTATCTGAAAACAGGGGAAGAACTCAGCAAAGTCTAAGTACTATCCACATACCAGGTATTATCATTTTACTCTGCAGTAGTTGCAACCTGGAGAGCATGGGTACTTCATATCATTCCCTGGTAGTCTGTTCCAAATACTTTTAAACACCCCATCCAAAAATGATCTTAACAGAACTATGTCTGAGAAAGAGAATGTATGTTCTTAATGGCCAATCACCTGGGAAGGCGTGCATCCCAGCTGACCTGGTTGAAATTACTTAAGTTTTTGTTTGGTATGTTTCTAAGAACACAAGCTACTGAGGTCATAGTAAATGACCTCACAAGAGCTGTAACACCTACCCAGAAGTCCCCAGGGCACATATACATCACTTCCTCTGTTTAGAAGAAAAGGGAAAATCCCACTGTTGAGCGTCAGTCCAGGACCCACTTGTTTAAACCATCACAGAGACTATAATGTTCTAGTCCAGTGAGAGAGTGAGCATTCTCTTACAGGTCGTGTATTTGAGATAGCAGATGAGGTAACCTACAAAGAAGGGTACTACTGAATTAAAAAAGCAAAAATTCAAAGGAAGAAAACTACCTTGTTTAGGCTACATTGTTAAAATGATGCTCCTCTCTTGCTCTACTGGAAAAAGTAAATTTTCCAAGAAGTCAAAAGAGCACCCAAGTCTGAGGAAATGCATTTAGCAGCTTCTCTATTAAATTCACCTTCCACCTGTATCACTTCTCATTGGCTGCATACCTTATTCACATCACAATTCAGACCTTGAAACGTGTGGCAGGGGTGGGGTAGGAAGGGTAATGCACTTACAAGGTGTGCATGAAAAAATCCTTAGCTCTCTGGGATGGTTTAATTACTACACTGTGCAATTTATGTCTGTTCACAATGGCGTATATTTTTACGTAGCTTTTAAAGCAATTACATAAATAGAGGATATCAAACTCAAGATTTCAAGAACTTTGAACAAAAATACTGCAGTTTGGCCTAATAAAGCAAATCGAAGTACAGAGAAATTAAATATTCTGCACTGAGTTGTCCAAATTGTAGAAAGAAATTGATAAAGAAGTCTCTGAAATAACTATTGTGGTTATGGCATATGCCCTTCATGACACGATAATCATAGGAAATCTGATAATGGTCATATGATGTACAGCCCATGGGAAATAGCCGTAGGGCAGACGCCCAGACAGATAACTCCACACCAATTCAAAGATAGTTCTGCTAGATATAACACCCGTCTACCAAAAAACCATTCTTTTTTTCAAGTTATACAAATGTAAGTTGTTTTTCTTTTCCTGAAAAGAACAAAAGTGCTATTGGATAGTCTGCAACAAAAATGGTGTCATCCATCCTGCTTTTTAATTAATATCCAGAATGAGAGTAAAAGTAAAACCACTTAGCACTGAAAACTAACGCATCTTTGCTGTAAAAGCCACACATACAGAAATTACCAAAGGTCTGGACTGTGGATATTGCCGGTAAAAACTAGGAAAAAATGAGAAAAAAAGATGGGACCTGACTCTTTGTTTTGCTTACCCAAACACAAGAGTCCTACTCCTGAGCTGCATTAGCCAAAGCACTCAAACCACTGCTGCAGGAAACTCAAGAGTGTGCAGCTGGGAGTCAAGGAGCAGGGCAGGGGGGTAGGGGGCAGGGGAACTGAACTTTGTAACAGGACACACACTAGTGTTCCTCCAGACCAGATGATATCAAACATCTGCTCACATCAGTGCTTCCCTCTTGACTAACATCTGGCAAGAACCACCAGCAAACAAGGCAACGTCAGAAAAAAGCTAAGCGGGCTGTGTGCAAGCCATCCGGTTGCAGGGGTTCCAAGATGTCTCAAAGGACATGTAGAGATGCAGCAGCAAGCTGTGTGGTCAAAGAGGAGGCATTTTAAACAACTTAAAGAGGACAAAACGAAGCAAGTGGCTGCACATGTAGAGTGGCACATGTGTGAGTATGCTGTCTAGGCAGTGCACGTCCATGCACGTCATCTATTAGGGACCTGGAGGAAGATGTTTAACAGCAACAACAACAACAAAATCAGACCCTGCCATGATTTTGGACACAGTGCTCACAGGAAATAGTAAAGAAAGCAAAGAAAATTATGCAAATGCAATTAAATAACAAAGTCAAAAAACTCTACCTCAAGAGGGATTTTACTATCCCAAAGTTAGATTGTGCCTTTGAACACCAGACCTAGGACCTCACCAAAACGTACTAGAACAGCCTAAACGTGTGAGAGAACTATTTGCCTACTCTGTCAGCAAATTTAGAATAAGGTAGAACAACAAGTCAAAGATGGAGGACAGAAGGGAGGTGACTGACATCAGCGATGTTAATCTAAATGTTGCTGGGGTATCTGGGTGGCTCAGTCAGTTAAGCGTCCAACTTTGGCCCAGGTCATGATCCTGCAGTCTTAAGTTTGAGCCCCACATTGGGCTCTGTGCAGACAGCTCAGAGCCTGGAGCCTATTTCAGATTCTGTGTCTCCCTCTTTTTCTGCCCCTCCCTTGCTCACGCTCTCTTTTGCTTTCAAAAATAAACAACAACAACAACAACAACAAAACCCCCTAAATGTTGCTGACAAATCAAACAACTCAGATGAAGCCAAAGATGATGGTGGTAGTTTGTTTTGATGATGGAACAGACCACTTGGAACTTGAATTTGATAGTTCATGCTAGAGAAAAGCAGTGACTACACTGAGTGCTGAGTAATATAGCTCTTCAGTCCTCACTCTGTTTTTGTAAGCAAGAGGCAAATGATAAGGAAGCAAGCAGATATTCAAGAAAGCATGTTTTAGGGCATGTCTTCTTGGGGTTGTCCACTTTCATGCAGGTAGCTCATAATTTCTAGATCACAGTGAATCATCATGATTTGTGATCCTAAAGCAATGGCTAGTTTATGTTCCAATTTCTTCCTCAGGTAGGAACATGTTCAGACTTCAAAAAGCCACCCAAACGAAAGGTCAAAATAAAGTTGAGCATCTAAAAGACTGAGTTCTGGGGTGCCTGGAGGGCTCAGTCAGTTAAGCGTCCAACTCTGGCTCAGGTCATGGTCTCAGAGTTCATGGGTGCAAGCCCTGACAGCTCAGAGCCTGGAGCCTATTTCAGATTCCGTCTCTCTCTCTCTCTGCTTCTCCCCCACTCATGCTGTGTCTCTTTCTTAAAAAAAGTAAATGAACATTAAAAAAAAATTTAAAGAAATGGAGTTATCTAGAGTATTCATTGGTGAAGTATGAATAAGAAAACATGAGGACTTCTATTTACATATTTTTATTCCATCCTTTAATGTCTCTTTATGTATGCTTTGTAATATATATGTGTTGATATAGTATTACAAGCATAAAATTAATAATATAAATGTATATATGCACATCAAGAGAGTGTGCTCACTTATGACTCTATGAGCAAAAATCTGCATCTCTAATCTAGGGAACTAAACAGTCCAGACACCTTATTCTCCTATTATATTAAGAGAAGGAATGTGTTCTATACTTACGGTCATTTTCTTCTTGAATTTGAATATTCACCGTATCTATACAATTTTGAATTTCATTCCAGCTTAAATTCTCTTGCCCTTGGGATAAGGCTTCCAGTTTCATGGTGAGTAGTGCATTTGTGTAACTGTGGAAGAGAAGACAATCATGATACTCATCAGAGACATTTCTTTTTTGTTCATCTCGTGCATCTTAAATTTGGCACAGGGCCAAAAAAGTAGACGCTATGAGCTTAAAAAGGAGAAAGGCACATGAAATGGTCTTACACAGCTTTGTGAACAGACAACAAGCTCACTTATATTAAAATGGTTTTTTTCTTTAAAGATACTTTATGTACAAATGCTATTTAATGGAAGTGCCTCAAAATCCAACCTCATACTCCACTCAAACAAAAAGTCCCTTGAAGTTCTCAACTCTGTGACACTGCTCTTTCCCCTCCATCACTAATTTTCCTTGGCTTTGCATGTTTTGGCTCTGTTCAGTGTCCAGGTAACTTTTTTCTTTTTCTTTTTCTCCTTCTTTCTCTTTTCTTTTCTTTCTCTCTCTCTTTATCTTTTTGTTAAGTAGGCTCCATGACCAGTGGGGAGCTCACTGTGGGTTTAAACTCACAACCTGAGATCAAGAGTTAGATGCTTAATTGATTGAGCCCCCCAGGACTCCCCAAGATAACTTTGATGTGGTAAAATTCAGAACTACCATGGTTCTCAATATTCCCATCAAGGGTTCTTTTCATTATTTTTCTTGTTCCTTCCAAAATCTTAGCTTTAGAGAACTTTAACCCAGAACTTAACACAGCTGGGTTACCTTGAGGACTAATGTACCCACCGAGGAATCAAATAAAATAAAACAAATGCAATTCCAGAAATCCCATTGAGTAACACACATTTTCAATATACATTTTCTTGAAAAGGTGGTACAGGAGTTGAATCAGAGTACTGTAAACCCCTCTGCACCTGTTCCTTTCTCCTGAGGCTTCCCAGCACCTGCTCAAAACCTCCCTCTGCATCCAGTCACTGCCATGGCGCTCTGACTCCTCATTTCTGACCTCTGACCCTCCTTACTGTTGGAAGTACAGTTTGGTCAATCACTTCAATTACTTGTCTTGTTTGGGGAAATTTTAGGGAAAAAAATTATCCACCATGATATATTATTAAGAAATTGTTATTTCTCAATAGTTAATTTTCTCAGTTAAAAATCACAGAACCAAGGTTGCAACTATAAGCTACCATGAGCCATTTTAGCTTAAAGTAAAGAAACTCAACAGTTTTTTGCATTTGCATCAGGGATATAAAGACCAGTCTTCTACATACATATTTATTCACTATGCATTTTGACTTCTGAGTAGCATCTTTGGATTGTTAACAGCAGAGGTTAAAAAAGTAATATCACATTGAGTTTAAAATTCTTTTCCTGGGGCGCCTGGGTGGCTCAGTCAGTTGAGTGTCTGACTCTTGGTTTCAGCTCAGGTCATAACTTGACAGTTTGTGGGTTTGAGCCCCACAGTGGGCTTGATGCTAACAGGGCCAAACTCCCTCTCAAACAAACTCTGGAAAAAAATTGTTTTCCCGACTGTGACCAATTTTCTCAAAATTCTGTGTGCTTCAAGGTGGCACTCAGGTGTCTTCTATAGAGTGTAGCTTGGAAGAAAAAACATCATTCAATGTAGGAAGTGGTGGTGATGATCCTTTATCTGTGGCCAAATGAGAGGTCACTAAATCCAGGCCTGAAACTGGGCAACTGTCATGTTTGAGATTTTCATCCTTTACATGCCTAGGAAAACACTCTGCTGTACTAGTAATATATAAATAATAATACTGGATACAATAACAAAGTGGGTAAGTGTCAACTTGTACTTGTTGATATCCCTTGTAGGCAGAGACCATTCTGTAAGAAAGTACAAAATCCTCATGGGCATTTCACATGCTTAACATCTAAATGATGATCTGATGGGAATAAATAGAAAGTTTAAGGATGAACGCAGAAAAAAAATCTCACAACTGTGCAATGTTTCTTTAGAAACAAAAAGAACCAACAATGGCCAAAGGGAAGAGATTTTAGAAGTAAGGCAGCAGAACTCCACCGGCCTTTCTAGGTGAGTATGAGTAGCCAGTACGAAGGTGCCAACCACAGGAAATATTCTGCAGCTCACCCCACAGAGAGGCTGATTCCTTCCTCTCCAAGCCTGTTCGAGTTCTCCACACTGTCTGCTACGGGCAGACCAGTAACACTGCATTTCTAACGGACTTCTGAAGCTTTGAGAAGATTACAATTCTAAGTCAGCTCAGCAAATGGTTATTAACATGAAACCGATGTGGCAAAGCCTGTGGCAGACATGCAGGGGTGTCAGGATGAACAAGGGGCAGCCTGGACTTCAAGGAGCTCTGAGCCCAGTGGATAAGAAGACAGACACTCAAACAGGGCATAAAAGCAGAGTACGTACAAGAAAGGCTGTAAGAGACAGTCTAGGAGAGTAGAAAATCGGAGTTCCAAGGAAGCAGAAGTGGAAGGAGATGCAAGTGGGAGCATCTTGCTGGAGACAGGTGTCAAACCAAGCACTTAATGTCCCCAACTGTTCTGCAGATGCAGAGTCAGTGTTTCTGCTTTGCTTTTGTGCTTAGATGAAGAGACAAGACCATCAAGAGTCAGACTCAGGTTATTTGTGGCTCTGGGGCTAAGTTCCTCTACCCTCACGCCAGTTCTCAGGAGAGATGACATTAGCTGGGGTGGGGAGAAGATGGAAATAATTTGTGGAAGCATAATCCAGGGAAGGCAGCTCCCGGAGCATGCCAGGACACACTCTGGCACCCGAGGGACTGGTACCCCATTCCCAGGGGGGACAGCACCATGCACAGCAGCAAACAGGCCAGAAAGTCCACAGTGTGTTCAGATCTAGCTTGGGTGAGGTGCAAAACACGAGGGGAGGAGGACCCACAGCTAAGGTCAAAACAACACGCTTACAGTGAGGGGTATGTTCTTAATTCAGACGGGAACAAGGAACAAATGGAGAGCATTGTAACTATAGCTCCATTTAGAACAATGAATCTGGGACGGCATATGCCTAGAGCCAATACCAACAGCATATTAGTGAGCATTAGACAAATAAGTCTTTCTTGGAAACCACAGCCCAAGGGTGGAAGCCAGGGTAAACGGGTTGGCACTCTGTCTGATTCATCAAGGTGGCCCTGCCCAGCACCCCGTGCTATGAAGAACTTGTAAAACCATGGCGTGAGGCCCAGAAAGAGCAGAGTTTCTTCATCTTGAAAACCTCTAAACGTGGGTTTCCAAGAACCCAGTTAAAAAGGTGACCATGAAGGTAGAACGCCCAGGCTGTGGAAGATCATTGGGGGCCAAACAACTGTCAGTACAAGAACCAAAGGAGACCTTGAAATCTCACGTTGGTCCTGGTCAGTCAGCTGGCCCGGAAAATGCTTAAGTCAAACTTTAAAAAGGCTATTAAAAATGAGCAAATTGTTAAAGTTTCCAGACAGAATACTTGAACTCTTAAGGCTGTATCTGTAGGCCCACACTGAAAACCACAGGGGAAGAAGTGATTCTCAGATCGGTGTGTCACTTCCTTAAGAGGTTATTTGTAAATTGGGGAGGCAGAGGGGAATTTTCACAATCAAAATGGATGATCTGGAGGGAGGGAGCATGGTTATTTAGAAGACAGTGGCCAAGATACCCTATCTGCGGGACAGTCATGACAATTACCTCCCCAAGACATCCCATTAGAGCCTCAGTGGGCTGTCGGCTTCACAAGGAAGTGACTGGCTTTGTCTTCCACTATAAGCACTGAGGGAAAGCAGAAGAGCCTGGTTAGATGAGAATAAGGGAGGACAGAAAAGACACAGGAGGCCAATCTGGAAGTGATTACAGAAGCAAAGGTGAAAAATCAAATTAGGTGCTGGCTGGGAAATGGGGACATAGTGCAGAAGTAACACACACAGATTGGCCACTGGCAGGGATGGGGATGAGCAGGCTGTTCATGACACAAGGGTCCCTGGCAGAGGGCTGAGGAAAACAAGTTGAACGTGAGGTTTCTAAGCTTGGGGAAGAGAATGGTGCCACTGGAAATAGTAGAGGTAGAAATAAATTCCCTTGGTAACAGACTGAGGAGTCATATTAACCAGGTAGCCAAATTTACGTAGAACAAGACCATCAGTATCTCCAAGAAGGCTAAAAAGGAAACTCTTCTGTCCTACTACTTTGGGGCCATTCTCTCCATAGACAAGTGGTCAAGTATTTGAAAAAAAAATCTAAAAAGGCGCCTGGGTGGCTCATTCAGTTGAGTGATTGACTTTGGCTCAGGTCATGATCTTGTGGTTCGTGGGTTTGGGCCCCACTTCGGGCTTGTGCTGACAGGTTGCTCAGAGCCTGGAACTTGCTTTGGGTTCTGTGTCTCCCTCTCTCTCTGCCACTACCCTGTTCGTGCTCTGTCTCTCTCTGTCACTCAATAATAAAAATAAAAATGTAAAAAAAAAATCTAGAGTCTTTTAAATTGTCTTATACAACTGTACATGATCCAAGAAAATTACTCAGTCTACCTATTTAAGTAGTTCCGGCTGGAATCAGGACCTGAAAAGAACTTTTGTCAAGACCTGTGCAGACATCTCCCCCTAGTGGCTGACAAGAATCTAGGACAGAGAATCACTCCTTTTGACTTGGTCTTTTGTCTTATAGGATCTCTAACGGGCTCCTTATTCTGGCCCCTTAATTTTCTCTCTAGAACACTACTATAGCATTTTATACTATCAAGAGTACTATCTAGTAGCATATTTCAGAAACATGAAATGGAAGATGCTAAACAGATTGTTATGCAATGCCACAACCCACCGTGGTCTCAGGATTCTTTTGGTTTAACAATCAAAGGAATTGGGTTTGAGGTTCAACTGCCCAACTGTGGGTCCATAAATCCAGTTTCAGTTCTCTCATCAGTAAAATAAAAGAATCGGACTGGATCATTATTAAAGTATCTTCCAACTCTTCTCATTCAGTTGTCTCCGAAAGACGCCCAAGGGAAGGTATGTTTTCAATAATTCTTTAATTTTTAGCCTACCCCATAATCTTCGGTAATGACAAAGTCAATCAGTCAAAGACACAACATAATCATTTTTAGACTCTTTGTCCCCCTAAAAGAAAGATTGTACAAAAGGACTCATAGTAGAAGGATTCTCAAAGTAGACCAGCTTTTTAGAAAATGAGTACAGAGATATGGAATTCTTCAGCAAAGAACTTTTCTTTGATTTGCAAGATCTGCCAAACACACATTTCTGCATTAAGAAGAGGTCTGGAAGATGTTCCCTTACCGTTCTACATATGATTCGTCCAGATTATTGAAACCTATTGTCGGGCTTCTGAGCTGATTCTGCACAGACATGAGGTCATTGTTTTCCAAGGCCTGGTTTAGTAAAGCAACAGCAGACAGCATTTCCACTGCAATCACGAGCTCCTCATGGGCCAAGTAGTTCTGTTGAAAAATGTAAGCAATAAAAATTTTCCCAAATTACATACCTCATGTGTGTGATGAGGTTTTAAAATGCATTTTTTTTTTTTTTTAGTAGTTTCCATGTTCATCACAGAGTCCAACGCGAGGCTTGAACTTACAACCATGAGAACAAAACCTGAGCTGAGATCAAGAGTTCAACACTTAGGTAACTCAACCGCCCAGGCACCTCTAGAATGCGTATTTCAAAGAACAGTGAAAAATTAAAGATTTTGAGAACCCTGGAGAAAGAGGGCTCATTGGCTACCTATTTGTCATCGGCTGTAAAGAATAGGTGAAAGACTTCTGTATTGTCCTTTGGGGACAGAGTTAATGGCAATCAGTGGTTAGGATTCCACAAACATCTGCATTCCTCTACATGATTCCCTCCAGTTATATTAGCTGCTTAGAATCCCAGACTTACAAATAATTAAGAGAAGGATTAGACAATGCTGGCACGGTCTTAGGGTATGAGGGTCAGATTTTAGAGAACGGTTTTCAGTTTAAATTAAGAGTAAGGAAGAGAGGGGAGAATGTCACCTATAACCCCAGAAAAGTAAACCAAAATTGTTAAGCCAAGAATATTGATTCTAGTTCCAGAAATGTTAGTCTGAGTCACTTTTTAGTAACTGGGTAGAGATTTTAAAATGTACTATGAGGTCTGAATATTTGAAGGAATGTGAAGTAAATCTTTTGTAAAGGTAAGTAGGATTTATAATTCTGGATTTGGCTTATTTTAAGAACAAAATAAACATCTCATAGTAGGTAGACTTGTGATGTGCATAGCATGAAGGGTAAACTTCTCAAGTCACTAACTCGCACACTTGAAATTAACATAGGATTGTGTACCAACTATACCCAAAGAACAGGCACCTAAGTGGCTCAGTCAGTTGAATGACTCCCAAGTTCAGGTCATTATCTCATGATTCCTGAAATGGAGCCCTGCACTGGGCTCTGTGCTGTCAGTGTGGAGCCTGCTTGGGATATTCTCTCGTTCTCTCTCTGTGTCCCTCCCTTTCTCACGCTCTCTCTCTCTCTCTCTCTCTCTCTCAAAATAAATAGATAAATCTAAAAACACTATACTCAGCTAAATTAATTTAAAAAAATACCCATCTTACACTTTAAATGTTCCCCCTTAAATGTTCTCTTTGATTTAGCCATTTTATGCTGACTTGGCCCAACTTCAAAAGGGTTATTTCTTCCATCACAGTGAAGAACAGAGAGGGGGTATAAAATGAATTTAAAAAAAAACCTGATAACTATATTTACATTTAGGACATTTTCTGCATTTAACATATACAATGTGATATTTATATTAAATGCATTATAGCATTCTGGATCTCCACTGGTATCTCACAGCAATGGATTTTAGAATAACAAAAGCATAATTTTATCTTCCAAAGCAAACAGCAGAAGGAGGTATTATAGGGAGCATGTAAGCAGAGTTTATCCAAACTTCCTACATGAAATACACGTTTAACACATAAGGAAGGTCAAAAATTACAAGCAAAAGAGCAGAATGAAATCATTTGAGATCCACCTCCTCTACCCTTTCCAGTGAATTGTCCACAAATATCTAACGTGGTATACAGCAGCAAGGACAAGAAAAATAAAGAAGAAGTGGGGCTGGAAGACCACAGGCTGACCAACGACCCGTTAGGGGGGATGACGAGGCTGGAGTGAAAGTGCCTTGGGCGTCGAAGCGGCTGGCATGGGAGACCTATTAATGAAAGAACTTAAGTGCAATTTTAAGAAGACATGCTATTTTTCTTTTATTATAAAACAGGATCTTTCTTTTCAGAAAGTTAGAAGTCTTGATAAGTAAGAGTAAGGAAACAAATCCTTCCATCCAAGTCCTTTTATTTTTAATTCATGCAAACATTTACAGAAGTTTTTTGTTTTTAGCAAAACCTGTTTTTATTTGTATTACCAAAAACCCTCTGGACAACGATGTAGGTTTTTAATGCCGTTTTTTCCACTTGATTTAGTGTGTGCAACCTGTTGTGAGGCATGTGGTTTGTTCCTTGCTTCTATGATAAACCACACTGTGAAATATCCCTGCGAATACAACTTTTTGATTCATATTCTTCAGGCTCTTTTACTAGCAGTGTAACTGGCAGGAGAATGGGTAATAGACTTGCATCCACACTGCTGAGATCATTCTCCAGAAAGGGTGCACCGTTCATCCTCCCACCAGCTGTGAAGATGCCTCCTGCCCCAAATTTATGCCTACACTATGTTAGGTCTCTCCACGTGCTACCGATCTCATTTCTCAAAATAACTGTATTTTGTTTTAATTTACATTTGGTTCCGATTATTCCTTGCTTTGTGAATTGGCTGCTCAGGCTCTCAGCCTCCCCTCCTCCCTTTTTTCCGGTGGAACAGTGCTGTTTCTGATTTTTAAGATCCAGCATTCTTTTATGTTTCCTTAGAACTTTAATTTTTTAAGTTCCTTTTTACATTCAATTTTTTATATTGGAAATTTATTCTGATATGTAGTGTGAGGGCATGATTTCTTTCCCAAATGGTTAAACGCTTGGAAGGATTTCATTCCTTTCCCCACCTTTTTGAAGTACTAGTGTTCTCATATACTTAATTCTTGGCTCTGCTTCCAGTAATTTTTATTCTGTTCCATCGTTTGGGTTAATCCTGTACTAGAACACATGGTTTTAATTACTGTAACCTTACATAGTACTGTTTAAGATCACTAGCATATTAAGCAGCATGAAACTTACAAAATTAAAGCCATGGTGGTAATGTTCTTGGATACAGATTTCTAGAAGTGCACATTCACAGCTAATTATTCTATTTCAAAAAACATGACATATTTAAAAAAAAGTTTTCAGTATAGTTAAAAAATTATCCAAGGAGTTTCAAAAACCAGAGAATAAGAACAACTTCTTTTCAACATGTATTTGTGTAGAGCCCTGCTTGCATTTCTAACTATGCAGATTCTTTAGAGATAAAAAGCAGGATTTAAAGAGGAACACAGCCATGAACTTGGCTGAGGGAGGCCAATGGGACTGGGGTTGGTACAAGTTGAAGACTCTATGTCCCATTCACCTTTCCTAAACTGCCTTCCTCACGGCTGTAACTCAGAATTCACATCTTTGTAACTGGAGTGTCCTCGGACTTACCATGGCGTTCTGTTTCTGGAGGTTGAAGAGTTCGTTCTGATACATCAGAGCAGCAAAGGGATAAACAGCAGGCAGCTGGGCCTCCGGTCTCTTCAAGGCAAGCAGCGTATTCTCAGGGTCGCCTTCCCGAATGACAGCATTGATGTGGTTCACTGCAGCCAGCCCTGCGCAGGGGTTGGGAAGGGGGTGTCACATTCCATCAGAACGCTGCTTTTTCTACTGCTTTCCCTGCTGACCGAACCAGCCCATCTCTCCAAAGATTAGAACCCAAGCCATCCCTTGCCATGAACTCTGAAAAGCTGCAGATGGAGGCCAGGTGGAGCCTTGGAAATAGTAGCTGAGTACCTGCAAGTCACTCCAGTCCTTGGAGATGGTCCCTACAAAGACTTCAGCAAAGACAGAGCTGGAGCTAGGAGGTCAGACTGCCCTACTGAGTCTTACCCTTCAGGATCAGCTCTGGTCTCACTTCTTCCACTAGGGCTTCAGGGTGCTCCAGGCCCTGAAGAGGTCACCCCTTGGGGAGCCCCACGGTATTTAGAGATGGACCATATGGATCCCACAGGCTTTGTTCTTGAACGCTCCTTGTGTATCAGTATTGCCTTTGCAAGGAGACTGAAGCTACGTGAACACGAGAAGCCAGCCTCGCCGTGCCGCCGCACCACGGACCGGCAACCGGGCCAGCACTGGAGAGAGTGCTGCCTGAGAGGTGTCGGTATTCACGCTCAGTACATTCTCCCTCCATTCCTGTGTTCTGTGAAGTGTGGCTTTAAGAAAAAAATCATTTCACGTGTGTGTGTTTAATATTACAATCTGGGGCACCTGGGTGGCTCAGTCAGTTACGTGTCTGAGTCTTGGTTTTGACTCAGGTCATCGTCTCACAGTTTTGTGAGTTTGAGCCGAGTTGAGCTTCCTGTGCGGATGGTGCAGAGCCGGCTTGGGATTCTCTCTCTCCTTCTCTCTCTCTCTCCCTGCCTCCCCGACTAGTGCTTTTTTCTCTCTCTCTTTCTCCCTCCCTTTCCTCCCCCCACTCTTTACCCTCCCACCCACACTTTCTCAAATAAACTTAATTTAAAAATATTATAACCAAAATTCATACAATTAATTAATTGTGCCAATATCCCTTAACCTTAAAAAAACAAAACCCAAAACCCCAATCACAGAAATGCCTCGGTTTACATGGTCTGACCTGATCATAAGCTCTGTGAGATCAACACCAGTTGCAGTGTTCAGCTTATAAAGACCTGAATTGAGAGACCAATCTGAGGAGCCTCAAACAGTAGATTCATCATCATTTTCAGAAAAACGAAACAGAATTGCTGACCAACTGGAAGAATGAGCGATTGACCCTGCCGCCAGGTAACTGCAAACTGGACAGAACCAGCAGCATTTTACCCTATAAAGTAAGTCTCAGGGGAAAAGGGATCATACAGACTCACAGACTTCTAGAGCTTTTCATGGTGTAATCTGTCTCCCTACTGCGTGACTAGATTAAAGCTAAGATTACTCTAACCCTTTTAGCAGATGACAGTCTACCTTCTGTAAGTCATTCGCCAGGAGCTACCCTCCATAACCTTTCTCCTGAGACACATCATTCAATAGCAGGAAATACAGCTAATGTGATTTTCTTTGTTACACCCCTCCAAAACTTACACTTATTCTAAAGGACTCTAAGAACCCAAACATGTTTTTATATTCTAAGAATTGGTACGTCCAACAAAGAAATCCCAGAAAGAAAGGTCAGTGGACATGTGTGGCATTTGCTCTCATATGAAAGTCACCCAAAGCCTCCCAGCTATGTCTCTCATTATTTTGGAGAGAATTCTACTTCCCCTCTGGAAACTCTATTATGTGAGTTTGCACCACTGGGATGGTAAAACAGTACCAGAAAATCATATCCTTACGACACTCTTTAAGAACCACTTCTCCTAAAATAAATAAACTTATGCACTCCTTTTACATGCATTTAACAAAATTTCTGGCCCTGATCTTAACAGAATATGTGCTGTAACGAACGGAATGCATATGCCAAACCCCAAAGTTAAATGATGGCAGTTCAAAAAAGCTGATGCCTCTGGCAATAGATCTGATGCCGTTACCATCAAAGCGGTCACTTACATCACCTCCCTGGCTGTTATGAATGTAGACACCTTAACATTTTAGTGTCATAACCTACCTGGTTGAGAAAAGGCTTGTCAAGTAGCTGTATTCACTTGTTGTAAAGCATACAGTTGTCTTATTGTCGTGTCCCTGACTAAAGTATGTTCTAGTGGGGTTTTCAAGGCTGTTCTTAGTTCTATTTGACTATAAATTTTCAGATGGGGGAGAGAGATAAGAAAGAAAATAAAAAACAAAACCTCAGAATCATCATGTTCTATGCATTGGAAGCCAGCAAACATTGCAATGCCCTTCACGATTTAAGCTGGTTATGCATCAGTGCAAATCATCGCATGTTTTTTTGTTTTTGTTTTTTTTTTTTTTGAAAATGGGAAAGCACGTATAGCCATTGTGGCATGAAGTCTGTGGTCAGGAAATTATGCCATTAAGTATGAAAACATTTATAGAAGCTATTGTATTTTAAAAAAGAAGTCGAAAAAGAAAAGAAAAAAGAAACCTGTTTTCAAACTAAAGGATGGCAAAAGGCTATGAAATCATCTCCTTACTACATTGATGGACCTCAGCTGTCTTGCTGGCAATGTAATTTCTTTCTGTAATTCATTTCTGTCTAGCATAATGAAATTCTCAGCTTTCAAACTGAGCAGAAAGAGAAACTTAAAACTGTGTTTTGTGTATCATCACCAATATGTTCAAAATTAAATAAGAATAAATGAAGAATGCGCACTCCCTAATGGTAAGGTGTTCCCTTAAAAATAAAGGGACCCTGGAGCTGTCAGTAATTTTGTGTGAAGGGAATTCTCAAACCCACTCGGTTGTTAGCAGCTAGATATTTACATCAACTTTCTCTGGGCCTCCTTGATAACTGTTTGAACCCTTTGGATATGTCTCTACCAGCAACGTGGGGCAAACTTTCAGGGGAAAAACCTATAGTTTCTTTGAAAGTGTTAAGAGCAATAAAGAGCATTGAAAGGTCATCTAGGAAGTTAAGTCAAGGACAGAGTTTAGGACGGTTGTAATTACTGGACACTCCCAAGTTTAAATTTGGCAGATGGTTCACAGACTTTATCAAATGGGCTTGATGGTCTTTCATGTATTGGTGTTGTGTGTGTATGTATGTATATATGTGTGTATATATATATAGGCTTTTTGGGTGGCACCAGGGGAAATAAATGTCAAGTAGAATTCCTTACTCCCTCAAGTAAAACCAATTAAAAAAATTATTCAGTTTTGAAAGAGAGAAGGAAAGAAAGAGCCAGCGGGAATACGAGTGAGTGTAGTAAGCAGGAAAGGGGCAGAGAGAGAGGGAGACACAGCATCTGAAACAGGTTCCAGGCTCTAAGATGTTAGCACAGAGCCTGATGCAGGATCTGAACCCACAAACTGTGAGATCATGACCTGAGCTGTAGTCGGACGCTTAGCCCACTGAGCCTCTCAGGTGCCCCATAAAACCAATTTTAGTTAGAGAGGGGGAAAAAGGCCAATAAAAAGATTAGTCTCTCTGAACTTGCATATGATCATTTTAACTACCTGAGTTTTCTGCTTTTTTACTGTCATACAACTGAACTTGCTATGAAGAGAAACTGCACTGAGACTCCACAGTGATTGAGGGACATGGGATTCAAACCCGCCACCGTGCAACTTCACTGGCCCATCCAGTCTCATTCACTTGGCAGAAAGGTGCACAAGCTGTAAGGAAACAATTCTTACCAACAGCAAACCAATGACTAGACAATAATAAAGAGCAGAGGTGTCAACAATACCTTTTACCATTCCAGTCAAACACTGTCACAAAGTCATGGGCAAGAAATGACAATCTTTAAGTCATAATCTTAAAGTCAACAGCCTTCATTATGAGCCCAACTAAGAGGTTCAAAATGTGACATACACTCTACCTATGCTGAAATGGGAAGGCAGAACTAAAGCTTTGAGGTACTTTGAGATACTCTGCATGGACTTGGGGGGCAAGACTACCCCCAAAATTCCATGGGATGCTGACAGATGACGTACCGTAATTTAGAGCAACGCTGACATTTAGTGGAGTTTTCACCACACGAGGCAGTTTTACAAGGACACAAATGGAGACTTTTGGTGCAATTCTGACCAGGAAACTTAGTATGTTATGGCAGTATCCATTTCCTCCATGGACGTTACTTACTGTTGACTTTATTGACGTTGCCTTGGATTTCTGCTTGTGTCAGCAGCTCCTCATAGGCATCTCTTTCCTCTTCGGAAATACAGTTATTCTACAAAACAAAGTCTTTACTGATTCCTGAGGTTAAATAAAAGGTTTCCAACCTTGATATTCAAAAGCCAAATGACACGAGTGAGAAAAATGGTTTACTTAGATTCATTTGAATTCAGAATAAGCACCAAAGAGTGCTTGCTCTGTGCAAGACACCAGGGTTACGCCTGGCAAGGATGACAAAGATAAATGACAGCCCTAGTGACTCTCTGAAAGGGTCTAATTGTTAACTGTGGAAAACATGAGGTTGGATCTCTTGATATTGCCATTTTTTTTTGGTAGACTGAAGTCACTGGAATATTGGCAGTTTCATTGCATTCAGTCTAGTAAAATCAACACCATAAATAATGAATATAAGTAGAACAGAGCAGACTCTGTAGAATTACATACTTAGCTGGAAAGAACACTCGAACAAGACAACAACTGAGGAGGGCCTGGAGGAACTGGGCAAAGAGGAAAGCAGGGTGGAAACTATAGAATTTGGTCACACAGGCAAGGCAGTTTGGCAAGTTGGGCTATAGCACAGGGTTAGCCAGAAAGATGGGGGGTTGGCTGGGTATCCTGGAGGCTTTTTTTTAAAAAAAATATTTACTTATTTTGAGAAAGTGTGTGTGTGCAAGAGAGAAGGGGAGGGAGGGAGGGAGGGAGGGATGGACGGAGGGAGATCGTTACCCTCTACTCATGAGTCTAAAGGTATCTGGGCTACGACAAGGTCTGCAGGTGACGCGTCGGGATGGAAGATGTTTAGCTACTACAGCTATATGTCCCAGGTAAGGAGTAAAAGTTTATGACATGGCCCTCAGTCCTCGCAACTTGTAAGAATTGTCTTAAAAGGAAACCTCATTTTTTAAATGTAGTGCATAGTCTTCTCTTACTCTTCCATTTCACCAAAACCAACTGCCTATGGCCATAGAGACCACAACCAATTGATTTAAAAATATCACTTATTAAAAAATTTATAGTTTATTGTCAAGTTGGTTTCCATAAGTGCTCTCCTCCATGACCATCACCCCCTTTCCCTTATCCCCTTCGTCTTCAGCCCTCAGTTTGTTCTCAGTATTCAGGAGTCTCTCATGATTTGCCTCCCTCCCTCCCTCTTCCCACAGTTAGTTCCTGTTAGAACTATGAGTGAAAAACATACGGTATCTGTCCTTCTCCGCCTGACTTATTTCACTTTTAACGATAAGGCTTTTTCAAACTAGCTGCTCATCGAATCTAATTAAATACCTTCAGTCTTGCATTTTCCTCTTTTCTCTTTTTGGCTTCCCAGAGTTCCTTCTGATATTCCTCGGCAAGGGTGTCATCTATTAAAGTTAAAACTGCATTTGGGTTTCTTAGCGTTTTAACGGTTTGTTCTGCTAGTCTTTTTTCAATAGCTTCATTAATAGCTATAACTGCAGCATGTACTGAAAAGAAAAAAAATATTTTTATCAGCAAAAGTCAACATGGACCGCTGCACTGACTCTGCATCATGTAAGCAGTTTTCTTTTCTTTTACTTTTCTTTTGCTTTCTTCTCTGGCTTCTAGTAAAAAGGGCAAAAGAAGAGACCCTGGACACTTCACAGAGAACCCTCCCGATGACCTCTCCACCTGCCCATCTATCTTGGGTCCTATCTCTGCATCCGCCATGTAATCTGTATTCATTTACTCAACCTGCCCTGAATGGCTGAAATGAACCACATACTGTGTCAACCACTAGGGATTTGAAGCATCAGAGGGACACTTTTAAAAAGTACCAGGCTGTTTCCAAATGATAGCTGTAATTTAACTTGCAACATTAAAAGACAATGTAGCAAAGTACTCTAACACTAAAATCTGAGGACATAGAAAGAAAAGAAATATTTCAAAGAATAAAGATATTTCTGAAACCTTTTAATTCATACTACATAAGCAGACGTTTAAAGACTGAATCAATCACATGGTTATATTCTCATATGCTCAACGTAACCATCTACAACACATATAATAAAAACTTCAAAAGGGGGCTGTAAATATTTTCTAAATATTCATTTCTTGTCACCAAAATCAGCAAATGAAGTATAGATCAATCTCACGTCAATAGCAAGTTCTGATTTCAAGGGACTCACAAGCAGCTTCGTCCACTGACAGCTCATTAGCCAGAATACCACCTATTTTGCTGAAAGATGGCATTTGTATTCCGTATTTCTCAAGTTCCTTTCTCATATTACTAATTTCCTCCTCTGCAAAAGAGCGACAACAAACAATATCAAGACAGAAGGCAGAAGTATATTCATATCAAGAAATGTCTTCAGGCCCAAGGTCTCTCTCCCCAAAATGCAAGGCTTATTTTTCTCAACAAAGAAAATTAAAAATGTCATGCCATTATTTAAAAACAAAAAGAAAGGGAAAAAATGTCTTTATCAAGAAGGTAGGACATTTCTGAACAAGAACCATAGGAAGCAGTCAACCTCACTTCCACGTTTCAAAGATGTGGGGAAAAGCAGAACTAGTTGTAGACAAGCAAGGTAATAACGTTTTTCTCCTCTGATCAATATAGAAGGAAAAAGGGATTCGATGACGTTGAAAGGAAAAAAAAGTATCGATACATTTTCTTAGTAAACAATCATGTAAAAATTGTAAAGATAAAGAAGAGTACCTGTGAAATCAACTTTGCCCAACAAGTCCTGGATCTGGGGTGCGATCCCTAGTTTGAACAGGTATAAACTGGAAAACAGAACATAAAATTATGAGAAACTTCATCATAAATCTTAGAGTTAAGAATTACTTTAATCTTTAAAAAACTTTAAAAAATATTTATTTATTTTGATAAAGAGAAACAGTATGAGTGGGGGAGGGGCAAAGAGAGAGGGAGACACAAAATCTAAAGCAGGCCACAGTATTCTAGCTACAGAGCCTGATGCAGGACTCAAACTCATGAACTGGGAGATCATGACCTGAGCCGAAGTCGGATGCTTAAATGACTGAGCCACCAAGGCGCCCCCAAAATTACTTCCATCTTAAGGACTTCGTTAGTTGAGAAACACCTAATGATCTCATCTAATTCATTCATTTTATAGATGGGGAAACTGAGGTAACATAGTCCCAAAGCCCAATGGCATTTCTGTAGGATCAACTAACTCTCTACCAGTCATTTGTAGGGAGAATAAGAAACACGATTAATACAAAATAACAGGAAATAAACCCAGTAAACATTTCCTTGGACATTCCTTGTAGGATTTTTATTTTGTTGAAAGCATGGCTCAAAATTTAATTTCTTTTTCAGTATTCCTTTAAGTAACATTTAAGGATATATTTGTTCTATACTTTCTCTAACAAATAAATAACGTAGCAAGACTCTCAGCAGGTGGGGAGACATTAGTGATAAACCACGATATGGGCATACTAAGTGGAAGATGGAGAATAAACTGTGGGCATATGTGTGTGCATATTTAAACCCCTTAAGAAGTAAGGATGGCACCCACTAACCTCCCCAAAACTGGACAAAAGTTGCCGAGGGCCAGCATCTAAATTTTGCCAGACATGAAAATACATGGTTATATGCCTTTTTCCACTTAATCACTGAGCCAGAGTTTCTGTTCCATATTGATTCTAACCTTCTCTGCCCCAAAGACTAATTGTATGAGTCAATTAAAAAAATCTGTATTCACTTTATTATCAATTATGATAGGTTTGTCATTTATGAGATTTTAACTAGAAGTTAGAAATGACATAATAACATAAGAAAATGAACTGAAAATGACTTTTTGAAATATTTCAAGATTATCACTTCAGATACTGATGTGAGATGTACCTGAGTTGATTATAAAATACATAAAATTTTATTAAAGGAGTTCAAGATCAAGCCTTTTTAGATGGTATTAAGACAAACTCTTAAAGTGTATGATTATTCAATTTAAGGAGTATGCATTTAAATCTTCATTGGTCATTTCTTTTTTTCTATCTTTTTTAATGTTTATTTTGTGAGACAGCACACGTGCACAAGCACAAGTGGAGGAGGGGCAGAGAGTCAGGCACGGGGATCCAAAGCGGGCTCAGCACTGATAGCAGCAAGCCTGATGTGGGGCTCAAGCTCTGCACTCACGAACCATGAGACCATGACCTAAGCCAAGCTGGATACTCAACTGACTGAGCCATCTGGGTACGCTTTTTGGTTATTTATGTATAAAACAGTCTTTAAAAAAAATAACACATAGTCAACGTCAAAAATAAGTGATTCATGGTTAAAAAAAATTATACTGAAAAACACCATCCAAAGTTAAACACTGAATATTTTGACATTAACTCTTTTAATGCTGTTTCTGGAAATATCTATTCCATAAACTCACATGGTATTAATATAAATATACTGTATTTTTACCTCTCCAACTGCTGAGCATTTAGATGGTCACAGTCACCATTACAAATAATGCTGCAGGAGGGGCACCTGGGTGACCCAATCGTTAAGCATCCGACTTTGGCTCGGGGCATGATCACGTGGTTCGTGGGTTCGAGTCCCATATATGGCTCTGTGCTGACAGCTCAGAGTCTGGAGCCTGACTCATATTCTGTGACTCCCTCTCTCTCTTCCCCTCCCCCGCTCACACTGTCTCTCAAAAATAAAATAAAAACATTAAAAAAATTTTTTAAATGCTGCAGGAATCCTATCTATATTCAGACACATCTTTGTGTATGTATTTATTACAATAAATCCCTAAAAAAACTGCAAGGTTGAAAGATACATACAATCAAAGCTTTCAATACATATTGTCAAATTGAGATGATACTCATTCTTTGTGAGTAAATGGTTAACAAAACCCCATTCCCTCTATGAAAGAATCTGGCTTTTTCTTCCATGGTATTCTTTCTTTTTAAATTTAAATCCAAGTTAGTTAACATACAGTATAATGATTTCAAAAATAGAATTTAGGGATTCATCACTTACAGAAGTGCCAATCCCAACAAGTGTCCTCCTTAATGCCCATCACCCCCTTAGCCCATCCCCCCACCCAAAACCCTTCCAGCAACCCTCAGTTTGTTCTCTGTATTTAGGGTTGTTTCCTTCTCTGGTTTTATCTTATTTTTCCTTCCCTTCATCTATGTTCATCTATTATGTTCCTTAATTTCCACATATGAGTGAAATCATATATCTTTCTCTGACCAAATTATTTCACTTAGCATAATATCCTCCAGTTCCATCCATGTTGTCAAAGATGGCAAGATTTCATTCTTTTTGATCACCCATTAATATTCCATTGTGTGTGTGTGTGTGTGTGTGTGTGTGTGTGTGTATACACACACATCTTTATCCATTCATCAGTTGATGGACATGTGGGCTTTTCCCGTAATTTGGCCATTGTTGATACTGCTGTTATAAACACTGGGGACCATGTGCCCCTTTAAATTGGCATTTTTGTAACTTTTGGATAAGTATCAAGTAGTACAATTGCTGGGTCATAGGGTAGTACTATTTTTAATTTTTTGAGGAACTTCCATGCTGTTTGTTTCCCAGAGTGGCTGTACCAGTTTGCATTCCCATAAGCAGTGCAAAGGGGTTCCCCTTTCTCCACATCCTTGCCAACATCTGTTGTTTCCTAAGAAGACTCTAACTTTTAACTTTCTAATTCTGTTCCCCTAGGAACCTGATAACCAAATTAGTAAGCATAATTGCTGAGGAGAAAACACCCCATTGATAAACTGCATCTTGACTTAAAGCAATTATATTAAATTTATTTTTTATTTCAGAGAAAGAGAGCATGAGTGGGGAGAAGGACAGAGGAAGAGAAAGAGAGAATGAATCCGAAGCAAGCTCCATACTTGAGCCCAATATGGGGCTCGATCCCATGACCTTAGGACCATTGGATCTGAGCTGAAATCGGGAGTAGGATGCTCAACAGACTGAGTCACCAGGTGCCCCTTGACCTGAAAGAATATGTTTAGGTGTTCCTGAATTTGGGGACTGCTAACTTGCATACTCCTCGTAGGGAACTGGGAAGCTCACTGGAAGGTGTGAAAATTGATACTGGCTCCTGGGGCCGAGGTCCTATACCAAGGAGGCTCCGGTACCCGCCAAGAGGGGTCTCACTCCCTTACCACCAGCGCTATCACCTAGGGTACGAAAGACAACAGCTTGCAGACGGCTATGTGGTTAACTGTGTGGAGTGTCATGAGGTCTCCCATTGAAGAGCAAGCGCTTGGTGCTGTCGTGCCAGCAGATTGGTTTCTGGGCTTTTCTATCCTTCTGAGCAACTAGTGCCAGATGTGGTTTGTAGCAGTTAAGAGAATGAATTTTTAGCTGAACCTAAGAACTGCTGATGAGTGTAACCTTACTCCACCACCTATCCACAAGAACGCCATTTTCTTTCTTTGCTTATCACCACAGAATACTACCCATGAAAATCTAGCAGATCTGATAGCCAAAAAAGTTACTTAAGTCTGCATTCCCTCTTGTTAGTTGGTGAGGGTCAACAGTTTTTCAAACACATACTGTTCCATGTCCCTCTCTTCCAGGAATGCCCACTAATGAAATTTTGAATTTTAAGTATTTGTTGGGGGAGGAAGTTTACCATTCTTTGGTTCCCCCTTCCCTCAAAACCAGTACCAAAGAACAAAGAACAAATGACATTTTAAACACGGCAATTGTAATTTTACTACTAACTTCCAATATGATATTCGTATCCACAGGTGGGAAACATATTAGACTTTCAACATTCTTCAAAGTAAAACAGGAATTGTGTATTCAGAATTCAAAGCTAGAAAGACAGGATACATTCCTTAAATTCTAGGTCTTTGGAGATTATCAGGGGTAAAAAACTATTTACACAGCCTCTAAGGACTTTATTACCAAACAAGTCATTAGAATTAAAATGAGTCTGCTGACATTTTCAAAACCGTATTATTTTATGAACCACTTCTCAACTCATTATTACATGGGACAAATATTCCTGTTAAAAGGAAGACCATATCATACAGAACAAATGAAATGTCAAAGTCTTCAATTGTTCTTCTGTAGAGACAGGTACTACAAAATTAAACAGAACTAAACAGATAGGTATGGTAAAGCTGCAAAAGAATTCTAGGAAGATAAAATCAAGCCATACATTAAGAAATGATAAAAAAAAATCATTGTATCTCTTCAGTTAGCATCTAATTTGCATTTTCCTCTTCTCTTTTTACAACTAAGTTTTAAAATATACATGAGCTAATTCACAACAAAACTATAAAAATAATTTAGTAGGAGAAACTTTGAAAATGTGACAGTAAAATTTAAGTAGGAGACACCCATAAATGGTTTTCTAAGAACCAATTTTATATCTATAATTAACTGTTTAATGTTCTGGGTTCTTTTTTTTTTTTTTTTTAAGATTTTATCTTTAATCTCCACACCCAACGTAGGGCTAGAACTCACAACTCGAAGATCAAGAGTTGCATGATTCACTGAGTGAGCCAGTCAGGCACCCCTGATAAGTTGTTGTTTTTTTAATGCATAGTCTTTGTATGAATATTCTGCTAAAGTTTTCATATACTTCAGAGTCAACATTCTTCATCAAATCCTAAGCTAACAAATATCTATTATCCTTGATATATTTGCATTTCTATTTCCCCACATATGAATGTTGTGATCACCTAGAATTTTATTTTTTTAAAACAAAATTTATTGTCAAGTTGGCTAACATACAGTGTGCACAGTGTGCTCTTGGTTTTGGGGGGTAGACTCCCATGAGTCATCACTTAGATATAACACCCAGTGCTCATCCCAACACGTGGATCATCTAGAACTTTAGATCCACGCTTTCATTTTCATGTTACACAGCAAAAGTTTAGGTAACTATACATTTTATTAGTTTTTCTAATTTCACCTGTATCCAATTTTCCTGTGTCTTAATTTTATCATTGTTTTTATTCCAGGTGAGCGTAAGTGTTCAGTAAGTACATGTTAAGCAGATAAGTTGAATGAATTATCAATAGCACATAGTTTAATATTTTCATTGGCTCCTTGGATGTTGCTTCTTATTGAATCCAATGCCACTTTCAGAGAGCTGGTTTCCCTCAAAGGTCTGGCACTTCCTGATTTGGGGCTCCGCTAGGGGCTGGAGACTCACCGTTTGCCATTGTTGACCACAGGTTCCCCTGACAGGAGCCAGCCTTAGGCAGACATCACGAGGGTGCCCCATGTCCTTCCTTCTTACATCAGGGCTCCCTGTGCTTTCCTGGGGCCATTCGCCCTCCTGGGGACTGCTGTGCCACACTGCCATCAGCATCTGCACTTGCTGCTGCCCAGAAGGATCAAGAGAGTCCATGGGTCCACATTAAACAGTCCTGGTCTTGGGACTCTCTTTTTCCTGTTTCCTTGGGGAAAGCCCCAGGGCAGCTCCCGGCTCTGCTGCATCCTGTGACTCTTGTTCTGGGTTCTGCTGTCTTCTCAGTCACTCCAGTCCTGTCTGTCTGCTCCGTGGATGGCATTCTATCTTATTACTACTTTAGTAATTTGAGGCCAGTTTTGGAAAGGGACTAGAAAAGTTGTGCTCAATCAGTGACCTTGACAGAATCGTTTTCACATTACTTCGTTTGTTTATCCATTTGTTTAATCACTATGTATGGAGTATCTGCCTCATAAAAAATGTTTTCTCTACCATGCTCTTCCAAAAATAAAGGTGTTGAGGCTTCCACAAAATACAGGTTTGTTGCTAATAGGAACTATAACTACTATACTAAACAAAAGTGCTAATTTTTCCCTGTGGGACTGAAGAAAAAAAATTAGGTGATTCTTTTCAACAATACTTTCTATTTCTCCAGTGTACGCTGGAGTACTGAGTATCAATCTCACAATAAGCAAACATCCTTGTTTAACTAAAAGTTACCACAAGGTGGTGCTGAGATGTTACCTTCTGGATTGAAGAATCTTCGCTTTTGAAGTTACTTCAAATAAGAGATTTTCTCAAATTAGTACAGATCAGTTAGAAATCTCATTTGCATATAGTACATACATTCACCAACAATGTTTAAATGTTAATGCATCTTTTTTACGTGGCTCCAATTTTCAACAGTTATTGCTTCTAATGTTGAACTTTAAATTTTTAGCTCTTTAAAAAACACTACTTTTCACGGTATGGGAGGTTAGTAAAGAATTTCTGCGTGGGAGGCACTTTCATGCGGATTACTCAAAAAGGGCAGTTTCCTCTGTACAGTATCTACTATTCCCATACTGAAATCAACTGGCAAGAGCAGCCCTCTCCTTCCCAAGCATTTAAATTCAAATGAGACCATTCATTACCTGAAGCTTACAGGAAATACAGAGTCTTGATCTTGAAATAATAATAAAAAAAACCCTGCCTGTCCAATATACAAAAACAACCACCACCAGTTTCTTGGAGGTCTTCAACACAACTTTTTAAACACCTTTCATGCCTAACAGTCAACATGAAGGGCTAAGAGAGTTCCAAAGGAAGCCATGGAATTAATGTCACCACAGCTTTGCTTCCCGCAGATAGGAAAGCACGTGGTGTCAAACAGGGAGTCTCTTATTGGACCAAAGGGAAAGCATACTCGTGTTGCTGAGAGAGGCAAGTTTCAGAGAGGCTGCCCCAAGGTAGCGAAAGCCTTGCTGGCCTGTGTGCTCCCATTTGTGCTAATATAATATCAGTTCAAGTACAGGAAGCAATAAAGTAAAAAATATTTTTTATCAGGACTTTTCCTTTCAATATACACATTAACAAGTCCCACAGGGACTGAATTTATTTCAGCTTTTCTGGATCAAATCGTATGCAGCTCGCTTTATGCTGTAGGATATGAGATGAATGACTGTAAGTCAAAGTCTCAGGCTGACCAGGAAGAGACCACGGGACTGGAATCACAGGACCCGGATCTTGGCCACACAGGACTGGCACCATCTGGATGTGTGACTCTGAGCAAGTCACCTACCCCATGCTTTCAGCCCCCTCATCTGTGAAATGAAGCATATGGACTAAAATAACTTCTCAAGGGTTGTCTAGTCGTGAGGTTCCTTGATTTCTCATTTTAAGACTTCCTCAAATTAACAGCTTAGAAGCCTGTGCTTACATTCAAGTTGGATGCTGTTATCAGAATTTTCTTAGGAGTATGGAAATGCGTGACTCCATTCTGTTATGACTGTGCCAGTAACAGCCCAGGATCTGGTGTCACACAGCCTGCCATAGTCTAGTTGTGTGACTTCAGGCTCTCTGGGCCTCAAATGCCTTGGTTATAAAATGGGATTATTAACAGCCTGTACCACACAGGTGTGCTGTGAGGATTAAGTGAGATTGCACCTGTAAAAAATACTTTGAATAGTACTAGGCATCAGTTAAGAGTCCAATTTCAGCTCAGGTCACGTTTGTGAGTTCAAGCCCTGTGTTGGGCCCTGTGCTGACAGCTCAGAGCCTGGAGCCTGCTTCAGATTCTGTCTCCCTCTCGCTCTGCCCCTCCCCTGCTCACACTCAGTCTCTGTCTTTCAAAAATGAATAAACGTTAAAAAAAAAAAAAACTTAATAGTGCCAGGCCCCAAATTTTTTTTTTTATTATGACTACAATCTTTACTAAATACATGTGTCCTTTATTAATAAACAATGAATGGGGTGCCTGGGTGGCTCCATCGATTAAGCATCAGACTTCGGCTCAGGTCAGGATCTCACAGTTTGTGAGTTCGAGCCCCATGTCAGGCTCTTTGCTGACAGCTCAGATCTCAAGCCTGCTTCGGATTCTGTGTTTCCTTCTCTCTCTGCCCCTCTCCTACTCATGCTCTGTCTCTCTCTGTCTCTCAAAAGTGAATGTTAAAAAAATTGTTTAATAAAATAAATAAACAATGAATAATTAGCAACTTAATAATAAATGACATAACTCATCACATCAGTTTCCCAATTTTCAACACTAAGAACCTTTTACTACTTTTCCCTCACTGGCTCCATGTTTGAAATAGTTTTTACTATAGAACCAAATTATTTTCCCAACTTTGTCACAAACATCACTGCCAGTATCATGTCAAAATCCAGTGTTCTAATATTCAGTTAAAAATAAAAAGGATCCTGAGGTAGCCTTACCAGAGAGAAATTAGTTCAGTTAACCCAACTAAAAAGTTAAAAATATGAACCTCAGAGGCTTAAATTTGGGATCTGTGGTGTTTATGTACTGTGTCAAGTGAGGGCATGATTCACAGCCTCAAAGGGCTTAGTGTTTAGTAGAACAAAAAGGCAGACCCATGACACTAATTCAGGACAGGAAGAGGAGAGTGTGGGGGCAGAATTTTGAACCAGAAGTGATGTGAAACTACGTGAGGTGTGACCATCTTCCTCATCTTAACCCCACTTACTTCCCTCTCCACATATCCCTCCTGACAATACAGAATTAGAGCCTACCCTTTGGGTTGAGGAACAATTTCTAGGAAGCCTATTGATAAACGCAAGCATGTTCTCTATCAGACATGCAATCGGTCTGGTATAAGCCATTGATTGGATTTTTTTAAAGGTAAGCAGAGTTCTACACGAATGCCTGAGGCCCAGACACAAAATCAACCTGGTCAGCAAGGCAGCCACCAGGCTGTCGAAGTGCTGGGGTGCAGCAGCCCTACTTCTCCAAGTGGTCCGGGCACTTGGGACACCTGCTTCATCAGAAGGGGGGCCACTGCAGACATTCTCACAGCTGTGTGCTCCTTCGGCCTCATCACTGCATTGGAAAACATGACCGCTGGGGCAGCCATGACATCATCGCTGCAAGAGTGTCAACCATGACACAGTGGGGAGGCGGACTGGTCTTTCTTCAGCTTCTTGCTGTCAGGGTCTTACTGGCCCAGGAACCTTTATGCAGTAAGAAAAGCAGAATCCAGAACCCTAATCTATCAAACGAGAAAACTCATTGTGAACACATGACTTGCAAAGGATTTCTTGGAGGGTAGTTGATTTCATGTCTTAACACAGAAATAATCATGATAGCACCGGCAGAGCCTGTTGTAAGCAAGGAGATTTCCAACAATGTCAGGGGCAGGGCTACAAGGATAGGGGGCTGGCCCCAAAGGGTGTCCACTGACCAAAGCGAATCAATTTGATTCATCAAAACAGAACATACAGGGGCGCCTGGGTAGCTCAGTTAGTTAAGCACCTGTCTTCAGCTCAGGTAATGATCTCATGGTTTGTGGGTTTGAGCCCTACCTTGGGCTCTGTGCTGACAGTGTGGAGCCTGCGTGGGATTCCCTTTCTCTCTCGGCTCCTTCCCCACTTGCATTCTCACTCTCAAAATAAATAAATAAGCTTAAAAAAAATTAGATACTAACCCTGATTAAGTGTGTGAAAGGCCAGGAGCTCAAAACAATCATCAAAAAAAAATGGTACAAAGCAAATTACAATTCAAATTGATAAAGTAAGATGCATAATTATGTACACTGATTTTAGCAACATGGAAAATGTTATTAAAATACAGGTGTCATGTTTTTTTCTACATCTGTCTACAGGGTATAGATCTGTACTTGTTTTTATAGTATATACATTATACTTGGACCACAAGAATAGAAACCAAGAACTCTAAGCCAGAGTGTGGTAGAAAATCAAGGAAGTGACCCAAGATAAGAAAGGACCGAAGAACACAGTTTGTGACAAACAGGTGAAAAGAGGGCCTGACAGTGACATTCACACAAACATTAAGCAGGGAGAAGATCCAGAAACATGATCTGAGATGATAAACCAGCCAAATGGCCCAAAGAACATTAGGTAGAGTCAATCCTTCATCTTGTGGGTGAGAAACCTCTAGAATGGCCCAGCTAATTTCAAGAAAATATTTCAAAGGCATACATAAGCTTCTAATAATGTTAACAGATCTGGCCAATGCATCATTATGACAGGACAATGGGTTACGTAGCCCTGGCCAAGTGAGACTTAGGTGGTAAATCATTTCTGGGTAACGCAGGATGGGCTAGCCGCAGGGACCAGAATGAAAAACCTACTTGAAAATAAAAAAAATTTTTTAGCTATATACTGAAAATTTTACAAGGTCAGACTGATTTCACCAGTCAAGTTTATCCTGACGCCTGGATCTGACTCATCTTGTGGGAAGAAGCCAACTAGTAGCATGTACTGCCTGACAACAGATGGATCAGAAACCACGTGTAACCTGGGCACGTCTGAAGGTGTTCTTTTGTTTCTGGCACCTTTAAGATTATGTCAATTCAGGCTAGGATCAACGTGTAACAGCCCTAGGATGAGTCAAAACTAATGTATGAATAATCACACCAAGGAAACTTACAGTGTACATCTTTCAGAATAGGTTTAAGTCAGCTAAGTCTATAATAATGTATCTGGGTATTTCATCTGCACTTCAAGGTACTTGAAGTGTTCCAAAAATCAGTTCTAGTCAAATTTTTAAAGTAATTCAATTTTATAATCAGTGTTTACACATTGAGCAGTTGTTTAATAAATTGAGCAATAAACAACATGTAAAATGTGTTCTTCTCCATAAAAGCCCAGACAGTTAAAAAAAAATCATTAGCAGTAACTTGTTAGCAAGGCTCTCACTTCTTAAATTGGTTTCTTTTCACTTTCACTGGAGACTTTCATATGTTCCAAGTGAAGCCACAAAAGGAAAATATGCCATATACACATTTTAAGTGCAAATATACCAAAAGAGTCACCGTGTTTTTTACTTGGTGTTGTGATAATGGGTATTTTTTTTAAGCTTATGTATTTGAGAGATGGAATGAGTGGGGAGGAGCAGAGAGAAAGGGAGAGAGAATCTTAAGCAGGCTCCACCTTGTTGGCACAGAGCCCGACATGGGGCTCACACCCACAAACCGTGAGATCATGACCTGAGCTGAAATCAAGAGTCAGATACTCAACCAACTGATTCACCCAGATGCCCTGATAATGAGTACTCAGAGTTAGTTTTCCTTTGATATTTTTTCTGAGTGTCCCAATTTTTCCCATGATGAGAATTTAAATTTTCTATTTTAAATAAGAAAAAAGATAACAGACATTTCTTTGGGGGGAAAAAACGAGGTCACTTATCACGGAGGTGAGGATTTCCTCGGAGGCTGCTGTGGTGTCATTCACTGTTGTCAGCTTGACAACACCAAGCAGACAAAGAAAGCAATGAGTGGCAGCCAGCAAGACCCAGGTCAGAAATACGAGTAAAAAGGAGAGGTCCGGGCAGGACAAGTGAAAAGCAGACACAAACAGGAAGTAAAGGCAAAACCCCAGAGGATCTTCATCAAGTTGAAGCCCAGATCCAGAAGACAGGGAACAAAAGACAAGTCTGCAGGGCTGAGAGCGAACTTTGGGGATCACACCAGGCCCAAGGGCTAAGTTAGCGGTAGGATCGTGCCTGGGTTCTTGGAGGATCTTTCCACCTGGTTCCTGATCTATATGCAGAACCTCTGACCTGCCTAATTTCCTGTCCAGTAAGGACAGCTCTGTACACTAGCAATATTGCTGTGTCCCCAGCCAGGATCTAAAGGCTGGATGTATATTTGTTCATTTTCAGCAGCACTTCCAATCATCCAGTGAGAGCAAATCCATCGCACTTGAATTCAAGGACTCTGCTCCCCGGCTTTCAAATGCATCTTGCCCCACAGAGCAGAACATTGGCCTCATTTGAGTGACTATCCTAAACCAATGAGAGAAAATGTTTTTGTTTTTTTTTTTGAGAGAAAATGTTTTGATAGAAAAAACTATAGGGGCGTCTGGGTGGCTCAGTTGGTTGAGTGTTCAAAAAAAACCTGTAGATTAAAAACTAGAATAAGAAAAGAAAAAACTTTGGCTATATGCCAAGAAGCAGCCATATAGTAAGTTTAGGACAGAGAAAAGTGAAGGACATTTTTCCAGGGAATGGTGTTTATTGGGTAAACATTAAAGATCATATTTAGGGTCGGATCTGGTGATTGACAGGCTCAGTAGTGATCGGCTCCAGAATGAGTAACAGCAATGGAGACTTCCTTGAGAAGTAACTGCCTGGCTGAGAAACAGAATCCTAGAAAGTATCACACCGACATTTGCATTCAAATGGCAAGAATAAGAAGTTGTCTTTTCCTTAATGACCAAGCCTTTGAAGCCATTGTTAAAACTACCACAAACACATCTGTCAGTCTCAGTGCGGTTCTGTGGAACAAGAGTGACATCACTAGGAAGGAACTTAGCACACCATTTCTTCATAAGCTGCTTCACATTAACACCCCAGGTGTCCACCTCAGGAAATCAATTTAAATTTGTCCAGAATACTCCCAAGAGCATGCCACAGATTTGGAGATTAGCTGATGCATGGATATGATACTGACAGTAACTAAAGGTAGCTAGTTTAGTAGGTCACAAAAACAGCAATGACCATAGTGTTACGTGATCATTCTAAGCTCTGAAAAATATTTGACAAGGAATGTTGGGCAGCACATTTGAAAATATTCCTCAAAATAAGCACTTCTGCACACAAAAAAGCCTTTGGAAACATGGCTGGCATAATGATCTACAAGGCACGTATGCAGAGGCACGCACAGAATTGTTTTTTCCGCCCCGGAGTCTCAATTATCAGAATAAAAAGAAATCACAGAAAAGGCACCTACATTTGGTCTATATTTCTAGCAGCTGTCATCTTCCAAAGAAATCTCAGAAGTGCTGCTCAGGGGGAAAGTCAAGTTATATGACATAATCAAAATTCTTTTCTAGTAGGTCAGCAGTGCAATGACTTATTGTAGAAACCTTTTCCTTTGGAGAGGAAAAGAGCCAGGAAGAAGTTAATATAAACCTCTATGCAGAAGACTCTGCCAGGAAAATGACTTCTAGTGATATAAACACAAGGCAGATGTTCTAAAAGAAATTTAAAATTTAATGAGACATGAAGTCTTCCAGCCATTACCTGTGTGCAGGCAAGACAACGGCCACAAACTGGGTTTTAGAATCATCTTTGTCACCATCTAAAAATAACATTTCTTCCAGGCCAATACGACAAAAAATGATCTGTGAGCTAGCAGAATTTAATCAATTTCAAACATAAGTTAAACAATTGCTTTAAAATAATGAATGTATCTTGATTTGATGAATTTGAATCAACTCCTAGGCTGCTTCTTCATCCTTCTAAGGCAAATTCTATTGAGCAAATGTCAAAAGAAACTATCTTTACACAGGACTTTATTAGTCTATGGTAAGAATTGAAGGAAAATGATAATTTAAGAGTATCACAATTGTAATGACCATTAAAGCTGCTCACTTGAAGTATTTTGACTAATCTGTAAACTTGACCGTAACTCAAGAATGTGGTAACATATTATGAGACTCCCTAGAAGTTTCAACTTAAATTTTCTCAGTATACTTATAGGTCTTTAATTCATTTTCTGGTTTTCTATTTTGAGTTAGACTTAAAAAAATCAGAAAAAGTGTTTTTCAAGTTCAAGGACTATATTTCTGTGCTAATTTAAAATATTTTGTGCCGGGGCAACTGTGTGGCTCAGTCAGTTAAGCGTCTAAATCTTGGTTTCGGCTCAGGTCATAATCTCACAGTTTGTGAGGTTGTGCTTTGCACTGGGCTCTGTAGAGTGGGGAGTCTCCTTGGGATTCTGTCTCCTCTATCTCTGGCTCCCACCCCTCCTCTCTTTCTCAAAATAAACAAGCTTAAAAAAAAATAAAATCAATTCTTTGTGCCAAACTCACATCAATTCAGTCCAATAAACAATTCTTCAGATTATTTAAGTAGTTTAAGATCCCTCATCTAAAATAGAAACCCCAGTTCCATTTAAATCTACTTCCTAGACTTTTAGTTGTATTTTTTCCTCACCTCAACGCGTGAATACAATAGATCATTCTTGGTATGTTTTTCCGGTCATAAACATCTGTTGTTTCTGGATAAAATATCTGGAAAATAAACAATGTGTTCATTATGTTTTGCTTTTCAGTTATTTTAAGCCCCTCAAATGATGCTACTGTTCTTGCTTTACTGTATTTACGTAAATGTAGAGGAACCTTTCAATTGTTGCTGCTTCTCCCTCTGCAGGAAGACCCAGTGCTCTATCTGGTCCCCCATCCAAAAGCACGCCCCCTAGCGGTCTCAGGGGAGTGAGGGGTTCTCAGGCAGCTACTGCAAGAAGGCTGGGCCCAAAGGGCTAGGTAGGCAGCTTCATCCCACGAGGAATGGGCCCATTCAGCCTCTGCTCTCTGTAGCAGGGTCATTCGGATGAAGGGCCAGAGGTACCCTAGCTTAAGAAGGTGTCCATCTTACAGCATTTTATTATAACGCTAAAAACCTAGTTGCACAGTTGTGTAAATATGTATGCACACACACCATGCGCCCTGGTATTTTTTTCTGCCTGAAGGAATACATTTTCCCAGACAGAATCTGGAGACTATTATAAAGTATGAAAGAAACATTACCTATAATCCCACTTTCCAGATTGTTACTATTAGCATTTTGGTATATATTCTTCAGTGCGTGTCTTTAGTATGTTTGTCTGATTTCTTATGTTTATGTATGTATGTGAAAACAAAGCTGTAATACTATTAGCCTATTTGACACACTCAGTACAGCTTGACTATTTTCCATCCATTTTATAAGAACATTCCTCTTAATGGATATTTATGATTCTTTCATCTTTCTTAACAATAATTTAGCCAGTTCTCCATGGCTGAACTTCTTTTTGGTCCTTGATGGATCCTTATTAGAAGTCACTGCAATGAACGTCCCTGCATTTGCTGCACACCTGACAACTTCTTTTGGATAAACACCTAAATATGGAAGTACTTAATCGGGAAGTTTGAACACTGAGGCTTTTAATACATCTTTACACTACTTTTAAGCTTGAAATGAAAAGCTTGATAAGAAACAGATTTCACAATAGGGCACCAAACGTCTCTGTTCGTAAGCACCAAAAAATAAATAATTAGGCTTGAAGCTTCTAAGATTAAGATAAGCATACTAGCAATGTTGGCTTTCAGTAAATATTTTAGAAAAGCTGACATAAAAACTAAAATTAAATCACGTATCATATGGTAGTTAGTACTTGATACTCAAGAGCAGTTTACTAGGAGACATTGAAAAAATGCTGAGAAATTAAACAAGCAAAGTTTCCTTAGTCACAAATGTATAGCCACTAAGGGCTTCAAGCAATGTCTGCAGCCTAAAAAAGTTCAAAGGTCTTCCCAACTTTCCTTTAGCACATTTGCTTTTCAAGCGTCAGCCAGAAGAGGGTGTCCAGTTTGGAAGAACATGACCAGGTTCAAAGTTCTACTATGGAAACAGAAGATCATTGTAACTCCCACTTCCTTTCCTTTAAACAACCTTTTTTATTTCTTTCTATCTTTCTATACAGAAATACATATGTGTATAAACACTGTTTCAGTTCTTTTAGAAAATGTTTATGAAATGACCTTCTTTTGACAAGATGGGACTGATTTATTTAGCTCATCAGAACATTTTATTCATCACTGTATCCCCAGCATGTAGCATGGTGCTGAGCAGAGCGTAGGCACTTAATATTCACAAGTGAAAGCATTAAGAGGAGTCAAATACATCCGCCAATGCAGTACACAATTGGACTCTCATCCCTGCAATGTAATGCATCAATCACTTCATAAAAATCAGTGTTAAAATAGAATCTGCTAAAATGAATCATTTATTTAAAATTAAGGAAAACCTGGCCTAACACACACAATTTGAAGCGGTTTAAATCAAATCTATGAGGGGCGCTGGGTGGCTCAGTTGGTTGAGCGGCCAACTTCGGCTCAAGTCATGATCCACAGTTCGTGGGTTCGGGCCCCACGTCAGGCTCTGTGCTGACAGCTAGCTCAGAGCCTGGAGCCTGTGTCTCCCTCTCTCTCTGACCCTCCCTTGCTTGCACTGTCTCTCTCTGTCTCTCAAAAATAAATAAAAGACATAAAAAAATTTTTTTTAATCTGTTAAATCAAATCTATGAACCTAACAAAATTATCCTGATTTAAATAACGTTGCCCCATATGAAAAATCCGATTTGAATTTCTTTATTAATCTGTTTACTACCCAGATCTATGACAATCTAGAAATATGAATTCTCAATTATAACTGGTGCCCAGAAGGGAACAGCATTTAATGACCTGGGCATTTTAGGAGAAGAAAAGTAATTTGATTAAAAATTGAAGAAGAAATCAATATTGACTATTCTGACATAAGATATGCTTAGCTAAAACAGGTATGAGCACAAATATATTGAAAATAGGCATTTGTAATTTACATCAAGGAATCTCTTGTTTTTGTTGTAGTGGGTGTTTTGAATTCAAAGCTGAACTAATAATAACAAAAACCACACAGGTGTTACATCAGTACCCTGTCTCCTTGCCTTCAAGCAGGACCACTCCTAAACCCGTTTCTTAAAACGGCTGTACAACTCATCAACAGAAAGGAGTGAAGTACTGATACATACAAAAACGTGATGGATCTCGAGGGCATTATGCTTGCTGAAAAAGTCAATCTCAAAAGATTACCTACATATGATTTCATTTCTTAACTTTCTCAAAATGACGAAACTATAGAGGTGGAGAACAGATGAGTGGTTGCGAGCGGGCAGAGCTGCGGAAAGGATGCAATGTCAAGTCCTACACCTCCGAGGTGTCCGTATCTTAACTGTGGTGGTCACACAAATGCATTCATGGGATAAAACTGCACAGAAAAACACTCACAACCTGAATGCATCTAAAACTGGTGAAAATTAAGTAAGATCTATAGCCTAGTTAACCAATGTCAGTTTATTATGTTACTATTGTTGCTAGATGTCACCACTGGGGGAAGCTGAATGAAGGGTGCACACAGATGTACTATTTTTGCAATTTCCTGTGGTTCTATAATTATTTCAAAATAACAAGTTCAAGAAATAACTTGACAACTTCTAACAAATGTAATTATTTCCTCATTTCCTCTACTTGTCTTTTTGTCTCTCAGGCTTAAGGGCACCTGCTCTTTCAATTTAAGAAACTCTGAATATTTGCTGAGTTTTATTTGGGACAGCTATTTCAGAGCTATAACCCATTAGCTTTTAACAGTTAAAGTGATAATATGATTTATAACAACACTTTATAAAAATACTTTTATCATGATAATTTAGAGAGATACAATCTAGAGTACGATATTGCAGAATATAAAGTCCATACGGCAACACAAAAAAAGGAGGTGGCTATGTCAAATCAACTATCTACCAGTAAAGCTTGTTCTGACCTTGTTTAATTTATACATAGTTTCACCTAGCTGCTCTACATCTGTATACACACTTTATTCTCAGTTCTTGCCATATATTACTTGGTGTAGGCCTTTCCATATTTCTGGTTAGTCCTCACATTTGTCATGCCTGAGGCAGTAAGGCCATCTGCTCCACTGACACATGCCGGTATGCCAAACGCTTTTTCATAATGCGGAGGTTGCAAAGACCTCTTCCAGCTTCCCAGTTCAGGCTTACCTTAGGTAGACCGATGGACTCCATGGCTCTTAACCACTGGACCGTATTGTCTGTGTGTCGAAAATGGAGGCCGGATTTCTAACGCGAGGACGGGGAGAGAGGAGAAGAAGGGACCACATGAAAAGTGACTCATTTGTAACAACTTTTTTTCATTAGTAGGATGTTTCCAATGGTATTTCTCCTAAAATAGACTTCTTAAATCATAACGTAACTGGAGACACAATAAAGTAGACTAGGCTATCTCAGTCACACTGTTTATAACAGGCCATTCCAATTTCCACGAATCACATATTTGAGGTAACTCTGAACTAGAATCTCAAAGGCCATTTAATGTCTAGCACATGCCTAAAGATGTTTTATGAGACACGTGTGCACAAGCATGCACGCATACATACGCACACACGGTGTCAAGATTTTGGCAACCATGGCTGAAAAAATCTAGCAACTTCAAGAAAAACAGAATTTTTAGAAGACCAAATGTCTTTTTTCCTGGTTTCTAGTTTTGGCAAAACATTTTTTCTGATCATGAATATGATTTCTGTAGAAAATCGGGAAAACATAGAAAACACAACGATGAAAACAAAAACCATCACAATTCAGAGATAACTGTAGTATTTCTTCCTCCTGTAATTATTTTTATAAAAAGGTTTATTTACTTATTTGAGAAAGAGAGAGAAAGAGAACATGAGCAGGGGAGGGGTAGAGAGAAAGGAAGAGACAGAATCCCAAGCAGGCTCTGTGCTGTCAGTGCAGAGCCTGATGTAGGCTCGATTTCACAAAATGTGAGATCATGACCCGAGCCGAAATCGAGGCTTGGACACTTAAATGACTGAGCCACCCAGGCACCTGTATTCCTCCTGTAAAATCCTAACCTTTGCCCTGTGTAAAAAGTAAACCTTCAGTGGAAATGTTTTACAAGAACCTTTTCTACCCATACAATGAGAATAGGCTTTTTAGGTCTTCCATTTTTCTTTACAATCTTCATCAGTCACCTTTTTTTTCTGCCTAGTTTTTAACTATGGTATCCTTGCCTGTATCTAATGAAGTTTTATCAGGTAATGAAATGTTGGGAGCTTTAACACTACCTTGTGTTTTTAATTAGTTCAATGAGTAGTATTATGTTATGTATTTTATTTTTCATTTTAATAAGTGTAAAAACAGTAATTACAGCAAATTTCACCATGTAACATTTAATAGTAGATCACCACATTCAGAAAGCCTGGTTCTTCCCATCTTCTGTGACTTTCTACTATCAAATTATTTATGCAACAGGAAGTGTTTTTGTTGCTGTTAGATTTCTCAAAGCATAAGTCAAGTTAATGTCTGATAAATGTTTATGCCTTTTTAATAGTGGTCATATTTCCTGAGATTGGACTCTCTGTGTCAAGCACTGTATGAAAATTATCTCTAATTTTCAATGAATCACTGGGTTCTACTCCTACTAAGCTGTATATTAACTAATTTGAGAATAAAGACATAAAAAATAAAATAAATAAAATTATCTCTAATTTTCAAAACACACTGCAAGGCAATGATCATTTCCCAATATTTTTTACAGATGAGGAAATCTGGGCCAAAAAGATGAACTAATGTGCCTAAGGTCAAATAGGTGTTAAGTGGCTGAACTGAGATTCAAGATGAGATCTCTCTGGATCTGAAAACCTTCCTTTTGCTAACATTCCCCAGGGATAGAGCATTGAAAATAATGGTGGGATTATTTTTTGGATGGAAAAAAAATCAGCATTTACTATGATATCATTAGAAGGAGGAGAGGCAAAGGGAGAGGGAAGAGGGGTGAGGGGGAAAGGGGGAGGAGGTGGGGGAGGGAGAGAGGGAGCCTAGGGGGTGATGGGCCAGCCGGTAGAGTCTGAGGGTGACTTAGCACAAGTAATTTTGCAGAATGCAAACAACTGTCAGACATGACCACTCTGTGACGATGAAAAGAGAAGATGGAAAAAATCGACAATCACATCAAGACAGAGAAGAGAGGGGTATCTGCGTGGCTCAGTTGGTTGGGCATCTGACTCTTGATTTTGGCTCAGGTCATGATCCCAGGGTTGTGGGATCAAGCCCTGGTTGGGTTCTGTGTGGAACATGGAGAATGCTTGAGATTTTCTTTCTCTCTCTCTTCCCCCCTTACCCCCACTCACTTTCACCCCCTAACAACAACAAAAAGGACAGAAAAGAGGACCCTAGGCACCACAAAATAACTCAGTGTCCCACTATTTCAACTAAGAGGGACGAACTGTTTTGATGGACAGTGATGTGGTCCTCCTTCCATTTTTTCACCTCCTGCATAACAATTACTCAAACACCAAACTGACCCTGCTTCCTGATGATGCCTCAAAGGTAACTGGTCCTTCCTTCCCTAAATCCATATTAGAATCACTTGTACAAGCCCAAATCTACATGAAGCCTCTATTTTCTCCTCCTCATACTCCCATGAGTATGCATTTTTTCCTCGTCACGAGTTAAATAAACCTAATTTTGATTGCCCTGTGTTTGAAAGTTGATTTCGGGGTGGGGGCTGGGGCAGAGAGAAGAGAGTGACAGAGAATCTGAAGCAGGCTCCAGGCTCTGAGCTGTCAGCACAGAGCCTGGCACGGGGCTCGAACCCATAAACTGTGAGATCATGACCTGAGATGAAGATGGGACACTTAACTGACTGTCCCACCCAGGTGCCTCTAGGCTCAACACAATCCTAGTCCATTATAAGCAAGTCAGCTTCTCTATCTTCTTTCATCAGTTCTACGTATCCATATCAGACCAGGGGGCACAGCTACAGTCCTAGTAAGGCGAGGGTTGTTATTGTCCACCTACCTAACTTCTTCCAGGTACTGGGTTAGAAAGTAAATGCTGATTTTCTACTGCTGAGCTATTATTTCACCAGCAAACAAGGTTATTCTAGCTTAAATTGAATAAATGAGGAATGTTTAAGTCTTCTTCGGATAGTAACTTCTTACACAAGAAAATCAAAGCACTTTAGAACAAGGAGATTGCTTAAGAGCCAGTAATTATTTTGATTTGTTTATTTTATAGACGAGGCTCTACAAAGGTTCATACTATTATTACTACTATCACTTTAAAGGTGAGGAAACCGAGGCTCAGAGAGGCAGAGTTAGTGATGGAGCCAGCCTCTGAAGTACTCTGACTCTGCAGCTCATATTACTAACCACTTACATGCATCTCCTACCTAAGGCTCACCTCAGTAGTCAACACCTATTATAAATCTACAGCTATCAATGCTGTGTTTGGAAAGATACTGTTTTCTGTCCTTGAACCTCATCAAGCTCAAGGAATGTCCATCTTCCTCCCCGCTCTCCTTTCTCTTGTCCATACGAGCCACCTTGGCAACACCCCACTCATCTTTCAAGTGCCCAACATGGAAGCCTGGGCCTCTTTGCCGCACTACCATCTTTAGAACTTGTGCACTCTCCTTGGTCATGTCCCACCGGCTACCCAGACATCTTCTCTTCACTGCCCTCCACCCATTTCTAATCCCTTTCCAGGCTGTTTTCCTTCTTTCATCCATTTACTTCTTGTCTGCGCAGGCCACTGTCACATGTCACTTGGGCTGAATTTATCCCCTTATTGGACTGCCTCCACCCTCATCCTCCAATTTCTTCTCCACATAGCAGCAGGCTCATCTTTTTTTTTTTTAATGTCTATTTTTGAGAGGGAGGTGGAGGGCAGGAGGGAGAGGAAGACAAAGAGCATGAGCAGGGGAGGGGCAGAGAGAGAGGGAGACACAGAACCCAAAGCAGGCTCCAGGCTCTGCACTGTCAGCCCAAAGCCTGATGGGAGGCTCAAACCCACAAACCATGAGATCATGACCTGAGCTGAAGTTGGATGCTTAACCAACGGAGCCACCCAGGTGCCCCCAGACTCATCTTTTTAAAGCCATGATGCCTGTATTTAAAATTTCAATGGCTACTACATGGCAATGAGAAAGAATAAAATCTGGCCATTTGTAGCAAAGTGGATGGACCTCGAGGGTGTCATGCTAAGTGAAATAAGTCAGGCAGAGAAGGACAGATACTATATGTTTGCACTCATAGGTCTAATAGGAGAACAGGAGAAACCTAATGGAGGACCAGGGGGAGGGGAAGAGGGAAAGAGAGTTGGGGAGAGAGAGGGATGCAAAACTTGAGAGACTACTGAATGCTGAAAACTGAGGGTTGAAGGGAAAGGGGGAGGAGGAAAAGAGGTGGTGGTGATGGAGGAGGGCACTTGTGGGGAAGAGCACTGGGTGTTGTATGGAAACCAATTTGACAATAAACTATTTAAAAAAAAAACGTTTCAATGACTTCCTCTGTAGTGACTTAGGATAATATCACAGATCTTCCAGCCTGACTGTCCCTGCATCCATCCTGGTGTCATTTTTCACTACTGTCCCTCACCTCAGCCTTCCAGCCACTCCATGTGTCCAAGTTCTTTTCTTCCTCGAGTCTCTCAAAAACAGGCTCCTTACTGCTGGACTGTCCTCCCACTCCCCACCCTTAAAGCTGCACATGGATGATTTTCCTCTCATTTTTCCTGCCTCAGAGTAAACATCTCCTCAGAGAAGCTTATCTGCTGTCTGCTGCTATCTGTCAATAACAGTGGTTTTAATTCCCTCCTTCATATACTCATCGTAACTCACAACTGTATATTCACTTATATAATGTGTCTCCCCAACCCTAAGTGCCATGAAATCATGTCCACCTTGGTCACCACACTGCCTAGTGTGCCCAGAACACTGCCTAGTACATGTGGGATAAAGGAATTCTACCCTGTATGTATTTCTATCATAGTACTTTATCTCCTTTCCCTAGAACGTCATTAAAATGTATTATACTGTTTATCTACCATTGGAGCAGTGGTTCTCAAACCTAAGTAGTACAAAGGCATCACCTGGGAGAATTATTAAGCATGTAGCTTCATGGGTCCCTGGCTAAGAGGCTCTACCTGACTCAGCAGTCCGGGGTAGGCCGATGAGTCCACATTTTCACATACAGGCACCAAGTGACCCTATAGGAGGTTTGAGTGTCACGCGGAAGACTGTCAGACTCCAAGCTCCTCCAGTATCAAAGCACAGATGATAAGAAATGGGGTCTTTTGATGAAATCATGGCATTTGCAGCAACGTGGATGGAGCTGGAAGGTATTATGCTGAGTGAAATAAGTCAGGCAGAGAAGGACAGATATCATATGTTTTCACTCATGTGGATCTTGAGAAACTTAGCAGAAGGCCATGGGGGAAGGGAAGGGGAAAATAGTTGCAAACAGAGAGGGAGGGAGGCAAACCACAAGAGACAAATACAGAGAACAAACTGAGGGAGGTGGGGGAGAGGGGAAAATGGGTGGTGGGCACTGAAGAGGGCACTGCTGGGATGAGCACTGGATGTTGTAGTATGTAAGTGATAAATCATGTGAATCTACTCCAAAAACTAAGAGTACATTTATACACACTGTATGTAAGCCAACTTGACAATAAATTATATTGATAGAAAAAGGAAATGGAGCCTTTTAGCTTATTTGAAATTACTCTCATTCATTGTTTTTACTCAACAGCTCTTTCCCTAGCACCTGCTATGGGCTACATTCTACTCCACGCACTGAGGACACTGCACAGACAACACACGTGGTTCCTGCCTTCATGATAAAAGCAGCCATTACGGTACACCATGCTGTATCCAAGAGGGACAGTGTCAGGTGCCACAGCACACATGGCATGGTCACATAACTGCCACCCGGAGTCAGAGGTGGAGGTGGCCAGGGAAAGGACACTCATCACTAGAAGGTTTAATTCTACTACCTAGGTCACCTTTGTAACCTTAATGACATGTGGTTGTACATAAGCTGGCAAACAAAGAGGAAGCGATGGCACTGAGAGCCACGACTGGCTTAACTCGGAGCCATCACTGCCCAAACTGAGGGCTTCATAGTTTGGGCACAGAGCCTGTGCCTCAGAGAAACACTGCCTAACAGGCAGGTCATAGTTTAGGGCTGCAGTCTAAGCAGAGCTTGCGGTGAGAGTCCACGCTCACGGCACTTGTGGCTTCCAGAGGGCCCATCAAAGGGGTGGGCCTGTGTCAGCATGAGTTCCCTTGTGTCTCAATGTCCTTGCTACAGTCCCATGACAGGGTGCACCTTGCCAAGGATCACAGGAAGGGCTTTAGTCCTACAGAACCCAAGAACAGGAAGTTAAGTCTCCTGTTCACTGACATCCGACTCCTTTCAATTTTGTACAACAAATGAAATGGCCCTAACGTTTTATGATTATGTGGCAAATCACTAAAAGTTTCTTTTCAAAGACATTAGGCATTCTCAGAAATTTAATAAAAGGGAAAACCAAAGGGGGGGACACCTGAGACTCATGCGGTCAAGTATCTCACGTCAGCTCAGGTCATGTTCTCACGGTTTGCAGATTCAAGCCCTGTGCCAGACTCTGTGCTGATAGTCCAGGGCTTGCTTCAGATCCTCGGTCTCCCTCTCTCCCTGCCCCCTCCCCGGTTGGTGCCCTCTGTCTCTCTCTCAGTATCATTGCTTCTGTCATCATTTGTGCATCTGTCTTCCAGGGCCTGATGGGCAGGAGTGGCACACCCAATATTTCCATCTCTCTTAATTCTTTGTTCAGGAATGTCATCACCTATCTGCACTGCACATGTATTTCATCTTGTAACAAGAGACCGAAGTATTTCCCCTGTGCCCATCCCAACAAGAGGGCGCTATTCATTCAAATAGTAGCCCCCTGATGCCAGAAAGAAATGGCCCCTGTGTGAGTTGCCATGAGAGGGTCCACAGCTAAACTGTGTAGGTGTAGGAGGTGCCAACAGGGGGAAAGAATCAGTCTACCCTCTGCGCTGAGGCCCCACTGAAGGTCTTGCTGGCCTGACTCTCATCACCCACAATGTCACAACAAAATACCTACAATCCCCTTTCAGGACAGGCTAGAGCCCAGCCCAACCGACTACCCTCTACCCCTGTCATCAACTCTACACAACTGTTAGCAGAAATAGGCCTAGGGTTTGGTAATTACCATTCTAGAAGCAATGAAGAAAAAGAACTGTGCTGCAAAAATGCAGACAATTGTTAATTTATTTTGTTGTGTGGGGATACCAATAATGTTTTTCTGTTCTTTTTGGAGCTAAAAAAAAAGAAAGTAGTTTTCAAAATTAAAAAACAGTAACTTTGCCTGAATAGGTTACTGATTCAATAAAGTCTTGTGAAAGGCTAACATAATAAGCTAAAGGCTGGTGTGAAACACATGATTTGATAAAGTAAAAAGTACTTTAACAAACACAAACTTTATTTAAAACTTTATTTTTAATGTTTATTTTTGAGAGAGAGAGAGAGAGAGACAGAACGTGAGCAGGGGAGGGGAAGACAAAGAGGGAAACCCAGAATCTGAAGCAGGCTCCAGGCTCTGAGCTATCGGCACAGAGCCTGACACAGGGCTTGAACTCACAGAGAGAAAGAGATCATGACCTGAGCCAAAGTCAGATGCTTAACCAACTAAGCCACCCAGGTCCCCCAACACGAACATTTTTATTCCTAACATTATCCAGTTATCTTTTAGACTACAAGATGAAAACAGACTCAGAATTTCTCAATTCCTCTTTTCTATGGTTAGCCTAAACAGTAACTCAAACATTTGTTCTGAATTAAATACACATATTTTATCTATCTATCTATCTATCTATCTATCTATCTATCTATCTATCATAATTTACTGCCAACCTAGCTAACATATAATGCGTGTACTCTTGGCTTCAGGAGTGGATTCCCGGGATTCACTGTTTACATACAACACCCAGTGCTCATCCCAACAAGTGCCCTCCTCAGTACCCATCACCCATTTTCCCCTCCCCCCATGACCTCCACCCCTACCAAACCTGTTTGTTCTCTGTATTTAAGAGTTTCTTATGGTTTGCCTCCTTCTCTGTTTCAACTATTTTTTCCCTTAAATACACGTTTAAAAAATAAATTTTGTTCAATAACAATTGAAGGGTAGTGTGAATCATCCAGTTAATGGAAAAGCATTTCATTTTCAACTAAGTGTTGTCTCTGAAATTTTAAGATAAGTAACTTTTAAAGATACTTGAAAGTCTGTAGATTAAAAAAAAAATGAAATAAAGATCTAAATAGAATTGACCTTGAACAACACAGGTTCGAACTGCATGGGTCCTACTTACATGCAGATTATTTGTCAGTAAATGTATAGTACTATAAATATATTTTCTCTTCTTTATGATTTTCTTGATAACATTTTCTTTTTGCTAGCTTACTTTATTAGAAGAACACAGTCTCTAATACATTGATATACAAAATATGTGTTAATCGACTTTTGTTATGGGTAAGGTTTCTAGTCAACGGGTGGCTATTAGTAGTTCAGTTTTTGGAGAGTCAACAGTTACATGTGGAGTAAACAGAAAAATTAAATGAGTACTTTTTTCTAAATCCCTTCTTAGACAATTTATAGCAACTCATTTAAATTTTCCCTAAGTAATATCGATATGGAGTATTATGGTCTTGATTTACAGAGGCAAGAGCTGAGGTTCTGTTAAGTTGAGCAGCTCACTCTCTTTCTGGGAAAAAGCATTTGAATGAACATCTGATTATAAGGCTCCACCTCTTCCAATAAATCTGAGTGGGAACTGATGAACCCAACTGAGTGAATAAGCAGAGAACCCAAGCAGATGGATTCCCTTGGGATAGGCAGGTGAACACCTTCCCCCGTAAGACTGAAGACAGATCTCCCCAGTCCCTCTTCAATTCCCATATTCCCTATTCCCACAGAGGCAGGGTTGTAGTTGGAAGGATGTAAATTAAGGGCCGTGGTTAAGGTTCTTTTCTGAAAATAAATGACCATAAAATAAATGACACACACCCATATAAGTTATATTCAGATTTCTGACTATGCAGTGGGAGTGGGGCTGTGCATTGTAAGGGTCAACTGTATAAAAGATTAAGAAAATACAGAATCACATTTCAAAGAAGCTTTAGAAATCTTGGCCCAAAGTGCACAAGAAATCACTGACTCCACGAGAGAATACCACACACTTAAAAACTCCTTTTTGAAGACACATCTAATGGAGGAGTATTTTAGGTTGGTGTTTGCCTTTTTTTCCCCTGCATTCCTTAATGGAAAATGTCAACCATAACGTCGATGAAACAGAATAATGAACTCCTATGTACCCATCACTCAACCTCAACCATTATGAACTCATGGCCAGTCTTGAATCTCTTTCCATCCTCCTTCTGATTACTGTGAAACAAATTCTAAATATACCACAGTCTCTGTAAATATTTAGACATGTGTCTCTAAAATATAATTTTTAAAATTAAGACTATTGTTTACTTTGGTTTTGTTTTCGTCCCCATGTGCATTCTCAAATTAGCCATGAAATACTTAAAACCGGTTGACTACAAAAAATTGGTCTTATTTTGTTTTAAGCATTAAATGGAACAGAATTCCTACCTGACTACTTAAAAATTATTATTCATTGGATCACATTAGCCCTAACTCTCTGGGGCCACAGGTTCAAGTCCCAGCTGGATACTTGACTCCTTGATGAGAACAAGGGGAGTAATAAACTGAGTTGGTGGTGGAAAAAAGGAGGGTAGAGCGCCCTCACTTCTCCATTTACTGGTGCAAATAAAATGACCTCCATGAAGGAAGAACGGGGCGGGGGGCGGGTGGTCTGAGAAGCCGCACACATCAGACGAGTCTCAGCCTCAGCCCAGAAATAGAAATAATCTGCTTTTAAAACTGCTGCCGTCTCAGGAATCATTAACAGGCTTCAAAGACCAAGGACACCCCCTCCCCCCATTCCACAAAATCCTTGTACAAACACTACGAGTAAAAGCAGGGAAAGGAAATGAAATATTGAACTTTCCCTTTTAGATGGGAGCCCAAACCAGTTAGATCTCAGTTACCTTATAACGTGTTTGTTCCACATCATAGATCTTTTTCTCTGATACCATTTTTGGGGCAAAGAACTTGGCTAACTTTGCAAGGTAAACTCCATTCCGGAGCCCTTCTTCCAGTTCAGTGGTTGGTGGCAATTCTTCAACTAAGCAGACTTCCATCCACCTAGAAGGATCAAAACAAAAACAAAAAAACAAAAACGTTCAAGTGACTCCAGTTGGGTAAATCTGTGTAAATGAAGAGACACAACATCTCTGTTGGAGACATTAACAAAGGGAGCAGGATGTGAAACATCTTGAACTGTCTGGGATGGCAAGAGAGGACTTTCTGGGTGGGCAAGGGTTCAGAATACGATACGACTCAAAGCCCAGAGCCACCGAACTCACTTCCAGGCCAGAGCTTGTCAACTTCAACCTTTGTCTGAGTCTCTGCCAATTTTTTTCTGTGCCAAAGAGTAAAATGGCCAAACCATTTTGTAGGGTAGAATTTGTCTGCTGACATTCTAGAAAAAATAATTCCAAGTTTATGAGCCCAAAGTGGAGGAGATTTTTGTAGGGCTGATGCCTTGGGGAAAGCAGAGCCCAAGGTATGGTGAAATCTGCAGCTTGCCTCTGTCCAGAAAGGACTACCAGAGAAGGTAAGGAGGTCTGTTTCTTCAAATAATAAACAATTTGTCTTCCAATACCAGAAACTTATTATGACAGTCTGTCTTCTGCAGGAAGATGCAGTATTTACTGAATTATGAAAAAACATATCTCAGAAAAAGATGAGATTAAATCTTAGGACATTGTGCCAGCATTGTAGAAAAGAGAGCACCAAGGTCATTGCAGGCTCAAGGACACACAGTGAGGAGGGAGGCTGGGCCAGCTCACATTTCAGGCTGGTGTGTTGAGAATTTGCCAGACTTATAAAGATAATGTGATTCCTATCCTTCTCAAGTAACCATTAACCTACTATAAGATCCAAGAGGCAGACATGCAGGTGTTCAGCGAAGGAACCCCCACCTCCCTGCTATCGGTCCACAAACGAACTATTAGCAGGAGTACCGTACCGATATGGCCAGTCCCGGCCTAAAGATCATTAACACATCCGCAGATGATCCTATCAACATTTGGCACAGGAGAACACGGTTTTGCAATATTAACAACTAATCCTGATCCAAGCAGTGAATGTTGTAAAGTGTCTCAACTGCTGGTTGGCAACATCTTTTAAAGCTCAGAGAACCCCTAATAAGCAATGAATATTTACTGACCACTTATTAAGCACTGTAAAACATGGAACGTAAGAGAAAAATATAAAAATATAAAGAAATATAAACACTGACCTGCCTTTAAAGAGCATTAAATATAGTTGAAAAGGCAATGTAGTTCCAAGGAAAAACCACAGACCCATGTAAGAAAGTTTATTATGCTTAATGCTACATGGTAGATTGAGGCTGGGAGGGGCACCTAGTCTCTCAGTTGGTTAAGTCTCCAACTCTTGGTTTCAGCTCTGGTCATGATCTGATGGTTCATGGGACCAAGCCCCTCCCCCAGTTGTGCACTGACAGTGCGAAGCCTCCTTGGGATTCTCTTTCTCTCCTTCTGCCCCTCCCCCACTGGTGCACATGCATATGTATGAACACGTGTACACACTCCCTCTCTCTAAAAATAAACAAACTTAACAAAAAATGAAAGCTGGGAATAAAGGATGGTAATTAGTTTATCACTGGACTAATCAGGGAGAGCACTGATGGGACTTGGATTTGGCTTAGAAAATGGAGTATTTGGAAAGGCAGAGAAGCACTAGAAACCGGGGAGCAAGACAGACTAAATTGCATAAAGGAAACATGGGTAAGTCATGGAGAAAACCACCGAAGACTTTGGGCTTCAGGGGCTCATGGAGAGAAAGGAAGTGAAGCTGAATATACCAAGCCGGGCTCCGGAGCAGCGAGCACAAGAGAAGTGTTGTGATGTCGTCAAAGGAAGCGGGGAGCTCCTGGCAGCTTCGCAGCAGAGGAGTGACACGCTGACAGTGGTAATTAGAGAAAACTAATCTTGTCTGATGGATGCCCTCAGACAAAGCGCTCTGTCAGGCCTTTCCCGTGGTGAAGAACCGAGGGAATGAATTAGACAGAAGAGATGGGAAGGTGGGAAGCCAGGAGACATTTCAAGGAAGGAGGAACAGGACTTGGCGACAGGTTAGAAAACGAGGTCAACGCAAAGGCAACTATTCCCAGGCAGGGCCTGGTGTGAAGAGAGCTCTCTGCATGGGGCACACAGCCCTATGTCCACTGTGTGACCCAAAGAACATCCTCTAATCTCCAGGGACCTGTTTTCTCCTCTGCCAAAGGGACAGGGAATCAGAAAGACGGGATCGGGAGGTTTTTCCCAGACCTAAGATCCTAGGGAGACTGTGAAACTGAGAAAATAAGGAACTGGTAAAACGACACAAAGACCTTGGCTTTCACGTATCACGTACAAGGGATATAAGGAATATGTGGTATATGTGAGCCTTGCTTCAAATCATGGAGGTAAGAGTACCACAAGCTTCAGAAATTTTTAAAAAATTAAGCTATAGATAACAATGTTGCCTTCTTAAATAAAAATCTGGCTAAATTAAAAACCACAGTAGGCCAATTTTCTAATCTCTTTTTTAATTTATATTTTAGTGAGTTAACATGCAGTGCAATATTGGTTTCAGAAGTAGAATTCAGGGATTCGTCACTTACATACAACACCCAGTGCTCATCACAACAAGTGCCTCCTCGGGCTAATTTTCGAATCCACATGAACTACAAATCACAGTATTATGCTAATACATATTAAAACACAATCTGGTTTTGAATAATTAGCTTGAAAATTTAAGAAACTGTTTCACACAATATATAATTTCTTATCACCATTCTGTGACTGGAGGAGATGTGTGACGAGTGGGTGAGAGGTAAACCTACAACTGGCAGTGGAAGGGGTTAAATTGACAACAGGGAGCACAGGGCAGGAAGCTGAATAAAAAGCGAAATATGGTATTTTAGACTTGTGCTTGTTAAGAAAAAGGTAATCACACTTTAAAAAAAATATTTATCTTGAGAGAGAGCGAGCAAGAGCGAGCACGTGAAAGGGGGAGGGGCAGAGGAAGGGAAAGAGGCCAAGCAGGCTCCCTGCAGTCAGTGCAGAGATCCATGTGGGGCTTGATCCCATGATTTATGAGCTCTTGACCTGAGCCTAAATCAAGAGCCGGATGCTTAAGTGTCTGAGGCACCCAGGCGCCCCAACACTTATTTCTGTCTACACTAGCATATATGTGCAGCTGGCTTCAAATACTAAGGATACCAATAAGTTGGGTTAGCTACAGCCTATTTAAAATGTACCCATTGCTAATGCTTATCACATTATGAACTATTCAAAGCAAAAGCCATCTCTTCTTTGTCTATAATCAACGCCTTTGTTCCTGGTGATGTGTTTACACATAGTAGGTACCCAACAGGTGGTGACTTAATGACAGATTCTGATGTGTCAAAGACTTTTCCAAGCAACACAATTGCATCATAAAATCTCCTCGGACACTGCTAAAGACTTGTCAATGTTAACATTTTGGCAGCATTAGCATCAAAGGAGGCATCTGCCTTGGAAGTTAAATGATGATGCCATTATCACAAATGATGGCTCATATTTAAAGCACTATTTTGTGCCCGAACCTGTATTAATACTTCATGGGAATTAGCACTTAATCCTCAAGATCACCTCACAAAGAAGAGATGCTACTAGGATCACCATTTTCAGATGATAATCTGAGGCTCAGAAAAGCCCAACTAGTAAGTGAAAGACTTCAAAAAGCTTCCAGGGTCTCTGTTTCTCTAATTCTAACTTTTAACTTCTCCTGACTCACCCAGGCTACTTCCAGAGTAATACTAAGATTCCCGTAGTTTGGAGACATACGTGCTGCCGCTATTTCAGTATAAGGTCAGAGGATAATATAGGAGTTGAGTCAATTTCCTGGGATTTCATCTATTCTCTTATAACTCCCTCTTTGTCACCTGTCTTGAAACGATGAATGGTAAATGGCATGAGCTGCCTCTTCTGGTTGCCATTTCAAGCAGGGATTGGGTATGGGAAGCGGAGAGCCTCTCCAAATGGAGTTACCTCTTAGAGAACTCCTGTAAGCCTAGACAAAATCTTAGAGAGTCTTCCAAAATATACTACTTGGAAACTCCTCTCAATCATTAGTATATGATTAATGAAAATTGACTGATAGCAAGACTATTCTCCTGGGACAGGAAGTAAACTCTGACAAAATAATCACATAGACTGGCTAGTTAACCTTGTTCTAACCATATTAAAATACCTCACAAGGAAGCAGAAACTATAATATGCAAATTTCTAAACTAGAACACAGTCATGTGGGCTGAATATTCTTTTGATCTACTTTTCAAAAACATAAGGAACAAACTTAGAACAGCGATGCCCAATGGTTCATCCCAGAAGGTAGGAGACATCCAGGAGTGACTGCTGGCCAGAGTCTATATTTCCCAATCCCATGATATTGGTTTGGGGCCAAGTGTTGGGGTTATGACTACAGAATATGAGAGGAAATGATGAGCTTGCCTCAGGAATGTCTTCCATGGATAAGTTCCACTATCTCCTCTGCTGTCTGTGAGTAGGATACTAAAACTCATAGAAGCCTTTAAAGAGAAAGTCAAAGAACTTGCCTCAGCCTGGTTCCCTAATAACTGTGGTAAAGAAGCACCTGTACCCCCTCATCCTTGTCTTACATTATTGAGTGTTACAAGAGCAAGTATTAAACTCCTATTGTCAACTCAACTCAGTGGCTTAACTGTTACAGTAGAAGCCAGGGTTACTGAGCGAAACCAACAAAAACCCTAAGTGTGATTTTTATGGTCTGTTATTAAACTTCCTGTAACAAGCACAATGTAGAGACAACTGGCCTGATTTTCAGGAAGTTTGTCTCTGTGATTCATAGCTGGATGTACCAGAATGCGTCACTCTAAACTCTAAACTGAGTCTTAGCCTATGAGTCTAAAATCAGAATGGAATTCAATATGACAGTATAATTATGTAATATGAGTTTATTAACCATTTTATTAAGAAATTATCCATATACCATACACTCATCCATTTAAGATGTACAATGCAATCATTTTTAACTCATTTATAGGGTTGTGAGATCACCATCATCATCAATTTTGGAAATTTTTATCACTCCAAAAAGAAACTCAATACCCATTAACAGTCACTCCCCATGTACCCTGTTACTCCCAACCCAGTAGTGTACTTTCTGTTGATAGGCCTATTCTGTACATTTCATATAAATGGTATCCTATAATATGTGGCCTTTAGTGACTCACTTCTTTCACTTAGCATACTGGTTTCAAGGTTCATCTACAGTGTAAGGTACATTAATACTGCATTCTTTTTTTATAGCTGAATAATGTTCTACAGTATAGCTATATTATATTTTATCAGTTTATTGACATCTGAGTTTTTCCTACTTTTTGCCTACTAAGAATGCTACTAATCTGTATACTAACATTAGTGTACAAGTGTTTGCATAGATCGAGACTCTCGTTTCTCTATGGTAACTCTGTGCTTAGCCTTTTGAGGAACTTCCAGACTGTTCTCCAGAGCAGCAGCAACATTTTATATTCCTACCAGTAGTGTAAGAAGATTCTAATTTCTCTAAATTCTTGCCAATACTTAGCTGTCTTTTTGATTATAGCCATCCTAGTAGATGCAAAGTAGCACCTCATTAGGGTTCTCTTCATTTCCCTGATGGCTAATGATACTGAAAATCTTATGTACTTATAGCCCATCTGTTTATCTTCATTAGAATTAATGTCTATTCAAATCCATTGCCCATGTTTTACTTGGGTTATCTTCTTATAATGGTATTATAAAAGTTCTTTATATTTGATACACAAGTTCCTTATCAGATAAATGATTCAGGTGTCTCTCTGCATTTTGTGCTTGTTGTCTTTTTACTTTCTTGATATTGTCTTTTGAAGTATAAAAAGGTTTTTAATTCTGACGAAGTCTCATTCATCTATTTTTTTGTTGCCTGTACTTTGAGGTCATAGCTAAGAAACCATTGCCTAACTGAAGGTCACGACCATTTACCTATGTTTTCTTCTAAGAGCTTTATAGTTTTAACTTTCACATTTAGGCTTTTGATTCATTTTTAGTTTTTAATGTTTTTGGTTTGTTTGACAAAGAGAGAGACAGAGCATGAGCATGGGAGGGGCAGAGAGAGAGATGGTAACACAGAATCCAGGCTCTGAGCTATCAGCACAGAGCCTGAGGTGGGTCTTGAACTCATGAACCTCGAGATCATGACCTGAGCTACGCAGGTATCCCAAGTGGGTTTTGTTTTTTGGTTTTTTGTTTTGTTTTTTTTTTTTTTTGGTAAATTTTGAGAGGTAAGGGTCTGAATTCATTCTTTTGCATATAGATTTCTAGTTTTCCCAGCACCACATGTTAAAAAGACTATGCTTTTCATCATTAAATTGACATCCTTATTAAAAGTCAACTGACTGTAAATGTAAGAAGTTATTTGTAGACTCCTGATTCTATTCTAATGAGCTATGTAGGGATAGTTTACATATGGATAGGACATAAAGTATGTACACATAAAATTAAGCAACAAAGACCTCTTGTCATCAAGAGCCTGTATTTAAAATCCACCTAAAAATCCTCACAAATGAAAACCAGAATTGGCCTAGGTCTCCTCCTGTTGCCCTTGCACTGACTATTTCTTCCCTGGTCCTTCTAGTGATCACTCCTATTGAGCCACACACCAATTTGTAACTGTCTCATTCCAAAGCAAAAGTCGAAGCTATTTCTTATGAGAATCTGAAGAGCTATTCTAGAACTTCATCTTCTTTTTCAGGATGAAGGCACTATTTACCTATCCATGTGCTTCTTTTCTTTCTGTAGGGAAAGTTCAGGTCACTCACTGGGGCCAGAGGAATTAGAAAAGGAAAAGGCACTTTCTTTTTTATCATTTGAGCAGCCTCTCAATTTTTTTTTTTTTAGGTTAAGGCCAAAAAGAAAAATAACGAAGGCCATTTTGTCTTGCAAGAGACCAAAAGCAAAACAAAACCAAAAAACCCTCATAAGAGCCATGAGACAAATGGTCCGTTCTACTGTGCTACTTTGTGCCTTGCAGAACATATGAAAGTTGTTTCACTGAGACATGTGCTATCTGAGTTGTTATTCAGGAAATCACCAGCTATAAATTTTGGTCTCTATCATACAGCACTGTATGGAAGAAATGTCCCGAAAGGACAACTGCTGGCCAAAAAACAAGAAGTGTGTATTTTTTCCCTGTACAAACCTTAATGTTAAAGCAGGTCTAGGTGCATGAACTTTCAAGCATTGCATGTCAATTTATCTCCCTCAATGTTTTGAAAATCTGTTTATGAGATATCTTTTAAAAGAATAAAAGCAAAGACCAGATATTTTTATACAGCTAGTGTAAGTGGTCACCTTTTGTGCCATTGGGAAGTCAAATGTCAGGGGGACGGGATTAAGCTTTCATGGCCAACCTTTCTTATTTGCTTGGAAGCTGATGCAAAATGGTGACCACAGTTCTATCAGCCTTGTTAGCCCAGGTGAACTGGGATGTAGGAAATCACACGCTGTGGAACCGAGGTGAGTCTGTGAGCCTCATCGATTCTCAAACAATACTTATTTAGCTCACTATCAGAAAATGACATGACATGTTAAGAAAAGTGAATTATTTCTGTTAAAGCACGGGTCCAGTGCCATGAGAAGAATCAGTGGATGACTCCACGATCTAACACAATCTAACAGGAACAGACTTCAGTGGATGTATTTCTCACTCTCATATTTAGGAAGGAGAGGACACAGCAAAATCTGTTGAGTTTGGCAAACATTTTCCAAACCGTGTTCCACAGAATGCTGGCTCCATGAGATACTACTAGTGTCCTGGGAGGAACAGGGGGGCCAATTAAATTTAAAAAATGCTGCATTCTATATCCTCTCTGGAAGATCTGTAAGTGGCCGTAGTAGTATGTTCAGAGAATTCCCCCAGAGAAAGCTCAGAGAAGTAGGAAGCCAAGTTTAATCCCCTTTAACCTAGTGTTCCCCACAGTTTTGGGCCACAAAATCCCTTTTTCCTAAAACACTTAGCAGCATTTCATATAATGAAAGAAATGGCAGGTAACTAAGAGACGCAGTACAATTTGCTGACTAAAACTGTGGCATCAGGGGTTATGCTTTCTGGGCACAAAATCTAGTTGTAGTACATACGTGAGCTTTCTGTAAAACAAGGAGATTTAAAAGTATCTGTCCTCTGGGGGGGGTCGGGGCTCCTATACGGAGTTCATTAGAATATGTGCCCCGCACTAGAACCTAGCAAACATTAACCACCATTCTTGGCACGGCCTTAAGTTTGAATATGGCCCGTTTCCTTCGCACATGTGTAATCCAATTCATGTTTTTGAAAATCTACTACTTTCCAGACACTGTTCCAAGGAGAGGATCAGGCAAAGCCCCTCAGTTTACACAGCAGAGTCTTGTATTATCACTGATGCTGGGATGCCAAGAGTTCCACGTGGTTGGTGAACTCAGCTGAACAGCCCAGTAGTTTCTAGAGAGCTGGCACCCAAAGTCACACTTTAGGACGCCCTGATCTTTAAACAGTGTTTTCAGAGAATCTCTGTGGGTGAGTTATTTCGGAGAAAAGTGTATTTAATAAATGTATTAATGGTGTTCTCCTTCCCTCCACGTTTCACTTAGGTGTGGAGTAAGGAAGAAAGGGAAAGAAACACACTGGCCTGAGGCCGTGATGGAAATAACAGAGTCTGCAAATCTCGTAGCCCCATTTCTAACAGGTTGGGTAAGTATTTGAAGATTTTGGGAAAAAAAGCCTGTAAATTATTTCACAAAATACAGTTGCTTATGTACATGCTCTACTGATAATTCGTCCTTACTCCAGGCACCAGACTTTCCCGTGCTTCTTTTTGGGCTTGGCCCAGTTAACCACCTACCTGGATGTATTATACTGACAGTGCAACATGCTGGCAGAGAGGGCTGGCGGGGCGTGTACCAACACACAAATACAAACAAGACATTTATATGTGCTACACTTCCTAGGAAAGCAGACATCTCATAAAGCAAAGAGCCCATAAAATTAAAAAAAATCTTTTAACCCAAAACAAGCCCTTGTGTTTATGGGAAATTAAAATGTGGGAATTAAAGGAATACATACACTTGAGAAGAAATGTTTGGAGCCTAGGAGCCTCTGGCATCCAGAGATCAGGGTGAGAATGAGGGACATTACAAGTCACACCTCTTTAGAATCTTCCAATGTTTTCTGCCCTCTCCTGGTATCCAGTACACGTGCCTGCAGGCTCTCAGATATACAACTTCCCCAGTATGTTCAAACGGTGATCATCTCTAAACACAAACTTTCTCAAAAACAATCTCGTGATAGGACAGTAAAGAATTATTGCACATCTGTTAAGTTCAGGGCATGGTGCTTCCTAAAGTTTCATTTACTCTTCCCATAAGCTGGTGGGTTATCATCTGTAAAAACATGCAGCGTCAGATACCAAGGAAGATGGAATATCATGTCAAAGATTGTATGTAAGAGAAAAGCAAACATGCACCCAAAGATCACTTGTAAGTGTGTACATTAACACCACACTGTATGCTTCTTGAAACAATACGTGAAGAAACTTAAAATACAACCCAGATGTTTTACTTTGTGAATATAGTTTAATAAATACAGCTACGGTCCAAGATTTTTGTCTAATGCCAAAACTGCAAACAGCCTCCATGTCTAATAAAATCATGTTGTGACCACTGTTTACAGTGTTATATGGCCATTCAAGATACTTTCAAAAAAATTTTAAGTAAGCTGAGGCATCTGGGTGGCTTAGTTGGTTAAATGCCGAACTCCTGATTTCAGCTCAGGTCATGGTCTCAAATGCCGTGGGATCAAGCCCCATATCGGACTCTGCGCCAAGCATGGAGCCTTCTTAAGATTTTCTCTCCCCCTCTCTCTCGGTCTCTCTTCCTCTCTGTCCCTCTCCTGCTCGTGGATACTTTCTCTCAGAAAATATTTAAGATAATGGAAAAATATTAGTGGTAAATTTAAGAGAAAAGGACAGGATGCAAAATTATAAAACTGATAATTCTATTTCTAAAGTTACATATATATAAACAAATGCACACAGACCAGAAAATATATAGCAAATACTAACCATGGTTTTCCTTGTGTAATTACATACTGGTAAACTTTATCTTTTCATGTATCATTATTTTTTTTTATCATAAACATGTATTATATCAGAAATAGAAAAATCATAAAATATAATATATTCTCAAGTTCCTGTCTCTTCTGCAAATATAAAGACAAGAACTGGTTTGCTGATTATACCGAATGCTTGAGCCAAAATCAAGTCTTGTGGAAGCAAACACTGAAATACTGATACAAGCCAGGGGTTGGGAGTAGAGGGGAAAATGGCAGTTTGTGATTTAACCTAGTCCATGATGGAGGACAGAAGCAAGAGAAAATTAATAGAAAACATTCTAGGCTTTTTTTTTTTAAACAAGCATATTGCTTGAGACACTTAACTAATACAATTCCCTCTAAAGGTAAACATGAAGTGCATGTATCTTTTCATGTACTTCTATCCATATCAACAATCTGGTTTTAAGGCTTGGAAAGTGAAGGAAGAATCATCATTAATAAATATAATAAATGAAATATTAACAAATCAGGAGCCCAGCTTGGATTAGCCTTACTGATTAACATGAGAAGAAACAGAAAGAAGGAATTGTTAAGCAAAAAGGCAGGACTTGAAGATTTGGAAAATTTTCTGCCTATCAACATTGCAAAAAAAAAAATGAGAAAGCGTGTTCTGGAGGGAACAAAGTGTGGCTGGATGATCACTGCAGGGGAGTGCCCCTCATTCATCTCATCCGTCAGAAACGCGTAGAGACACTGCCCACTTAGACTAAGACAAGTGCCTTGTACTCTACAAGGCCAAGAGGAAAAAGACCTCTGGGAATCTGTGGCCCGGACAGCAGAATGACCTGGCTGTGAACAAGAAAAGGGAAGAATGAACCTGAAGATGATTCAGAGACTGACAAGGCTCCCCTCCCGCCCCAGGTCCAGCCTCTGTCTCCCCTTTGGAGTGGGCCATGCTGCTGCCCCAGGCCAGCTGGAAGGCAGGGCCACCACCTTGATGGCCAGAAGGACAGAGTGCCCAGCGGATGACTCATGAGCCTTAAAATCTAATGTAACTTGCCCTGTTTGCTTTTGACTTGCTTGGGATGCATGGCCCCTTTCTTCTTTTCACTTTCTCCCTTTTAGAATGGGAACACCTGTGCCTGTCCCCCACTGTACTTTGTAAACATGTTACTTGCCTGCTCCCAAAGGTTCATGGTTGGAAAGGAATTTTCGCCTCAGGATGAATCTTACCTCTAGTCTCACCCACACTTCATATAGGTGGTGTTCAGGTGAGATCTGGGACTGAGAGGTGATGTTCCAGTGGGTTAAGATTTTAGACCTGCTGCCTTTTCTATTACACAAGACCATGAATTTGGGGGTCTAGAGAGTGGAGTCTTATGGACAGAAGGGGGTCCCCTCTAAATTTCTATGTTGATATCTTAACCCTTAGTAGCTCAGAATACAACTATATTTGGATAAAGAGGACATTAAGTTAAAGTGAGGCCATCAGGGTGGGCCTGAATTCGGAATGACTTGTGTCCTTATGAGAGATGAACACAGACAGATCCCAGGGTAATGCACACACAGAGGGAAGACAATGTGGGAAGATGGTCACCTGCAATCAAAGAGAGATGCCTCAGAAGAAACCGAACGTGCTGCAATGTGACCTTGAAGTTCTAGCCTCCAGAAATTTGAGAAAATCGGTTTGTGTTAAGTCACTCACTCTACAGTATTTTGTGATGGTAGCCCAAGCAAGTACACCAGCTAAAACTCCTTACTCAATTCCATTTCTCTTTACTGCACTTCTTGCTACCTGGCAGATTTTTTTTTCTTGACTGACACCTACTTAAAACAATGTCAGAGCAAGCTCCCGTGTCTGAGAATCATACAGCATAAGAGTGAAAGCACAAGCTCTAGAGCCAGGCTGAATGCAAACTCTGCCACTCACCTGTCCTGTAGCTTGGTTAAGTTGCTTAACCTGTGTTTCAGTTTCCTGATTTGTAACATGGAGATAAGAATAATATGGCTTCAGAAAACTATCAGTGAATAGAAGAAAATCATGATAGCAGCACCCAGCATGTGATAGGGACCTTCAGTGGTTGCTCTTGTAGCTGTTGCTGGTCCTTGCTAGCTCCCAGGCCCACCCTAGGCACAACCGCCAACATAATCCACCGAATGCATCTGTCCTTCAGCTCTATTTGTTCAGTTGTCCGCTGCCATCCATATTCTCATGGGGCAGCAATTACAGCAGCCTTTTACCATGCTTTTTCCTTTCGTCAGTCTGTAGCATCCTCTGAGCTCACTCGGCCCATCCCAGCCACCCACTCCACCACACATGCACACTACTGCCTTATGCAAGTTATAAACTTAAAGGGTATTTAGTAGAGGCTATACAAATATTTACACAGGTGCGTGGGAGTCAGGTTTCCCCTCGAACGGGGCTCCCAGGACACTGATAATGCCATTCTCAAAAAACCACAGCACATGGGTTAGCCCAGCATTTAGCAGGTACTTGGCACAGATATGAATGTGTTCTCATGCTGACCTCATAAGATTGCTGATGACTTCCCTCAGAGAGAGGCAAAGAGGCTCAGAGAGTTAAGTACTAGCTCCTCACAGTCCCACAGCCAGTAAACAGGCTTCAATGCAAACTCAAGGTCACCTCCACAGCTCATGGGGCCACCACACTCCACTCTGCTCTGACAGATCATTTATGATGAATGGGGTGAACAGAGCTCATGCTAACTTCCTAGGGATCATCACTTCTTAAGCAGAAACTCACACTGAAGCATTCTCTAAAATTCAAATAAGCCAGTTCAGATCTACAAGACTGTTTTCCTAAAGTGAGGTATACCTGTGCTTTAATGAAAGATGAAGAGAAGGTATTCTTTGGGACTGGCTGAAGAGGCTTTCACTTTTTGAGGTGTCTGCGGGGCGCAGCAGATCACGGGACTTTGGGTTCCCCAAAATTTTCTCGGTTCAACAACTTATTAGCCGTGTACACCTTGGCATGCAATCATCACCTTGGATCAGAATTTCCTCTTTCAGAAATTTGGGCACAACACAAGCGACCTCACAAAGACGTCATGAGAATGAAAGCAAATACTATATGTGGAGTCACCTAGGAAAGAAAGGACCTGCCATGCAACAGGTGTTCAAGAAGCAACTGTTCATAAGAGAAAAAAAGGGAGGTAGGCAGGTGAACATTAGTTCAAAGTGTAAGATTCCAAAGGAGCCGTCAGATACCACATATTCTCCAAGGAAGGTCTTTCCTATGCATCCAAAGAGTCTGGCCACTCTGATCTGTACATGTAAGATTCAAAGTGCCCTGGAGGGAGGCTGCAGGGACATAAGATACCTTGTGGGAAAACCAGCAAATCAAAGTGTGTAGAAAACTGAACTAAAATGTTGGGCTCTGTTTACCCGGCTTCTTAGAACTTGCTACAGGTGAGATGAGGCTGTAATTTGCATTTTCAGGGCAGAACACTTTCCATTTTGCAAGGTAACCATGAGTTGGGGTGCAGAGAAAAAGCAAAAACCTTCAAGTACTAGACAAGAGCAGTTTCCTGGCAAATCAACACTCATTTGAGGCTTCCGCCTGAATTTTGGCCTAACAACTAAAGGCTTGATGAAGCAGATTCTTCTTCCTGCATTTGTCTGCATTGTGCATGTGACCTAACCACAAAATAATCACTGTCTTTGCACTTTTTAATGTTTCTTTGCCTCAAAGTAGCAGGAAAATGAAAGCAGCAAGGTTAATAAGCTCACGGTGAGCTTGGCTAATTTGCCACAACTGCTTTCTACCCTTGACTCTTTTTACAACCCTTTCCTACTTTCTAACCAAATATTCAACATTGAATTGTTAAACATTCTAGAACACCAAGAAAATACCATAGCTAAAGCCAAGCCCTATTTCAAACCTTGAGAAACATCACTGTCCAGAACTGCATCCAGTGTGGGTTTTCTTTCTTCTCTTCCATCAAACTACAAGTACTGGATCTTCTGTTCAAAGTTAACCCTCTCCTGGAGATAGGCAATCAGGCAAAGATACAAGACTAATTCTCCTAGAGTCTTACAGATCTAAAAAAGGAGCTCTTGGCAGGTAGTACTGCACAGTGGAAGACACTAATGAGAAGTTTAAGTGTGAGACGTGTCATTTCAGTACCATACCAAGAGTCCCTACCCCCTCCAGCTACATCCTCTGCCCAGTTATTACTGATTTCCCCCACCCCCACCACCAGCAGTACCAAGGAAGTGACAGACAGGGACTCAGTAGATGCCATCAATCATTGTCACTAAGAGGAGAATGAAAAGAATCCAACACATGTTCTTGCAAATGCCTCCCACGCTCCACTCCCATGCCACCTCCTCTTCGTGGATACACATCTTAATGAGCAGCCAGCCACTTTTTAATAGCCCTTCAGCTGGGGTACATGAGGAGCAGCCAGAAGCATCTCCATCCTCATTCTTCATCATGCGCATGTCCATGTTTACAGTTTCCAGCCCACAAGCTCCTCAGCCAGGCTGAGGCAGGGCTGTGCACCCACTGGCTACTGGTGACCCAGAAGCTGTAGAGCAGAAGGACTATGGGGCGAACAGGGCGCTATGCGTGCAGGAGGGCTGGCGGCAGGGAAAGGACGCACAGCGCAGGGAGCAGATGGCACTCTCCACAGCTCCTTCCCAACACAGACAGCCTACGGTTCCTTATTTCTCCGCTGACCATCGTGACACTGATAAATCAATTCCCATGGCAACAGCTCTAAGTATTCCACTAAAAATAAAAGAAGTGGGCTTTAAGTGGAAGACAGACACTTGCATGCATTCTGGGAACACAGCGAGAGGCAGAATGTGGCAACTTGCATCATAAACCACAGGAAAATTGTCCTCTTTGACTCCAAAATTCCCTACTGCACATGTATCCTGACGAAATGATAGAAGAAAACAACACAAACAAAAGACCAAGAGCGTGAGCAAGGATGCTAATTACAGTGATGTTAAAACATAAACGACCTAAAAGTTGTTTCATAGCAGAGACTGTGAAATTATAACTACAGGTGAAATATAAAGCAGCTATTAACATTTGTGAGCACAACTTAGAAAAATGGAGGAATAATGATGTAGTCAAATGAATAAAACAAGAACACAAACTTACATTTTTTGGTTTTAACTATGCTAGATATACTCTCCTATGAAAGAGTTCGAGAAGTTGATATACTAGGATGGGGGAAGGTTAAGGTTTCTTACATTTTTTTGAGGTGTTTATGATAAAAATTAAGATAAAAGAAAACCTAGAGTAAAAGTCACCATAATTTACTTCAACTATTTTCAAAATCTTAGCTCTGCCACACAAGGGTAGATAGCAACAAAGCAGATATACACCTAGCAATAAAAATGGAACTTTCAGAGCCTGGTAGGAAAAAACTAACTAAAAATGACTAAAAGCTAAAACTAAGACAGCCTTACCTTTGCCTAAATTAAAAATACAATTGACCCTGAAACTGTGTGGGGGTTGGGAGCACTGACCCCCACCACCACAGATGAAAAGCTGCATTTAAGTTTTGACTTTCCAAAAACTTAACTACTAATAGCCTACTGTTGACTAGAAACCTTATTAATAACAGTCTATTAACACATATTCTATATGTCATAGAGGTTATATATCATATTCTTATAATAAAGGTAGAGAAAACATGTTAAGAAAATCATAAGGAAGAGAAAATCCACTTACAATCCTGTATTTATCACATAAACTCCATGTTCTTCTGGGTTTACTGTATTTTTAAGTTCAATTCTGTGGTGTTCAAAGGTCAACTGTACCTACACACCAGATGAGACACAAGAATACACATAGCCCTAAATGACATATTAAAAAATTTTTTTTAAATGTTTATTTTTGAGAGAGAGTGCGTGCAAGTAGGCAGGTGTCATAGAGAGATGGATACACAGAATCTGAAGCAGGATCCAGGCTCTGAGCTGTTAGCACGAAGCCTGACATGGGGCTTGAACTTACGAACCACAGATCATGACCTGTGCCGAAGTCAGACGCTTAACTGAGTCACCCAGGCGCCCCCTACATGACATATTTTACACCTATTCCAGTAGTTTCCTCTGGGAGGGCAGACACGAGGGTATAAAGAACTTAAAAGGAGCCCGGCATAGAACCGTGGCCACCATCATGTGACCAGTGAGACTGTGTGCCATACCTGAGGAGTGTGACTGCACCTAACATCTCCTCTCTGAGATAGGTACCATGGTTCCAAATGCTAGTTGCTTTACATAATGGCCATTCTGTTCAGTCCCGGATTCTAGTTTTCCTTCTGTTTGCAACAAGATAAAAAGACTGCAGGAAACCATCATTATTGAAAAATACATCATGTTTCCACTTGTGTACACAACTGTGTTACACAATTGCCTAACCATTTTAGAGCAAGACATGAGAGTATGTTGAGACTATTTATTTACACATGTATGGTATTACAACTACATGTAACTATTGAGAAATGACACTTGTAAGCTACAAGAGAAATTGGCAAGAGGGGCTACCTCTGTGGAGGGGAGCTGGGTAAAAGGAGGACGTAATTCACACTGTGTACTCTTTTAGCGACCTTTCAAATTTTTCACCATGTGCACATATGACCAAATACATGTCAAAGCACTTAATCCACCCACAGTATACGTAAGATTACAAAAGAGGCTCGAGAAGGAAAATGTTCCAATTATACCAGAACCAGCAAGTGTCTGACCCAATTCCTCATGAAGCGCTTACCTTGGTTTCCCTTGGGAGGTACCATTCCTCCCGGGTCCTTTTTAACCTGCTCACCCAGAATCAGCTCACCAGGTGGCAGCATTTGCTGCTATACGTGGCTGTAGATCTTTGATTTTATATGTAGGTTAATTATTAATTAGAGCCACCTAGATTATCTTCCCAGGACGAAAGGCAGCTGGGGACTGCATTCTCTGTTAAATGCCGCCACCCTTGAGTCTGTGTGTCTTGGCACTGAGAATTACGGACGCGCCTGTGATTTGATGGCAGGGGCCCAGGGGGCTTCAGAGCCTTGTGTCTTAAGGAAGCCACGTTAAAAGGTTTTCAACCTGAATCCTTTTCTTAGAACTCAACTTCTTTACTGTGTGCTAGCTCTTGAGTCAGAACAGCAGCTGCCTGGGGTGGAAAGGTCATCGAGAGTGGGGAGACTGGGCCGGCAGGCCAGCAATGTCTGGACCTGCTACAAAGGGGTGCCTGTGGGACCTGCCCCAATAGCATGTTCCAGAACTGGGCACCTTAATTGCCATCTACAGTGAAATCTATGAAAGCCTTTGACATGTGCAAGAATTTCCAGACAGATAATTAAGTACCACTTCACTTGTCTAACAATTTCATCATTGTTCTGTATTAAAATAGACATCAGAAATTGAGAAAACTTTTTCCTGTGGCAAACCCTCAAAAGAGGAAGGGAAGCCAAGTCTACCGCACAAATAAAAAGGAATCTTGTCCCACACACCATGGGAGGCAAGTGGAGTTTTTTGGGGGGGAGCTACATGAAGCCAGGAAACAAATTTGTAGGTAGTGAGGAAACAAAATTTAAACGACACTGCAGAGCATTAAGTCTAGTTAGGAAAAAGAGGGCCAAGAGGCAAAGAGTGACAGACACAAAAGGAACTGTCTGGAAAGCAGGAGACAAACACACTGCTGAGATACACACCACGGTTTCCCCTCTGACAGGAAGCACAAATCATCGGGGCCAATGCAGTGACCGACGGAGCACTTTCCAGCTCAGCTGCCTGGACAAACGACCAGGAGAGTTTCAGAGGAGACACCTGGAGAGTGGAGGCTGGGAGGGGGTCCCCCTCAAGCACGGGGACGCCTCAGCACATTCTCTGTCTACCACTACCGTCATGTTCGCTTAATGCTTCACCTTCGGGGAAGTCATTAGCGACCACACAGAGAGAGACAGGCTGCAAACCACAGGGAGAGTCACGCAAAGGTTTTAGGGAACAGGAGCTGGTTGTAAGAGAACACGATCACACCCTGGTGCTCTTAGGTTTCAGGAAATGTGGCTTGATGGACGGTACAGCCAGCTCTGGGCAATAACAAATCATGCTGCGAGGGTGTTCTGGGCCGGCTTAGGTTTCACAATGCTTCCATTTCAGGGCTGCAAGGCAGCCTCACTGAACACCTTCCCGCACCGATCGTCTGGAAGACACAGGATCTGAGGCTGACCAGTTACCATCTTTACAATCCACTGCTAAGTGTATTTCCAGACCACAGACATCTACTGTGTGTATATCTCAAGCCACAATTCTATCAGGTACACAGCATATGAAATGGATGGACACACAGTCACAAATATCAAGAATATGTGAACGGCAGATTCCTCAGTGTGGTCACTGGCAGATGACAAGCAGGGACACAGAGTTAGGTGGTGACACCCTGAAACGCCATGAAGCCAGCCCCAGACAGGGCTAGAAGAGTACATATGCCTTATGTACATACATAAACCGGATTCCAAAATATCCTGGCTAAGAAGCAGCACTCTGATTTGAAGCAACTTTTAACTAGCTGGGACCAATCTGTGGGCTACACTTGTCCCAAAGGGCTGGAGGCCTGCAGTGATGGATACAAGGTTTTAGAATTTATGGGAAATGAAGTAGCGAGGTGGAGCAGAAGTATCAGTCACTTCTAATCAACTACATTAATAATATAAACTGGAATAAATCTAGACTAGTGTTAGCCTCAGAAAATCCCTTCTAGCCGGGCTTGCAAATTGATGCCTGCAGGGGTGAGGCAGGTATTAACAAGGGGGCAGAGCTGGCTGGGAGAGGGCTCTGTGCTCCTCAGTCCTCCACTGCCTTGTCAGAACACGAACCGCTGGGGTTCCGCCTTCAGGATTTCTTTACAAGTGGGAGATCCAAGTTTTTACAAGCTTTTCTGATTTTTAAATGCTCAGAACTAATTGAAAAATTGTTAAACACTCTGCATGTCGAACAAAACACCCCTTAACCTTTTATAACATTACTGAAGGAAGTGAAAATATGTCCTGTGAGTATGTTTTCAAATAGGTAAAGGTTGGACATACATTTATAAGGTTAACAGAAGCTCCTTCTTAGGAGAGTCTTGAAAAGTACAGTTAAAAAAGGGCAAGACACCATACTTACATAATTATTGTGTTTATGATAAAAATACATTAGACGCTGCATAAAAGAGGGACAGTTACGAAATGCAAATCAAAGCCGCACCAATGTTTTGCCTTAGTGATATGTCACCTGGTGGTAGGATGGCCATTTTAAAAAACACACATAAGATAACAAACGTTAGTGAAGATGTAGTTGAATTGAGGGCCTCATGAACTATTGGTGGGAATGTAAAATGGTGCAGCTGCTGTGGAAACCAGCTTGGTGGCTCTTCTATGAAGTTGAACAGAACTATGTAAGCCTCGACAATTTCACATTTGGGTACATAGCCCCCAAAATTGGAAACAGAGATCAAACAGATACCTGTATGCCAATATTCATTATATCTATACAATGGGTTATTTGGCCTTAATAAAATCCTGAAATATACCACAAACCAGATGAACTTTGAAGACATTACGCTAAGTGAAATACACCAGACATAAAAGGACAAATACCGTATGATTCCACTTATAGGAGGCCCCTAGAACAGTCAAATTCATGGAGACAAAGGAGAATCTGGTTGCCAGGACCTGGGGGTAGCAGCAGTATTAAGTTAGGATTTAATGGGGATAGACTTTCAGTTCTGCAAGATGAAATAGTTCAGGATATAGTGGTGATAGTTAAGTAGCATTATAAATGTATTTAATGTCACTGAATTGTACATTTAAAAATGATTAAAATGGTCAGTGTTCTGTTATGTATATTTCACTACCGCTGGGGGTAGGGGGAGGATAACGGATAGAGAGAGAGAAGGTAGTCAAAAGGAGGTACCTTTCTCAACTGCTGGTTTTCTCAGCAACCAATACGGGCCCAGCGATTCCCCGCTTCCTCCCCGGTATGCGCACACAGGTGTGGTGACCGTAGGACTCTTGTTGCTCTAATCTTCCACAGGGCCACCGTGATGGGTTGTAGAGGTGGCTCACTGTGCACAGGATCCTGGCCCTGGGGACCAGCCTGTGCTCCATTGGCCAGGCCCTGTGCCTCGAGGAGGAGGTGTCTTTTCCTTCTTACAAGCACTTTAGGCTAATGGTGGCCCTGATCTTGCCTCTTTCGAACTGGTCATCCCTTCTGCCTGCCCATTTCCCTTCATGATAACGTGTCTTCTCACTGACCCCGTGTTCAAACCACAACCTCCCTTCCTGTTCTTTTTCCAATCAGCTCTTGGCTTCTATTAACTCTGTGCTTCCCTCTCCTTTGGTCTCTGCCATCCTCTCCGCTGCACCGCCTTTTACCCTATTCAGACCCTTTGACCTCTGACGAGGGGGCCATACCTTCAGCAACCCTCCCCAGAGGGTACAGTTTACCTGCTGCTGCCAGATTATTTTTCCCTTTACAGGGATCACCATTTCACTCACAGACCTCCAGGGGCTTCCCTCTTCTCTCTTGTAGGTGTTGAGTAAATCAACAAGAAAGTAGCTTACTCACACCTAATTGTCACATCTATTATTTAAAGCGACTGTCAGTTTATTTTGATTTTCTTTTTCTTAGGTGACTGTGAAGAAGTAACAGTGATTCAAACAGTCTTTCCAGTAGAATACAGTTTTATATTTCCAAGTTGCTGGCAAGGAGTCAATAGATGGAAAGTGAAGAAATCTTAGAGAAGCTTTAACTTCCTGTCCCTGTAGCTAATTAAAATGATGTCTCTCTCTGTTCTGGGGGCTGCAAAGTCCAAACTCAGGGTACCAGCAGAGCCTGGCAAGGGCTTTCTTCCTCATTCAGAGCTGGCACTTCCCATGGTGTCCTCAAATGGCAAAAAGGACTGGGAAGCTCTGTGGGATCTGTTTTATAAGGACACTGATCCCATTCTTGAGGGCTCCACTCCCATGAACAAATCGTCTCTCAAGCCCATCTCCTAATACTATCACAATAGGTACTCAGATTTCAACCTCAGAATTTTGGGAGGACACAAGCAATCAGATCATAGCAAAGTCCATGGAGACCTCTGGGGTACCCTTCCTAAACTCAGCTGTATTTTAAGCCTGCAAGTCAAGTCCTACACTAGTATCACTAAGTTTCAGCCTGGTTCTGCAGTGAAGGATGAATGGGGAAAACACGCCCAGCACTAGATGGCAGGTATATAAAGAAAGGGAGGATTACTAACACCAAGACACTATAATTGAATGGGACTTTTTTCTTGTTCTTTGAATTATGGACAAGGACCAAAGCTGAGGAAAGTGAGGCTAAGTACCCTACTTAGAAAGCCACGAACATGTTGTAATAGACATTGTCCCCTAGAGCTTACCCAGAGGTCACAGGACCAGTTTGACCAGCTGACCATACCCACCTCTCCACCCAGATCCCTAGAAAAGGGAGATCGGTTGATGTTGCCTTTGTATGGAGGCCAAATTTCTAGCACTGCTCACTGCCTGCTTCCTCAGCAAGTTAGGAGCACGGGAGGGGCTCCGAGGCAATCTCTAAGACAGACCCTGAGGGTCCTGCAAGAAGAGGAGATGGGCATCACATCTCTCGTCTGGCTGCCTGCTGAGCTACAGAACCCCTACGTCCAGGCTGGCCTGGCAGTGAAGTGGAAAGGGGCATGTCAGGGAGTTGGGAGAACTTGGACTGGGGGGATACCCATAAACACAGAGACTGGCATCCATTTGTGAGCTAGAGATTTGGAAGGCAGGAAGCCCACTGAGGAACTCCCCGGAGGCAGAGCTTAGAGGGACCTAGGTGTAGTACTTGGGGGGGGGGCAAACTCCATGCCTACCATTACAGTTCCTGGGCAGGGTGGAAGAGTAGTGTGCAGAGTTCCTTTTGTTGGAGTCAGTGGGGCAGGTGACCTTAAGTTCCCAGGCAGCCCCTGAGCCAGGCAACAGGACACTGGACTCTGAGGAGGAGTTGGGAGCATCAATGTGACATGAACAACCAGCAATGCCAAAATGAGACGCAGCGCCCTCTGAAGAGGTCCTGTGGCAAAGAGCTGGAGGTGAAGCCGAGCACGGCCTCAGGAAAGCCACACACAGTAGTATCTGTGCGGAGTCCCCTGGTGTCAGAATGAACCAGATGGAAGTACTTTCTCACCACTGACTGTGACTCTGAGCTAAATAACTGCTTGACCCTTGCTCCCTGTTTCCTGTCACACTGGGAGAAGCAGAGCTCAGAAGAGAGGAGAGGTACAGAGCTTGAATTGGTTACGAGAGTAGGGAGTTCTGTGGTCAATGTATGTCATCCAGGGACTGGAAATGTGATTTGAAAGAGCACAGTTGTGGGGCTCCTGGGTGGCTCAGTCGGCTGAGTATCTGACTTCAGCTCAGGTCATGATCTCACGGTTGATGAGTTCAAGCCCCAGGTCGGGCTGTATACTGATAGCTCAGAGCCCAGAGCCTGCTTCAGATTCTGTGTGTCTCTCTCTCCGTCCCTCCCCTGCTCATGTTCTGTCTGTTTCTGTCACAAAAATAAAATAAACATATTTAAAAAAAAGAAAAGAAAGAGTACAGTGGTAAGCAGTGCCTAGAGGGAACTGAAGCTATTTCAGGCTGTTACATTGAACAAACTGAGGCTCCTCAAGAACCCAGGCATACTGAAAGTAGGTATAAATACACATAAATTATCAACTCTTCCTAAACTGGGTGCAGCTGAAAAATTGTACAGTAGGATTGTACTGTAGCTTGAGGCAGGCCAAGGTCCACTACGGGCCACCCCTAGTCACTCTCTGAGAAACAGTCTCCTGGTGAAGAAGTCCTCTCCCTGCCAAACCTCAATGCCCTGGGGAAAGAAAGGGCATGTGACCCGACTCACACAGTCTGCACTGAGACCTAGGTGTTGTACTGGCGAGTTCATGTGTATGCCTTCCCCACTCTGTAGCAGGCAATATGCCAGTCCCATCACCTAAGTGCTCTGCCACATTGCAGTGGTACCCACATTATAGAACCCACTTGACCTGAGTGTTCCATTGATGGTCCAAATGATGAGACCAGGATTTCAACTAAGCCTGACTCTAAACCAAATCCATGCTGGCTCTGACCCACTACACTAAAGAGCAGAGGGGAAAAATGAGCTCAAAGAAGAACTACAAATGTCCCAAGTGATTTTAGAATTTGCACCTGCTCGGGGTGCCTGGATGGCTCAGTTGGTTAAGCATCTGACTTCAGCTCAGGACATGATCTCAAGGTTCATGGGTTTGAACCCCATGTCAGGCTTTGTGCTGAGCATTCAGAGCCTGGAGCCTGCTTTGGACTCTGTGTTTCCCTCTCTCTCTTGCCCCCCACCCCACTTCTCTCTCTCAAAAGCAAACAGAAAATAAAAAAAGAATTGGCAGCTGCCCATCAGTAGTTGAAAATGCAGATGATTTTATTTACATTTTCAAATATATAAAATCTGGTGTTGTGACAGGTCATTATAAATAATAAAACGAAGTCACTTTGTCCACCCCTTTCCCTGGTCTCTCAAAGGAACGCCACCAGTACTGGACAACTGCAGCCTGACCTTTAGCAGAGAGACAAAAGCACTATTGAGGAAAAAACACACAAAAAACAAGAAACGAGTTCTGAACAGAATGCACCAGAATCAAACTTGCCAAGCTGTTGGTACTGTGGAATTTTGCAGTGTTTAATGTCAACTGTCCAGAACTGGCCTTCTGGGTCTCTCTGAAAGAATACTTTAATCCCACTATTACTGCCCAGCTCTGTAGGTAGCACTGTAGATAATCAAAAGTTCCTGAAAACCACTATAGAGCACACGACTCAGGCAAGGCCTTTATTAACCTTTTAAAAGCATTAACCAGAGAACTTATCTTAACCAAATTATCTCAGTAGCCAGTCTCCTTGCTGGGTGAATTACTATGCAAATATCAGGGCTCTGAGTCATTGAAAATTGCTGAAAGGGATTTGGTTTAGTAAGCACAAGATCTTTTCCCTAGAAATATAAGCTATGCTTTAAAAGGCATTCTCACACTTTGCCCTCAAGATATCTCTGGTCCAGAGCTCACCAGGACAACTTATACCAAGGAAAAAGCATCCCCTTTCAGAAAATCCCCAACTACCCAATTCCAGAGCCACTATTCTTCTCTCTGTGATATTAGTAGGTAAAAATGTGTGTATACATTATACTTTCCATTTTCAGAGTGAAAGAACTTGAAATTTTTGACACTTCCTATGAAAAGACCAACAAGTCCTTGAAACCATTTTCTAGAGGCACCAAAAAAGAATGGTCCCAACACTTCACATTGAGATGCTAACTGGTGTCTCACCAATTTTTCTTTAGAAAGATTTTTTGACAGGGTACTTTTTGCCCCAACCAGTGTCTCCCCAACTATTCAAGAATATGTTCTCAGAAAGCCAGTTCAATGGGTATGTATTGGGAAGGAACAGTTCTAAGAACAGATTTAAACAGCATCCCCCTTTCTTAGTGAGGTTTTCATCAACCTATGCCATCATAGCAAGAAATAATAGAGATTATCTCCTAATTGCTACCATCATCCCTACTTAGCTAGTCCACTCATAATACTTATTTTTATTTTTATTTTAATTTTTATTTTTTCATAATACTTATTTTTGATATGGCTTTCAACCTCTACAATTTATTGATCACCACCAGTAAGGTTAAGAAGGGCTCTGGAGGGGACGCCTGGGTGGCTCAGTTGGTTAAGCCTCTGACGTGGGCTCAGGTCAGATCTCAAGTTCGTGGGTTTGAGCCCCGCGTCGGGCTCTGTGCTGACAGCTAGCTCAGAGCCTGGAGCCTGCTTCTGGTTCTGTGTCTCCTTCTCTCTCTGCCCTTCCCCCTCTCATGCTCTTTCTCTGTATCAAAAATAAATAAAACATTTAAAAAAAAAAAAAAAGAAGGGCTCTGGGGTGCCAGGGTGGCTCAGTGGGTTGAGCATCCGACTCAAGTCATTCTATCACACAGACGCAATATCAGTTGTAGGGCAGTTCTATGGGCCCACATTTGGTTTAATGCCCTGTCACCAGCTTGAAATTCTTAACTTTTGAACAAAGGGTCCCACGTTTCCATTCTGCAGTGGGCCCTGCAAGTTTTGTAACAGGTTACTCTGTATCAGACTTATAACTTAGAGCAGTGTTATTTCACTTAAAAAAAAAACAGACATCAACACTTTCCTATTTTCAAACACAATTAAGGTAAAATACTGAAGTATCCTTCACCTGGGTCGCTGTGACGTTTTCTCAACTGTGTTTTCTGGGTCTACTCCTGCCCAACACCATTTTGCTTTCACACAGCCCAAGTTCCTCTGTAGCACAAACCTGACCTTCTCACACTGCTTCAAACCCTTCAATGGGATCCACTGCCTTCAGCCTCAAACCCACCAAAGACTTTGGTGGCCACAGGGCTCTGAGCTCCAGCTCCTGCCTGCTTCTTGGCCTCTGCCCACTTTCAGGTTCTAGAAAGTACTGTGCTCCATTCCCATCTCATAGCCTTTGCAAATACTGTCTTCTCTGCCCAAGGGACAAATATTTCAATCTATATGCAAGGGTTTTAGATAAAATAAGGGAAAACTCCTAGACTCAATTCAACAATCACTTCTGGCTTTTATATCATCGAAGAAATACAAGAGGCATTTTGTGAAGCCATGGAATTCTTAGTAAATATGTTTTTCACTTCTGCTATGCTTTGGGCTACTTTTCCAATGGTGAGGATGAGGAGTCTCCATCTAACTGTGAAACCTGGGACAATGAAGGGAATATGTAGGGAAGGTCAATTTCAGTGTTTTTTAGCTCAGGTTTACTGAGCCATCTGCATGATCTTTCTTGACCTCTTAGACACAATGTTCCCAAATAAACTGGAAGGGTTTTGGAAAAATAAACTGCAAAGTACTAATAAGACCTCATCAAAGAAGAGATACAGATGGCCAGTAAGTATAAGAAAAGATGTTTCATATCTAGGTCATCATGGAAATGTGAATTAAAACAATGAGGTACCAATACACATCTATTAGGATGGCCAAAATGGAGAACACTGCCAACACCAAATATGGATAAAGATGTGGAACAACGGGAATTCTCACTCTTTGCTGGTGGGAATGCATCATGGGACAGCCCCTTTGCAAGACAGTTTGTCAGTTCCTTATAAAACAAAACCTACTCTTACCGTACAATCAGCAACTGTGCCCTTTGTTATGTGCCCAAGGGGTGCTGAAAACTTATGTCCACACGAAAACCTACACTCAGTTATTTGTGGCAGCTTGATTCCCTACTGCCCAAACTTGGAAGCAATCAAAATGTCCTTTAGTACACGAATGGATAAACAGACTGTGGCACATCAAGCTTATGGAATACTATTCGGAGCTAAAAAGACCCAAACTTTCAAGCCATAGGACATATTATGAAGTGAAAGAAGCCAATCTGAAAAGGCTACCTGCTGTAGATTCCAAGTATATGACATTCTGGCAAAGGCAAGACTATGGACACAGCACAAAGACTGGTGGCTGTCCGGTGAGGGAGCGGCAGGAACAGGTACAGGACAGAGAATTTTTAAGGCAGGGAAACTACTCTGAGTGGTGCTCTGATAGGAGTACTCTGTGTTCCTGATGACAAATGTGTGATTGTGTATTTGTTCAAACCCACCAAACCTGCAACACCCAGAGTGAACCATAATGTAAACTGCGGACTCTCGGTGATTACCATGTGTCAAAGGAGATTCACAAACTGTAACTAACATAGCAATCTGGTGGGGATGCCCACAAGGGGCAGCTGTGCATGGAAGCAGGAGGTGTGTGGGAAATATCTGTGCCCGCTAAGCAGTTGGGTGTGACATTAAATTGCTCTAGGAATAAAAAGTCTTAATCTTAAAAAAAAAAAAAAAAACATTACTGGGGAGGAAGTAAGGTCTCAATTCAAGAGGACCCGATACACATTCTTTGAAGACATTTAACTATAAGAGCTGATAAAATATTCATACAGAAAAAGTTTAATAGTGGCTTTTCTTGCTCAGAAAGAAATGGATGACTATGGAGAAGTTGCCTGCAACTGTTTTCTCACGAGCTGTACGTGCCCAGATGCTCAAAGATTGTAGTCTGTCTCTGACAGTGCGCCCACCAGCCCACTGGTATACTGTGTATCTTGAAAGTCCATTGCTGGGAGAGCTTTGGCCTTAAAGGATGTTTAAAAAAGATCCGACATTCTCCCCCATCCTCTTTAATTAACTCTTTGAATACTACTGCTGGCTTTTCACAAGAGCATTGAAAGAACTGGCTCTCCGTAGGGGAAAATATTAAGAAATCTGTATAAATATAAGTATATAAAAATATAAAAAATATATATCCAAAAACATAAAAATACAAATATCCCAAAATTTCAACTATGAAAATGTTAGAAAAATATATAGGAGAGTTTGTCTATAACTTTGGAGAAGGAAGTCTTCTTAAGCCAGACACCACAAAAAAAAAAATCATACAAAGGAAAATTATTTATTGTGTCTTTGATGTTGTCCAATTTCCCAAAGTTAAAAGACTAGGTTAGGATTAGAGAAAGTATTTACCACAAAACAAAGGATTAGCATTTAGACAATACAAAGAAGGATAAATCAATAAAGAAGGCATTTTTTAAATTGAACTAAGGATATTAAGAGGTAATTCACAGTGGGGCACCACGGTGCCTCCGTTGGTTAAGTGTCCGACTCTTGGTTTTGACTCAGGTCATGATCTCACAGGTTCCTGAGTTTGAGCTCATCTTCAGGCTCTGTGCTGGTGGTGTGGAGCCTCTGTTTGGGATTCCCTCCCCTCCACCCCTGCCCCTACCTCTCTCCCTCCCCCACCCTCTCTCTCTCTGCCCCTCCTACTGGATCTCTCTCAAAATAAAGAAATAAACTTAAAAAAAAAGGCAATTCACAGAAAAGGAAACTAAAAATGCCTAGCAAACATATGAAGAGATGCCTCCTAAAGAAAAGCTTGTCATAGTGGAACATAGGTTCTTTCTCTTTGATAGACTGGCAAAAAATTTAAAAGATCAATTTTATAAAGTGTTGGAAAGTGTGGGGCATGTACCTGAGACCCTACTGGTGAATAATTCAACATTCTTCCATCACACACTCTGTACAACCCAACTATTCTGTTGGTCCCCAGTGAAGAGAAAAAGCCTGCACTTACACATGTAATGAGGATGCCACATTGCAAGTTTTTTTCTGTAACACAAGATACTAGTAGCAATATCAAATATCAATGTGACTTATAAAACAGGCCACCCTGGAAAATGTGCCAAAAGGAGATAATGATGAACCAGACTTGAGTCTCTCTCCCATAAGGAACGTCAAGAGAAAGATGTGAAGGAGCATTTCTTTGGAAAGGTCTTCTGTCAGTCCCTGAGAAGCTCCCTCTCCCCATTACACAAAGGGTAGGTTATCACCTCTTGCCTCTCAGGAGGGTTTTTGGTGAGGTCAAGTGGGGAGCTGCAGAGGAGTCTCCATGGTTAAGGAGGCACAGAGATCTGGCGCCTAGTTTCAACCCTGGGGATCTAGACCATGAGAGGCAGCGTGGCTGGCTGTCTTGATGACTAGGGAGTGACGGAACGTGGCAGCTACACTGGGACTGGCTTATCCCTCTAAGTCTGTTGAAGCAAAGAGTACTAGATATTTCCATGGGCCAGTGGGGGTCCACAGGCAAGAATGAGCCAGTGCAGGGTCTGTCTTAGGTCTAGGCCTGTATGGCTGTCGAGGGGCAACATGACCTCATGAGGCACAATAGGAAGTAGACCACTTGACTCCCAGGGGTAAGACAGAGGAGAGATGAGGGCCCTGAAGAGCACCCCATTAATGCTCTATCAGGTGAGAATAGAGGCCTTGGGAATAGAATAGACCCAATAGTCACAGAAAGTTTCCTGTCCCCTCTGCTACCCTCTCACCTCCAACCTCAAGAAAGCATAGCAAAAAGAAAGATACTGACCTGTGTTTTGTAAGATGTATTAATTTTTTAAAGGCCATTTTCATTATAATCCCTACGGTATGATTCAGTTTATATTAAGAAACATACTTTGTGAACATTTATGTATATCAAGGAAATGGTTTAGAAAAACAAAAAAATGATAATAGTTACCCCTCTGTGGAGTAATATAGGAAGTTAAGGTCAAATGGGAAATTCAATTCATCCTCATTATCTTAAAAGATCAGAAACACACTCATGCATTTCTTGAATAATTAAATGCATTAAACAACAACACTATCCTCATGAACAAAATCCATTTTTCTGAATCTACTAACTGTAGATCAGCCAGAGCTGTAACCACGAGGACATACACATCTTTGAGCTGTTTTGTAAAGGTCTGCCTGCCATTTTTAAGTTTCTCTACAACATGCATCTGTCTGAGTGAATTCTGTATCTGGGGCTTGATATCAACTGTGGACCTCAAACTCTCACTCTTCCCAAAGTAGACAAGATTCACAGCTGAAGTTACATTTTCTTAATGTTAAGAACTATTTTTGCAGTTTCCTCTGTCAGCCAGAGTAGGAAGAAACAGGACTCTATCAAAAGAAAATCAAGATGTACATCCGGAAAGAAGCCATCACATGGTTAATAAATGAAGGAAGAACCACTGAGTGTTGAGTAAAAAAAACAAAATTAGATGAGCTTGGTGTTTTTAAGGTAAAGAGTCCTCCCACTTATGTGCATATATGCACGTATGTGTACATATGCACACACATGTGGTACACATACAACTGGTTTTGAAACAGGAGAAACTTAATATTAAACCACAGCCTGTGAATCCAGAGACAAACACAGTACTTTGGTGATAGACCAACCATCTCAGGAAAGCTGTTCATCAGTGTGGAGAAACCAGCCCCCCCCCCAAAAAAAATCATGGGTTTTGGAAATGTATAGTGTAAAAGCTATCAGTTGCTAATAAAACGGTTAAGTTCCCATATGTTGCACTAAGACAAGCATACAGCAGCCAGCATGTTGTACTGTTTTGTTCTGTCTGTCCCTAACATCTGATTTCTATGTTATACCCAGGAATTGATGCATTACAGCCCGTAGGCCAAGGGTACTTTTTGTATCTCAAATGGTACTTTTTTGAATCTCAAAAAAAAGTATTTCCTGACACATAAATTGATAGGAGTATCACATTTGAGTATCCACAAATAAAGTTTTGGAACTCTGCCACATGCATTTGTTTTTGTATTGTCTACAGCCGGTTCCACACTACAAGGCATGTTGAGTAGATCAACAGAGACACAGTGGCTTTCAAAAATATCTGATCCTTTACAGAAAAGCTGAGCCGACCCCTGTTCGAGACCAGGTGAACCTTCTTTACTCCTATTTGCAAACGATAAGACTGATCATTGCAAAAAGCAACCATTCAGCCTCTTACACACATGAGGTATCATTAGTTGCCCAGAGATGGTAAACCCTCCTTTATCAGCCCATTGTCTACTGTTTATTTCAACTAGCCTTCTTGAGCTCAAGCCACTTCTGAACACCCGCTTGATGCTGTCCAAGGGACAAAGAAGGTCCTCATAAACATTTAGCTCTAAGCATCTAAAGATACTCAGTGTTAAAAGAACAATAAGTGTGTTCTGGGAATTAATCCCCCACAGCTTCTACCAGAATAAAAATACTCATTATGATTCATATTAAACTATACTTTTAAAATAACCATTTTAGGGGTGCCTGGGTGGCTCAGTCGGTTAAGTGTCTGACTTCAGCTCAGGCCATGATCTCACGTTCTTGGGTTCAAGCCCCGTGTCAGGCTCTGTACTGACAGCTAGTCCAAAGCCTGGAGATTGTCTTCAGACTCTATCTCCCTCTCTCTCTGACCCTCCCCTGCTCATGCTGTCTCTCTCTCTAAATAAACATTTAAAAAATAATAAAAAATAAAATAACCATTTTATGCCTATATACATTATTCTGTATACTCTGAAGTTCCATGTAAAAGATTATTCAGTAAAAGGACTTTGAAGATAATTTATTTATAATATCCCTTATTCATAAGTAAATTACTGGCCCAATCAGCCTCAGTTAAAACAAACTAACCAGCCAACAGTCATACTTCTCTTCCAACTTCTCATCTCCCCTCAGCTTTGTACGGCACGTTCACCTGCCCCTTCTAGGCTGTTCCCACCTTGTACTCACGATCATACATGCGCTCAGCTCACAGATGCCATTCATCTGATCCACAAACTTCATCCCGTCACATCCCTGGTCAAACCTTGGCCAATTCTGTTCCCAATCCTTTTAATTGTACTTTTGCTTCTAAGTCACCGTCCCTTTCTTACCCAGCAAATCAAATCCAGCATTCATTCATTCTAAAGTTTATTTATTTTGAGAAAGAGAGGAAGAGAAAGAGGGAGCATGCATAAGCAGAGAGGGAGAGAATCCCAAGCAGGCTCCATGCTGTCAGCACACACCCCAATGTGAGACTCAATGCCAAGAACAGTGAGATCATGACCTGGGTTGAAATCAAGACTCAGACACTTAACCAACTGAACCACCCAGGTGCCCCCAAACCCAGCCTTCAGAATGTCACTGACCAGGTTTTACTCCCAACTGCATAGATCAGTCCTTCAATTCCTAAAAGCAGACCACCTATGAGGAAGATGTGAAACTCAAGAGCAAGAATTTGGCACTATATTCAGGGAGTCTACAGAGAATATGATAGGGTTTCGGAGAGGCTTCAAAGCAATATTCCTGGCCATCCAGGGCCCCAGAGCAACCTTCTGGGAATCTTGCCTCCAGGAAGAGGATGCACTGATCAGCTACCACAGATAGTCCAGTTGCCCAGAAGTTAGACTTCTCATTGTAAACTGGCAATCACTAGCCTGAGCTTGGATTTAGTAAGTTCCTTGAGCTGATCCTACATCAGATCCAACTACACTGGGGAAAACTTAACGCTGCTGATCACATCCTGTATTAACTTGCTGACTTACCTCCTTGCCTGATGATTTTCTTTCTTCTGATCAACATGTGCAATCAGAAGGAAGATTCTATACTCCCCCTTGTGACTTTTATGGTGTCATCCCCTTGTTTGAACATCTTGCTTTGTGGACCTATCAAGTCTCAACTTGTCTGGCCATCAGGCCCTCAGGTCAAGGCTCCATCTCTTCTTGTAAAATCCATACCTCGTAGCACTTTTTGCCAGCTCCCTCTAAGTATTTATTGACCACTTACTGTGTCCTGCTGATTTCCTGGCATCTGTTTCATAGAAAATCAGTAGAGCAGAGTCCACTCTATTGAGGAACTTTAACGTGCTGGGGAAACAAGTAATCCAACTTATGTGAAATAACAAAAGGCCAATATAAAACCAAACTGACAAAATAATCAAAATACGGGAGAGATGGTAAGAGGGGTGCGCGAGGATGCTGTGGAGGCAGCGTGGGCCAAGATTCAGTGGCTCCAGGGTGGAAGGACAAACCAGAGTGGGGTCTGGGAGAACGCGTGGAATGTGGTGGAGAGAAAACCCCCTGAGAGAAAGGATAAAAACGAATAAGCAGTATCTGATCATGACCAAGCCACCCTCACGAGGCCAAGGACCCATGTCAGGGATCAGAGAACAGATAAAGCAAAAGGGCATGACCTGAGGGCCTGATGGCCAGACAAGTTGAGACTTGATAGGGCCACAAAGCAAGATGCTCAAACAAGGGGATGACACCATAAAAGTCACAAGGAGTATAGAATCTTCCTTCTGATTGGACATGTTGATCAGAAGAAAGAAAATTATCAGGCAAGGAGGTAAGTCAGCAAGTTAATACAGGATCAGGCATGAACTTAGGTACTTCGGATTTAGATTAACAGAAGAGAAGAGTAAAAACTTGCAAAGAGCCAAAACATAAGCTCTGATAAATACAGGTAACAGGTTTCTTTCCTTCCCTATCCTGAGTGCTTACCAGCTATATGCAGTCAGGAAACTGGTTAGTAACAACATATCGTCACACTGATGGGCAATGCACTAGAATCTCTTCAAGTCCTAGTTTTACCTTGAGATTAATAGGACAATTATGGTCTTCACCCTTGGTGATTTGACAAGTTACGGTATGTTGAAAATTAGTAATCTCTACACAGTGTATTAGGTAATTCTCTACAAATTGCCACACCTTGTCTTTCTAATCATACCATGTATCAGTCTGCTCTTTTTTCTCTTTGCACCCCTCTCCTGCATTCAGCAATGTCCAAGAGAGGGCAACGTCTACTGTGGGCACCAAGCATTGTCCAAAGCGCTAGGCTGATCGAGGGTCCCTGGCAGGGCCGGGGAAGGCAGGCAGGCCCCCAGCAGCTCCGTTGATTCAAACAGCCGCTGGAAGACAGGAAGTGCCTCTGAGACACACAAGCGTACACCTTCTCGAAGCTGTTTAGATACTGTCTCCATCTGTTCCCCTTAACAGCTTCCTTCTGCCGAAGCACAGCTCTCCCATCTTATCTGGCTTGAGTGACTGCCAGTTTGTTTTCATAAAGATCACTATCTCGGCCAGACACTGGGAAATAAGTGAGACGACAAATCTGGTTTTGATGAAAAGGAGACATTAAATGGGGTGTTAGTATTACCCAAGAGACAAGGAAACTCTGAAACTCCACTGCCTCACAGACTGTGCACCCCCGCTGCAGGGATGGATCAAACACTGCAGGATCCTGCCTTTAAAAGTCATCAGAGAAAAGAATTGCTCGGCACCGTGCACAGACCCACTCATAGAGCCAGTCAGAGAAAGAACACAACCTCGTGCTTCAGAAGTACGTTTGCTTAAGAAAATATTCATACAAAACCAGGGTCTCCACCCTTGCGAGCTTCCCCTTAAGTAATAAAACCAGACCCATATGTCACATTTTAAATCAGAATCTAATAGTGTAAACCAGACTTTTGGGGGCTCGGTAGAGCATGCGTGATCAAAGAAGGTAAGAGATCTACCCCTTCTAGAAGCAGCCGAGACATGCCCATATGCTGCCAATCAAACATGAGGGAACCTTCTAGACAAATGGAAAAGTGCATGCCCAGATGTGCCAGGTGGCAATGTCACTTCTAGTTCCCGCTAAAACCCTTGTAATGAGCAAAAAGCTATTTCTTTGCAAGTAAAGACTTTGGATCACAAGTCAAGGAGGAAATTTCCTAATACATTTCTTCCCCCAAATTGTGTTATGCTTCCTCTCCTTCACGTTATACCATAACCACACCCTTTATGCCTCTTAAGGGTCAACCACCATTAGACAATCTAAAGGTAAAGGAGTTTTCTTCTCTCAGTATAATCTGGTTTGGGTTTCTCTCCTTAGTAGCAAAGTCTGCCCCGACCTGTCAGCAGGAGTGTTAACTCATCATTTAACTACTAAAAGAAAGCCAGTCAGAGGAACCAACAACCAACACGCCTCCAGTTACTCTCATAACCCAAGGGTTAGGCGAGACATGCTGTTCGTAAACTTTCCAATAACTTCACGATGTAGATATCAGAAGAAAAGATAAAGTTGACTTGGCCAAGGTCAAATGGCCAGTAAGAGTCAAATTAATATTCAAGCCAAATTCCTCTCACCAGGGGGGACCTGAATTTGAGCTCCATGGGCTCCTGGTCTGGGGACACTGACAGGAAAATAACTGCATTTTATTTTTCATTAATCTCTCCGTGCAATTTAGCATTTTTCTAGAATGATGAACATGAGCAACCAACCACCACAGGCACTGGCAGTACCTGACTTTGTCAGCAACAGAAATAAACATTCCTATCACCTTACAGTTGCTGTTGATTTCCAAGTATTGTTTAAGCTCATCACTACTTATACATTTTAACAGTCATTAGATATAGCACTACAACGTGTTATTTTGTGCGTTAATAAAGAC
>NC_043705.1:53618209-53720445 GCF_006229205.1 Suricata suricatta | reverse complement strand
CTCATCCTCTCTTCTTCCCTGCTTCTCTCTTTTCCCAGCCTAACTTAAAATGGTTCCCTGCACAGAATTAAAAAAAAAAAAAAAAAAAAAAAAAAAGAAAAGTAATCATTGAAGACTCAACTACTACATCAACTGAATGAACTGTCTGCTATTAAGTAGTATTTATATTTTAAGTGTGCATGGCTCCAGATTTTCAGTCCCAAATTAGCTTTAAGTATGATGGTCCAAGACCCAACTTGTTATTGCGCTGACAGGGAGAAGGACACGGGTAACTCCATTTATCAGAAATCCTTGAACTGCCTAACAATTGTTGCTGGCAGGAAACAATTTCCATCAGCGAACAATGGCCCCATCAGTTAAAACAAAAAGCAGTATTCTAGAACAACAGTAAACGAATCCAGAGATGGCTACTCAACTGTAGCCAAGATTCTCTGAGTATCGGGTAACATCTTTCTTATGTTTGAAAATGCCAAGATGCAGCTCTCCCCTACATCCAGACTTAATGGTAGTCTCCTGAGAGTGTACTTAAATAACACACCAGACTCATACATAATGTACAGGCATGGGTTTCTTCAATGAAAATACAACAGAGGAAAAGAGAGCTTCCTCACTGAGTACATTGGCACAAGGCATGCGTTTGTGTTAAGGGCACAGAGCAACTGCGGGGTGTCAACATCCTGATGTTGCCATAAATGTATAGAAGATTAGCAGGAAAGAAAAACATATTTCAGATCGTCAATAGTGAGTCGTCCATTACCAAATTTTCCCTAAAGCTTCAACAAGGCCATTCATGTTAACTTTCTTTTCAAAAGAATCCTCCACTCAATACACACAAGAATGTGAATGTCGAAGTTATAAGATTGAAAAATTTCTTTAATATAAAAATAGTTCTCAGTTGATTCAACTGGGCCGTGATATCATTTCTTCCTCTGGCTCATTCAACCCTATGTTCCCTGATCCTTAACAATGAAATTCCTTGTGGTTCCATCTTCAAAGCAAAGTGCAAAATTGTGGCCTACGTTATGCTCAGATTCATGACTTAAATGGTCAACACTGCCTTCAGTTCTGTTTTGCCATAATCTTCGAGTTTTAGTTTGTGCGTCATTGAGTCACTGTTAGCTGATTCTCCAACACAGGGCGCCTTTGAAAAGTGGGAGTAACAGAAAGCCTGGCAAGGTCTCTAAGTTTGTTATTAATGGATTGTCAGATGGCTTTTCATGCTACACCCTGAATCAATTCAGTCTTTATGAGTTTTGAAAAGTCCAATGTTTAGGATACATAATGTAGATGAAAAAGTCATGCACACAGAAGCCAGGTATAGGTGGGGAGTGAGACTTTTGCATAAAGGACTGTGTTTCCCTACATTATCAAGACTAGGATTAATTCTGCTGAACTCCAAGGTAAACTTGACAGCGGGCCATCCCATGCCGTTCAGGGGAGCCCCTTCCTACAGTGAGTGACCCCACAAGGCTTTTATCTATCTCAGAGAAGGTGCCCCAAATTTACAGATTCCTAAACAGACCAGGTTGTATGCAGCCTCCTACTTGAGTTTAAGATTTCTTAAATCTATATATAAAAGATCATTGGGCAAAGGGCACTTGGGAGCAATCTAATCTTGTGTGAGTCAAAAGGCAGGTAAGTAAAGTCCACTGTGTGTCCGAGGCCCAGGGTATGTATAACCACTGAATCAGGATCTAACTAGTCTCTAAAATCCCAATTCTTTGTCCCACGTTTGTCTCCTAATCATCTCAGTTTAAGTCAATGAAGATAAATGTGATTATTCCTTAGGAACTCTTCACTACTTACTAGATGAAAATTTTTCTTTTCAATGCACTTTATGAGTAGGCACCAGAATGGACTGGTGATGACTTGCCATTTAATTCAGGGCTAGATGAAGACTGAGCTATTATTACAGAAGTCATAGGACAGAAAGTATTAGAAACTCTTCCACTTACTACACTTGCGACAAGCTTTGTCTTCATCTCTTATTCAGCTGAGCCTTGTCTATTTGACATGTGTAGGCAAAACTAAGTGAGTGCCTTTAAAAAGATATGAAAATTCTGTGTTGCAACTCAGGTAGTATGAATCTGATAAGACAAGATCTCCAATGAACAGAACATACATGGTTCAAATAGCACTTCCTCTGAATATTAAGACTGAAAGGAAATTTTTGAGTTTGCCAATTACATTTCCTCTTTTTTTGATATGAGGGTGTTACACAGTTCTCAGAAAGGTATTCACTTGATAAAAGGATGGTGGCGAGGGAATACAGCAAGGTATCACTTAGTTGGAAGTAAAGAGAAACAAACTCTCAAGGCCAGAGAGCAACTTAAAAGAGCATCTATTCCAAAAACTCCTGTTCCTTGAGCAAATCAAGACTCAAGTAAATTCAATGACTCATCCAAGGTGACTGTACTGAGTGTCCAAGGCATAAAGAACACCTATTTTCTTGGTTAATGATCCATCTTTCCATTCTATCATACCATCCATGACACAGAGAAGTCAACCTTTCAGTCAAGGTAAGTGCTAGAATGAATCACCTAGTCATCTTGCAAATTCCTTTTGAATGCTGCTAAATTCTTCTCCCTTGCATCCAAGTTAAGTTTGCTTTCAACTTACAAAATTTAGCATGAAATTCTGTGACTAAACCAAGGAAATACACTCAAACATCTTACACCTCCCACAGGCAAGAGCACCTGAGACCCAGTCTTAAGAAAGTAAGCTGTTCAACTTCTAGGCATCTATCCCATCCTGTTTTGACAAAAGGAGAGGGCAGAAAGCAACACAACACAGCTTTCTTTCCTCCCTCCACATTTCCAATAGTCTGGGCTCTTGAGTGGAGGAGTTCCTGTTCCCTTTCAATAACCCAAATGCTTAAGAACGTCACTTATGAGCAAGGTCTTATTATAAACAAATTCATAGGGAGATTCAGATAGCTATAACTTTTTTTTATTTTTATTTTTTGATCAGCTAAATTTATTTATTTAATATAATTTATCACCAAATTGGTCTCCATACAACACCCAGTGCTCATCTCACCAAGTGCCTTCCTCCATGCCCATCACCCACTTTCCCCTCTCCCCCACCCCTCATCCACCCTCAGTTTGTTCTCTGTATTTAAGAGTCTCTTATGGTTTGCCTCTCTCGCTCTCTGTAACTTCCCCCCTTCCCCCCACCATGGTCTTCTGGTAAGTTTCTCAAGATCCACATATGAGTGAACATAGTATCTTTGTCTGACTTATTTTACTTAGCATAATACCCTCCAGTTCCAACTACATTGTTGCAAATGGCCAAATTTCATTCTTTCTCATTGCCAAGTAGTATTCCAATTGAATATATGATGAACCACATCTTCTTATCCATTCATCAGTTGATGGATATTTAGGCTGTAATTTTTTAAATCAATAATTCTTTATAGTGACTTAAACAGATAAACTAAAGGAATGAATCTCAAAGTGGTCCCCAACATAGCAGCCTTCACAATTCCTGAAAATTGTTAGAAATAGAAATTTTAGGGCCCACCCAGACCTTCTGAGTCCTAAACTATGGTAGTGGGTCACCACAACCTGTTTTTTTTAACACACTTTCCAGGTGATTCTGAAATAAGGGAATGTTGGAAGAAAAAATGAACTTGAATATCCAAATGCTACACTGACTTGTGTTGATGGACTGATAAGCCTGGCACACAGATATGCATATAAGGATCTCTAGTTCCTAAAGCTTTCTCTACAGGGGCCCAGAAACTTACACAAAGGATCAAGCTTATCCAAGTTAGATCACTTTCTGGCAGCTCTCTATGGAAGACACTGCCTAAAAATGACTCATTTTCCAAAAGGATGGAGGAGTTTTATGAAGACAGAATTTATGACTCAGTTTTCTATTGTTTAAGTGGACAACTAGTTCTGTCCATTACAAATTTGATTTTGCCTGCTTTTCCCCAAAGACAGAAACTGTAACTCAAAGAGAAGAGAAATAGGAAATAGTAATGTCAGGACACTCTCTACTCCACTGTAACTTATAACAAGCTGGTTTGAAAAATAAAATTGGTCTGTATGGTCAATGCCCTATCAAGGAGTGATTTTCTATCATTAAGGGCCTGGGTCCAGCACTACATGAGGTACTAATCTAGAATGATGGAGTTTCCTGGTATTCCTACTGCAGTAAAGGAAAATGCATCAGAATTTTAAAGCTATTTTTGTTAGGAAAAAGTTAAAAAAATCTCAAAGCATCAGAATCATCCAACACTTCCACTTTTAAAAATAAAGAACTATGGGGCACCTGGGTGGCTCAGTCAGTTAAGTGTCTCACTTCAGCTCAGGTCATGATCTCATAGCTGGTGGGTTCAAGCTCTGCATCGGGCTCTGTGCTGACAGCTCAGAGCCTGGAGCCTGCTTTGGATTCTATGTCTCCCTCTCTCTATGCCCCTCCCTACTATCACTCCTTCTCTTTCCCTCTTGAAAATAAACAATAAAAAATAGAAAGCTACAAAAAACTGATGAAAGAACCCAAAGATGATCTAGACAAATGGAGAAACCTATAATGTTCATGAAACAGAAGATTTAATTAAGATGTCCATTCTCAAACTGATCTATAGACTTAGCACAATTCCTATAAAAATCCCATCAGAATTTTTTTTTGGAAGGATAGACAAGCCAATAATAAACTTTTTATGGCAAAGGGGTTTAAATAGCTCAATTTAAAATCTCAATATGGAGGGGGGGAAGCCAGGGGACTCCTGCTACTGAGTTTTAAGACTTAATGTAGTTGGCAATGAGAAAGAATGAAATATGGCCATTTGTAGCAAAGTGGATGGACCTCGAGGGTGTCATGCTAAGCAAAATAAGTCAGGCGGAGATGGACAGATAGATCTGCACTCATAGATCTAACAGGAGAAACCAAACAGAGGACCATAGGGAGGGGGAGGGGGAAAGAGAGTTGGGGAGAGAGAGGGACACAAACCATAAGACTACTGAATATTGAAAAGGAACTAAGGACTGAAGAGGGAGGGGGACGGGGGAAGAGAGTGATGGTCATGGAGGGGTGCACTTGTGGGGAGAGGCACTGGTTGTTATATGGAAACCAATTTGACAATAAACTATTATAAATTAAAAAAAAAAGACTAATGTAGTATTTGCAAAAGAGACCTACATCAAGGAACTAAATAGAGTCCACAAATAAAAAGCCCACAAATATGATCACCTGTTTTTTGATGAAAGTACAAAAACAATTCAACAGGAAAACGGCAATCTTTTCAACAAACGGTGCTGTTACAATCGAAAATCCATACTCAAAAAATGAAACTCAACTTACACTCTACACCTTATACAAAAATTAACTCAAAATGTATCACAGACCTATTATGGAGAAAAAAAAAAACACAGAGAAAAATCTTTGTGACCTTGGTTTGGTCTAAGAGTTTTGAGACAGGACAACAAAAGCATAAGCCACAAAAGAAAAAAATTATAAACTAGACTCCATCAAAATTAAAGACATTTGCTCAAAGACCCTGTTTAAGAGAGTGAAAAGAAAATAAAAGGCTAATCATACATCCAACCAAGGACAGATATCAAAACATAAAAAGAAGCCCCATACTTCAACAAGAAGAAGTCTACTTTAAAAATGGGCTCAAGATTTGAGTAGAGAACTTTACGAAATAAGCATATGACAAAAATAGCAAATTAGGAAAATGTAAAAGAATAAACTATACCAGTATACCAATATATACAACACACCTACCAGAATGGCTAAAAAAAAAAAAAACCACGAAAAACTGAAGAACTGACAGTATCTAGTACCAAGGAAGATGCAGAACAACTAGAATTTTTACTGTTGGCAGGAATGAAAAATGGCACACCCCTTCCGGAAGATTATGTGGCAATTTCTTATTAAGTTAACTGTGCACTTTCTACATGACCCAGCAATCTCACTTCTAGATAAACCCAACATCAACACAAAAACTCTATACATGAATGCTTGTAGCAGCTGTATCACCAACAACCCAGACCATCTTGAATGTCCTCCCAACACCACTGTAGTGCCTTCCTGCGATGGAGTAGTACTCATGGCCATACAAAGGAATAAAATATTGTTAGACACAACAACATGGATGAATCTCAAATGTGGTGTGGTGAGTATAAGAAGCCAGTACCGAAGGTTACTACTTCATGTTTACATTCACATGATATTCCTGGAAAAAACCCAAACTACAGATCAGTGGTTGCCAAGGGTTAGGAGTAGTGAGAAGGTATGATTACAAGGGAGATACCCGGGGTGATATAACTGTTCTGTATCCTTATTGTGGCGGTGGTTACACAAATATACACCATTGTGAAAACTTGTAGATTATAGCAAAAAAGTAAAAGTTAATGAATATTAATTTAAAATACAGTAAAAATGCATGTCTTGGGATAGCAAACTCTGGTGGGTGAGCAGATCTTAGTTTTAAAATGCTAAGTTTCTGACAGGAAATTCCCTGAGTCGTATGTTTTAAACATGTGTAAACCAAAAACTTGAAACTCAATCGTTTTAATTTGCTGAAACTAACACTAGACCCAAATGTCATTTTTTAGGAACTAAATTCAAACATACAACGTTACAGCTCCCTCAGAAAACTTTAATTATTCCCTAAAAATTGAGGATCAAATGAAAATACTCTAAGTGCATTATTTATTTTCTGTGGTCCCACTGATTCCATCAGTAGTTCCTGGCAGACAGCTCATAAATTCAAGGAGGCTTTGGGCAATGATACTTAATGGTAATTGGACAGAGGTTATCAGGCAGAACCACCATAGGTGAATAACGTACATCAAAGCTGAAATCCCAAACTCTCCCTATTTATATCCTTTCTTCCACTTACGTAGCTCTGCCACTTCAGCGAGTTCCTACTACAAACTAGATGCTGTTAGGAAGGTTTTCATTTAACCCTTACAACAGCTCATGCTCCAGTTTGGGAAACAATTCACTTATCACACAATTCAGTAGGTGATAGGTCTTTTATCTAATGCTATCCAAATCTCTCTAACTCTGAACTCCTCCAGGAGGGTGGAGGGGAAAAACCTCTGCTTCAAGTTTTCTTTTCATACACCTAATATTTTAAATCATTGCAGAAAAATAACAGGTTTCAAGACAAAACCCAGTAGACGCATTACTGTTATTGGCATTTGCATGTTGTATCTTCTACTTATGAAGAGGTGACGCCAGTTAGAGGGAACAAAATTTGGGATAACAGTGAGCAGGTTCAAAAGGAGTGTGTACTCATCTCCCTGAAATGACATCACATGGATAAATCATATTTGTGTAGGCATCCGGTGATACATAAAGTCAGTAAAACATTCTGGAATAAGGGCATATGAAATCCCTGATGTATTTCCTTTATCCTTTAAGCATTAACTTGTGTCAGGGAGAAAAAAACTTATTTTATCTTTCTTGGGAGATTAAGAAAATCTTAAAGATCTTTCAACTGCTTACAAATACCTCATTACAGAGAAGGGGGGGTCACTATCTTGCCTTCTCTGCGTGTGTGTGTGTGTATGTGTGTGTGTTTGAAAAACAAGCATTTACAAATGGAAGCATCTTCACCAATTCTTAAAATACAATGTTTTCTGGAACTCCAAATAAAATTTCAAGGTAAGATGGCAACTCTTGTTGAGAAAGCAATCGGACAACCACAAGTGACCACTTACAGACCATTTGCAAAGGAAACTCATGTGTAAACGTTCTAAGATCTAATTCACAGATGTCAGTCATTTAACATCTTCCAAGGCTACCTTCTGCTCTATTTCATTTTATTATATAAGTTTATTCCTTTATTTTTGAGTGATTGCAAGAAGAGGGGCAGAGAGAGGTGGGGAGAGAGAGAATGCCAAGCAGGCTCTGTGCTGTCAGTGGAGAGCCTGACATGGGGCTCAAACTCAGCAATCATGACCTGAGCCAAAATCAAGAGTCAATGCTTAACTGACTGAGCCACCCTGGCACCCCTCTGCTCACTTGTTCATTCCCTCCATCCACCTATTTTAAATAGGCACTTAAAATGTATATTTTTATTTTTGAGAGAGAGAGAGAGAGAGGGAGAGAGGGAGGGAGGGAGGGAGGGAGGGGGAGGGAGAGGGAGAGAGAGAGAGAGAGAGAGAGAGAGAGAGAGAGAGGGAGGGAGGGAGGGAGAAGGAGAGGGAGGAGGGAGGGAGGGAGAATATGAATGAATAAAAGCAGGGAAGGGGCAGAGAGAGAAGGAGACATGAAAGATGAAGCAGGCTCCAGGCTCTGAGCTGTAAATACAGAGCCCCTCATGTGTCTTGAACTCATGAACCACAAGATCATGACCCGGGGCTGAAGTCAACACTCAACCAATTGAGCCACCCAGGGGCCCCCCCCACTCTAAAGTGCCTCTTAGTTCTTTGGACAACTTTCCATCTCACCCATCTTTTCCCTTCCCCCACTCCAACATCTCTTCTACAATTCTTTCTGTATTTTGTGCTTTTCTGACCAATTACTACTTCTATCATCTTGCAGAATTAAGAAATAACTTGTAATTCAGACATTCAATACAGACTTGAAATTTGATGAGAGATATCAAATTTAATGAGACAAACATCATGAGTTTTGTCGTAGCTTTATAATTTTTATAAGGAAACAAATAAACTTTTTTGGCACCAAATTGCATTATTTACTTAAACTGAGTTTATGGTCAACTGAACTCTTAAGTTCATATTCTATGTATTATTAAATTGCATCTCCTTTTTAAAAAAAGATTATCCCCTGTATTTCTCAATGAGAATGTATCTCCAAATACACTTTTGTTCTGACTTTCCTGCTGATATCTCTCTTGACCTTTATTTTTAAAGAAACAAAAGAAAACAGAGAGAGAGAGAGAGGGACTATTTTTCCAAAGGCACAGCACATTCAGTATTTGGAGTCCTGCCACTTAACATCTGGACATCTCTCAAGCTGAAGTTCATCTTGGTGAAATGTGCTTTGCTTCAACAGTTTTGAAAGCAAAACCAAAACAAATTTGGTTCTATAGATGCACACTTCTTTCCTCTTTCCAGCCAATTATTTTTCTTTAAGCTGAACTCTAAAGTGTTGGAGGCAATTACTGAGCTGCTATGTATTCCTATCTTACCACACCATCTACGTGAGAGAAACAAGACAAGACACAGAAAATATACACAACTCCTTTCCACTCCACTGAGAGTGGTGAAAGTGTAGGCAGTACATCAATGGAAAGGAGCAGAGAGAGCCCAGAAATAGACCCACATACATATAGTTAACTGATCTTGGACAAAAGAGCAAAGCAATACAATGGAATAAAAAAGGTCTTTTTAACAGTAAAAGTGAGAAGATCACTGGCTGCCCAGGGTGAGAACAGGGAAGGAGAGATGAACAGAAAGAACAAAGAGGATTTTTAGGGACGTGGAAATACTATATAGATATGATACTATAGTGATGGATACATTTGTCCAAACACATGGAATATACAATGCCAAGAGTGAACCCTAGGGTAAACTATAGATTTTAGGTGATAATGATGTGTCAACGTTGAGTCATTGGTTATAACAAATGTACAGTTATGGTACGGAAATGTTGAAAATGGGAGAGGCTGTGCCTATGTAGGGGAGGGGGTAAATGAGAAGGCTCTGTACCTTCTCAATTTTGCTGTCACACTGTCTTGATCACTAGAGCTTTTTAGTAAGTTTGAAGTCAGGTAGTGTCCTCCAATTATTCTCCTTCAATATTGTGTTGGCTATTCTGTCTCTTTTGCTTCTCTGTGTAAACTTTAGAATTAGGTTGTCAATATCTATAATGTAACTTTCGAAATTTTGATCAAAATTACATTGAATCTATAGATTAAGTTTGGAAGAGTTGATATTGGTAAGATTAAGTCTTCCTCACAGGGAAGATCTCCATAGAGAGATATAAGTAGTGCTTCTTATATTTTGTTAATCAGCGGGCTGTGGCTTTCTTCATCTAGTTCCTGTATATACCGTTAAATTTATACTTAAGTATTTCATTTAGTGGGGGGATGCTGATGTCAATGGTGGTATTGCTTTTCATTTCAAATGCCACTTATTCATTGATAGTGTACAGAAAAAAGTCACTGACTTGTGTATTAACTTCCTATACTTCTTTCTTTTGTCTAAAAGAAAATTCTAAGAGACAATAAACAAAAAACTGGATGTCCCAATATTTTTTTTCCACTTTCCACTCTGAGGACAATTATTTTTGCCTATTGTAGAGTCCATCTGGCTTAACTCTTGGGTCAAATCCAAACCGGGGAGACAGATGTGTACTTGATGGTCAATATTTTTTCCACTAACTTCCAGTCTGAGGTAAATACATGTCACTGTTTTCTGAGGAAAGACACTAACATTTATGAATTGTCCACTAAGTGTTATAAGTTTTCATATGTTAGGAACAAGACATTTACTCACAGTGAACTAATTGTGCTTAGATAAACGGGGTGTGGGGAGAGGAGAGAGAAAATTTGATAAAGAAAATAAAGTAGTCCTCCTCTTGCACAAATACGAGATCTCTTAGGTTAATTTCTGTATAGTGTTTGAGCCAAGAGTGGGCGGAGTCCTCAGAGGTATCCAGTAGCTAAAACCTGTACCGCTTTGGTGAATTATATGTACTTCATGGTTTTACACTAGTTATCTGCCCAATCCTGCCTGGTTGCTGGTAGTGCCAACATACCATGAAACACTGAAGGTGTTTATTCCTAAAATTCCAAGCCTAGTACAGAGCCTGGTACAGAAAGTACTCAAGGTTTAAATAAGGTTCTGCACATGTATATAGTCAAGACTTCACCACATAACTAATGACAGTTCCTATTGAAAGTTTGGTGATTACTGAGGAGAGGGGCACTGGTGGGGTGATCTTTACAGGCAACAGGAATAAAGGTGGGTCCCACCATGGTGCTTGGAATATCATGAGTGATCAACAGATATCTCTTGAGTGGAGAAATGGGGTCTAAAAAGATAAGAACTAAAATGGTAGAGGAGAAAGAAGCTTAAAGAGGTTTGATTAAAAGCTACAAGCCTGGAGATTAGGAATAAATCGGTGTGGCTCTGGAGGAGAGACCACCTCAGGAAGCAGTAGATGGACTTGGAATGTCACTTGGAGGTTCAGCATCAAAATCAGCTGATCCGGGGCACCTGGGTGGCTCAGTTAGTTAAGCGTCCAGCTTCGGCTCAGGTCATGATCTCACGGTTTGTGGGTTCGAGCCCTGCATCGGGCTCTGTGCTGATGGCTAGCTCAGAGCCTGGAGCCTGCTTCATATTTTCCCTCTCTCTCTCTCTCTCTCTCTCTCTCTCTCTCTCTCTGACCCTCCCCTGCTTGCACTGTCTCTATCTCTCAAAAATAAATTAAAAAAACATTTAAAAAATCTGCTGATCCAATTCTGTAGCTCCCCAAAATTTTTATGATGATTTGTTTTATAAGAAACTACCTCAGGAAATTAACACCTGCAAAATGCAAATCTCCTCAACCTCTCCCTCAGTTCCTCTTATGAGAAGAATCCCTGCTCCTTTCTCCTTTTATCATCACTAATATTAATTAAATCTAATAGCTCAAGTATTCTTCCTTCAGAAAGCTGGTGATGGGAGAAGAGTCTACACTTGGGGGACTCCCCAGCTCCGAGGTGACTCCCTGTTCTGTCTTATGGCTTCCAGAGTGGCCCTGGCAAGCTCTTTAAGCCAACTGAACATGATTTTGAGGCTCAGGTAAGATGATGTATGTGCACCGCTAGACACAGAGCCTGGCTTGCTTCATTCATTCATTCATTCATTCATTCATTCACTAAACAAGTATTTGCCAAGCGCTTACCTAGTGCCCAACCCTGCACTAGGCAGCAAGTATATGCTGTGAGCAAGGGCACAGTCCTTCTTCTTATGGGACTAAATCTCTTCCAAGAGAGCCACATAGACCTTAAGAGCTCATACTGAAGAATGGCCATCTTAGTTTCAAGGGAAGGTTCCTCTAAGGACACAGTCCTTCATATGAAATCAGTAGAATGGTGTGCAGTAGTCAGAAAGAGAGTGCTTGTGTGAGGGTTCTAATGTGGGAAGAGTCCATCTGAGGAACATATGAGGACCAGCATGGCCAGCGGAGGTGACTCTAGGGAGGAGTGAGGGAGGCAAGGACCAGTTCACTAGACAGAGCCATATGAAGGACAGAGATTTAAGAGTCAGGACTGATAGAATGTAGGCACTGCTGAGCATAAAGGGGAGGGGGAGATGGTGGTGTAGACTCCTGGGCTGTGAAGTTGAATGGATGATGGCTCTTCACATGAAAAGAGGACATAGAGACAAGCCCAATCTGTTGGAAGGATTATGGTAGGAGGGGGGTATTAAAAGTCATGAGTTTGGATCTGAACACTGGTTCGAAATAGCACACAGAAGTGGAGAATGTTGAGTTCACAGTGACACAGACAGATCTGGGCTCAGAGAGGAGGCCTGGGCTAGAGATGGACACTTGCAAATCATCTCCCACAGGGGAAATCCCACCTTCACCCATCTACATCACAAAGACACACTACAGACAGAGGAGCGGGGGAGCCTAGGATTGAGTTTTGATGAACTTTAGCATGTAAGTGTTGATTAGACACAGTAGCACACATAGACGGCAGAGCGGCAGTGGCATAGTAGCCAACAACAGAAATTAGGAAGGCAAAAAAAGACCTTATGAGCACATAAGCTAAGCCATGTAGAGAGATGATAACTAATTCCTTTGTCCTTGCTCACTTTGAAGGTACTGACCCAAAGATTTTGCCTGGTCCCCCAGCCCCAGAGTTGTGGGAAGTCAGTGGCACAAGGCTGATGATAATAAAGGGTGGGTAGGAGGAATGCACTCGTAGGCCTGACACCTGAACGCATCCTGACACCGTTTTAGTGAGGCACACTCCTCTGTCGGCACACGATGCTTTAAGAGTCAAGGCCCCAGCCAAAGACCCTGCCAGCTCTGATGGTTCAGGCCTTCAGCAGGGCATTTGGAATGAACCCACCACTAAGATCAAGTCTTGTGAGATGCAAGATTTTAGGTAGACATCTCTATAGCACCAACCAAGGAATACCTGCGTCTCCTCAAACACTACAAGTCCAGCTCGAAAGAAAAGCAACCTGTGAGACTTCTTTTCCAGGACTCCACAGCAACACAGCAAAGCATGCCATCAAAAGTCATTCTGCACCACAGTAGAATTAAAAATTTCAAAATGAATTAAGAATTTTAAAGAATTACTAAAAAAATTAAAAGGTCAATGTGAACTGCATTGTATTACATTTTAGGAGCAACCTCTCATAAAAGAATGCTCCAAAATTCTCCAATTTTTTAGAAGAATTATATCATACTTCAGACATTAAGTCAAGACACACCAAGCCCTTTTGACGTTGCATTATTCTCGCTACGTTTCCAAAAATCGATTTTATTTTTAAAATATAATTTATTGTCAGCTAACATACAGTGTACATGGTGTGCTCATGGTTTCAGGGGTAGATTCCCGTGATTCATGGCTTACATACAACACCCAGTGCTCATCCCAACAAGTGCTTTCTTCAATGGAAAAATCTATTTTCACACAAGTATGATTAACTGAACTCAAACTGATCACAGCATTACTTAATTCAGACACCTACAGTGTAAGAATTCAGACATAAATGTTTGTCTAATGGTGACTCCCTTACTCCAGCCCTTTTATGGTCCTCAGTAGTGGTAGGTGTTGGTATTTAAGGGCCATTTTAAAAATTCCTAATACTGTTTTGCTATTCCCTGGTCCCAGGCAGTGTATTTCCATACCTCAAAAGCCACTATAGTGAGGCTGAAGGTGAGGCATGTGTAAAGGAATGCTTTGGCGAGGAGAACCATGGCTGCCTCACTAAACTTAACAACAGCGACAGCTCATCATGCGAGACCTGAAAGTTATTTATGGGAGAGCTGCTTTTCTACCTAAACAGACACAGCCTTTTAGACACAATCGATTTCTGTGCACATCTTGAGACTTCACAGAATACAGCCAAGGATGCCAGTGATTATACCTATAGAATGTAATGAGCAATTGTAACTGGGCCAAATCGAGTCTCCGCCCCTCTACACGCAGCAGTGTGACTTTCAAGTCACACCGAGCTTGACATTGTTGCTGCGCGGCAACCATAGCAACCATTTCATTCTTTCAGGCTCAACAGGGCAATGTCTCCATGGGCAAAGCAAGGAGGAGAGCTGTTCCCCCAGGTGGTACCGTAATTACAGATGCACAGATGTAGAAAACACAGCGGGAGGGCTACTTAGAACATAAAAGCCCAGACTTTACTCCACTACAATACAGGATGGAGTGGGAGCAAGGGGGAGGACCAGATAACCCAACACAAGAAGCCTGCCAAATAAAAGCAGACCTTCTGCATGTGATACTGTTTAGGTTATCAAGAAATTATCCTTTTCCCACATTTCTTGTTGAAGTTTCCCTCCATTTGGGTTTCTGTGGCACTGGCACCATCTAAAAACTAAAGCCTAGTCATGTGTGTTATTCTTGCTTAGAATTAGGCAGAAATACATTTAATGGTCAGTGCCCTCAATGTGCACTGCACTTCCAATATGTAGTCCATAAGGCAGCTGGTGGGAGTAGAAATGACAAGACACTTGGGCTCCAATCTCAGATCTGTTGCTTATTACATCACCGTGGCGATTTACTTAAATATTCTGAAAGTCTGTTCTCCCATTACTTAAATGAGGAACTACTGCAGCTCATAGGTTAGTGTAAATTTAAACATTTAGACAGAGTGCCTGGCATATATTAGCTTACCAGCAATATTACCATTAGGATAGGGGTAGTCCATGAGCTTACTTTAAGCTCCAAAGACAAGAAAACAACCTAAAATGATCAAATTACACGTGAACACAGATGATAACGTAGGAAAAAGAACACCATATATAAATCCAACTTGATTTTTAAAAAATGAAATAAATGAAGTCAGACACAGGTTTATAGGAACTGGCAATGATCTAGGTGTTCAACTGAGTGATAGGTGCCCACATGTGCCCACAAGCTGTGCGTCCATGTTCTATGGACTTCTATTGGCATGGCATGTTTCACACACACAAATATCTAAGTTAAAAAAAAACTCAGGGAGTAAAGACATCAAGATGCTTATTATTTTTCTGTAAAGTTCATAACGAACTCTTATTTTATGCATTTCTGTATTTTCCAAGCTTCCTATATTAAGAAAAAAGTTTGTAATGACAATGCTACCCTGCTGACAAGGGCCTCCAGGTTTTTTGTTTTTTTTCCCCCAGTAAACTAACATTTGATTTTTTTACTGAGGGCTTATCCCCTCCGTAACAATTCTGTGACCCAGCTCTTCTTATTCCTATTTCACAGGTAGGTAACTTGGAAAGTTTAAGCAACTTGTCCAAGAGTTTAAGTTAGGCTACAACGCAGATGAGCTTTTTTGAATACTTTAATACTGTTGTACCTTGAAATTGTAGCCTTTCATCAAATGCTGGTGGGCACATGTGTATGCACGGTGCCGTGCTTCACGGAACTGCACAGATAACTTGCTATGCGGTGCAGGTTTAAAAGAGCTCAGAGGAGTTCATTTTCTGCCCCATGTCTCAGATCTCATGCAGGAAAGCGGAGGGATCTCTCCTCTTAAAGGAACTGTTTCATTTTTGAATGGGTAAATGAAGATCCGGATACAAGGCAATGATACTTTTAATGTGGTTTAAAAAGACATCTGCTCAGAAGTCAGGGAGTATATCTTCTCTCTGATTTAAAGACAGAGGCAGGACTGAGGTGCTGGAGTTCCAGAAGCAACCTTCCTTGGCATACACATAGAAGACAGAAACTTCATTACAGCAGGAAATTCACTGCTGGTAACTGAGATGGTGGGGTTTTTTTACATTTATTTTTTTAAATTAAAATCCAAGTTAGTTAACAGATAGTATAATTGTAATTTCAGGAATAGAACTTAGTGATTCATCATTTACATATAACACCCAGTGCTCATCCCAACAACTGCCCTCCTCAATGCCCATCGCCTAGTTAGCCCATCCCCCCCCACAACACCCCATCCACAACCCTCAGTTTGTTCTCTGTATCTCAGAGTCTCTTATGTTTTGTCACCCTCCCTGTTTTTATGTTATTTTTGCTTCCCTTCCCTTATGTTCAACTGTTTTGTATCTTAAATTCTACACAGGAGTGAAATCATAGGATATTTGTCTTTCTCTGGTCGACTTCTTAGTACCTGAGATGGATTTTGACAGTGGGTAAGAAGAGATGGCATCCTGTGTTAGCACAGTAATGATAGTGCTATCTGTACTACTGACAAATTAGAATCCAAGAATTCAGAGTTTTTTTGGATGCCACACTAAGTAAAACCCACCACACCATCCTACTCCTTTTTTCCTTTAAACGAATTCCTAATGTATCTGAATAGCAAATCTGAGAGTTTACCCAGAAGTCACACCTTCTACTTTTTCCACTATCCTGTGCTCATCCTCTTGCCTTCAGAGCATCTCACCCCTCATCACGGCAACTCTCCTGTAGGGGAATATCATCCAGGACTCCAGAGATCGGGCCACATCCAGTGTAACCTTCAGGAATGTGCCAGCATTCTCTCTTTCACTGACTGTGGGCTATGGGCCTGGAATTTCAGATACCCATAGCCTATGGGCTTGAAGGAGATATACTATGCTGCCCAACCAATACCTACGTTGTGAGAAGAAGAGCAGAATCAGTTCTACCAACGGTTGCCATGAACTGAGTACCCATCACATTTAGGAACTATGCTTAAATTGTCCTTTCATCCAAACAATTACATGAGAAGGCAGTCTCGGCACATCACACATGAGAAAACTGAGGCTTTAAAGATGGGTAACAGTCCAAAGTCACAGACCCGGGACAAAGAAGAGGTAGAATTCAAATGGACCACCACCCTTCACCACAGTTCATTCATAAAAGGTATCTGAGGTTTGGGACAAGGTGGCCTTGGCTCTATTTCTGTGTGACATGATCCTGGAAGGTCAAATTCTATAGGCTTAGTTTACTCATCTATAAAATGGAGATAATGCCATCTGTCTCATGTCCAAATATGGATGCATTCAATCAAGATATGAAAGTATTCTGAAAAGGTTAGCACTAAATAAACAGGTTGCATTAAGAATAATGGAAACGTGTAGATAATTGTTATCTAATCCGCTATTCTGGCAAATAAGTGGCCCAGCAGAATATTGAGCATCTCTCTGTTCTGAATTCTAAGACGTATGTCATGCATAATCACAGTATGTCCCACAAAGGACTAATGATTTCTTTGATATGAGAGCTCGGAGGCTTGGTGTTTCCTCACACAGGAGTCCTACACTAAGATGGTGCAGGACTTAACAGTGCCTTGCCAAGTTTGGTCAGCCAGCCATACACTTAGACTCTGATAAGTACATGTTATAAAATATTCCAGAGTCCAATTGCCAAAAACTCCAACTCGCAGCCACTAGAAGTACCATAATGGGGCAGCTGGTACATCTGTTCAGAGCAGGAAAAAAGTTCTAATATTCATCAGGGCTTCTAATCCCTTGGTGACGGGTATGATCAGTCACCCGTACTCATCTTCTGGATTACAAATGTACCTCTAAATAACATTACATTCTCTATTTCAGTATACTCATCTCAGACAACAATCTCATTTGGGCCTTTATGAAACCCATGAAATTCTTAGCATTATTCATCAACATTTTCCTATACAGAGGAGAGTTGACTAATCAGAACTCTGAGCCAGGGCAAGGAGGGGGAGCCCAGCAGAAAACACAAAATGCTGCACTTCTCATTTGAGAATGCCAAGTTCAAAGCAAAACAAATGCCTTTTCTCAATCTAGAGAACAAACAAAGGTTTAACACTTTACAACGAATCTCGGTGAGACAAAGCAAAGTTTATTTTCGCTGAAATGAGTACTTACAAAGAATGCAGAAATAATAAAAGAAAGTCTGACATTATAGAAAAGAAAAATCATCTTTGAAGTTACAGTTCAATTACCAATTGCTTACAAAGTAACGAGTCTTGAGATCCCAAAAGGCTCCCTGAGTTGGAAATAACCAGGTTTTTCAAGGAAGGGAGCTCTAAAGCACAGATGACAGCGCTACTGGCCGTTAACAGTTAATACAAAACAAGCACAGGGTGGTTTAATCTTGCTTTCCAATCAATGTTATTAAAATGTAAGCCAATATTTTCCTTAACCAAATCACTTTCTAAAAGAGTGCACTCGCTTCTGTGCATGGAACACCTGTGAATATTATTTGTAGCAGAGAAACCCCATACAAGGTCCCCCTCTATTCACATGTTTGCATGATTACCTTCTCTTGAGTGCGAGCAGGACTTGTGATTTTCTTCTAACCAATTAGGCAAAGGAGACAGACGGGCATCCCCATAATTACACTGAGTTATGTAAGCCTCTGTCTTGCAATTACAAGCGTTTGTGCCTGTCTTTCTCTCCCCACTTGCTGGCTCTGAAGAAGCAAGCTGCCATGAATCCTATGTACAACCCCAGGAAACTGAATGAGGAAGTAGATGCCTCCATAGGAAAATCCAGCCCTACTCACTACCTTTTTTTTTTTTTTTTTTAAAGTAGGTTTCATGCTCAGCACAGGTCCCAATGCAGGGCTTGAACTCACGACCCTGAGATCAAGATCTGAGCTGAGATGAAGAGTTGGATGCGTAACTGACTGAGCCATCCAGGTGCCCTGTCCCACTCATCATCTTGATGGCAGCCTCTGGTAGAGGATTCAGTTAAGCCATGGCCAGACTTCTGACCCAAAGAAAGCATTAGATGATAACTGTGTGTACTTTAAGCTGTTAAGTTTAGGTAATAGAAAATTAATACACCATCATAATAGTCATCCTTTGGAAAGGGGGTAATCACTTCCTAATAAATGGTTTTCCAAATTGGATCTCTAAGAGGAAATGCTATACTCCTCCTATGAGGCTGGTACTCCTCCTAAGAAGAGCTTCCTGTTCACTGAGTCACACTCTGCTAAGTGCCCCCACAGGCTACTCAAATTGCTTACAGAGACTGTCCTAAGAGAACAGAGATGGTTAACATATCCACTTCATAAACAGGGAAATTGTAGTTCCAACACCAAAGGTCCCACAGCTACAGCCAGAATCCCATCCCAGGACCATCTAACTGAGAAGTCCTTGCTCTTCTCCATTTCCACACAGCCTCTACGTGTTTTAGTAGCCTATTTAATAGTTATTAAATTAAACATTAAGGGCTTTTTATTAAACTACTTCTCCTTGTTTAACCACTAGGGAAGGACCTTCAGAGAAAAGTTATCAGTGATATATTATAGTGACGGGTAACCTATGAAGTACCTAAGATGGCTGTCACTTCCACAGATGTACTTTGTATTATTAAATAGCATTCCTGATGATGGGAGTGATATTGCCCTACTCTAAAAACAAGAAATTTTGAGAAGTATCATGAAGAGGGGCGCCTGGGTGGCTTAGTCGGTTAAGCCTCTGACTTCAGCTCAGGTCAGATCTCACGTTCGTGGGTTCAAGCCCCACGTCAGGCTCTGTGCTGACAGCTAGCTCAGAGCCTGGAGCCTGCTTCCAGTTCTGTGTCTCCTTCTCTCTCTGCCCCTCCCCCTCTCATGCTCTGTCTCTCTCTGTATCAAAAAATAAATAAAACATTAAAAAAAAGTATCATGAAGAACTGTAATTTTTGATCCAGTAATACACATATAATTAACATTAAGAAAATATATACTTTCTAATGAATGCAACATATACTGGAGATATGGTTTTCTAGGATTCTAGTTCAGTTACACAATATTAGACCTCACAAACTTGATTTTTAATGACAAATATCCATCATTTGTGTTTACCTCATTTGATTAAGCAGTCACTTATTCCTCATCATAGAGGCTGCCTACAATTTTTCTCTTTTGTAAATGTGGCAATAAACATTCTTATGAAAGAATGTGCTGAGTCACAAAAATATTTGTTGCCAAATCATCCTCCCAGAAGATCATATATTACTTTAAAATTTTTTTTAATGTTTGTTTATTTTTGAGAGAGAGAGAGAAGAATGCAAGTCAGGGAGGGACAGAGACAGAGGGAGACACACAATCTGAAGCAGGCTCTAGGCTCTGAGCTGTCAGCACAGAGCCCAACATAGGGCTTGAATGCACGAACCTTGAAATCATGACCTGAGTTGAAGTCGGACTCTTAACTGATTGAGTCACCCAGGAACCCTAAGATTATATATTATTTATACTCCCATGTAAGAGTTATGAATACCAGTTTCCCTTAACCCTAACAGCAACAGGTTTTAATCTTTGTCAGTTTGATAGCCATAATGGGATGCTATCATAATCTACCTTTCTTTAATAGGTGTGAATATGTTTCATAAGCTTACTTTTTTCAAAACATTAATTATGAATTAAGGTAGGTAAAAAAAAAAAAGAAAAAAGCTCTAACTGAATGTTCTTTTCTTCTTTACTTATTTGAAAGGGACTCTTTATGTATTTAGATGATTTATCTTTGTCTTCCACGTTGCAATTTTCCCTCTAGTCTTTTTTTTCCTAATGGACACTCAGAATTTTTAATGAAAACATTCTTTAAAAGTAACCTAATGAATGTTAAGGTGCCTTAACTCTAAGATAAGGACGCTTTGTAGTCTTACCTGAGAGAAAATAGAAGATTATAGCATTTGTCCTTTGGTAATGTTCAAATTTTCAGAGTTACCAATCACCTCCTCCATGTGCAAGGCAACTGTCTTATCAGAAAATGTAATGGAAAATTCCCATATGTCATATACTGCACTAAGTGCTAAAGAAACAGATGAAGGTAATAGGCTCAACCCTCAAGCTCCTCACAATCAGCCTCAAAAGAGAGACCGTAGGAGCTCTAAGTGCCATGTATGAGGTACTTGGCAAGTCTGGGCAAACTTTTCTTCACCTGATGTTAGGAAATTAGACAAACTTTTAAGAAGCTTAAAGGGGTGTCTGGGTGGCTCAGTAGGTTAAACAGCTGACTCTTGAGATTTTGGCTTACGTCATGATCTCATGTTCTTGATGAGATCAAGTCCCATGTCAGGCTCTGTACTGACAGTGTAAAGCCTGCTTGGGATTCTCTTTCTCCCACCCTCCTCCCACTCTCCCAATCTTTCTCTCTCGAAATCAATGAACTTAAAAACAGAAAGATTGAATAAAACTTTAAAATTCAGTCTTTAAGTAGATGCTAAAGGAAACCCAGTTCACCCTCTGAAAGCTACAGTCACAGAGGATCATGACCACAACCCTCCAAAGAGTGGTCTCCAGAAATTCCGCGGGCACAGGTGGCTATGTCCAAGCCACGTGTGGCACCCCCATTTCTAACAAGGGCTGACCTAGTGCTGCCGATCTTCGCTGGCCACAGGTGTGTCCTGCCAGCTGCCGCACGCAGCTGTGTTTAAACAACCATGGCAAAGGAACTACTTTAACGGCAGAAGCAAAAAGAAAAGGGGACATGCTGCTTCTCAGGGAGGTGGCTTATGTGGGACATTCCAAACGCCCTTCGCATTCTGCAGTGCTGCTCCTGCCGCCAGGCTCTGGGAGCCCAGCAAATCCTCCACGCTACCTTTAAGGACTCTAGGTAACCTGAACAATTCTGTCTGTTCACCCATAGCCTGACACATCAAATGGATCCATCTGTTCTCCTTACAGACTCAGGCGCCTGGACACAGCTCACTACTAATCTACCCAAACCGCTCCCTCCAGACCCCATACAAACTATGAACGTGCAGAAGAAGCCATCCGTGCCCTAGACTGCTACCTATGAGTCTAGGTCAGAGTGGTGTTACATAACTATTATTTTCATTATTATTTCCACCTAAGAGGGTTTTTTAAAGATATTTCCTAATTGCCATCCCATGAAATTTTAATACCATAGCTATATTGTATATTTGTTTATGTACTGTGCACACGTCAGTCCTTTATACATAAATTGGAAGGGTTGTTTTTTTTTTTGCCTCCCAAGAACGAAAGTTTGCCCATCTTGCATATAATAGCTCCGTTGAGAAATGAGTAATGCAATAAAAAGGTGTAGTAACAGCTCTTCAGAAAAAGGAACTTTTTCATTTCAAGGGGGGGAAAAGCATTCACATAGTATTCCTGGAATTTTTCCATCTCAGACTTTCAAGAGCCTCCAACTCACCTTTGTAAGTTACTTGTAAGGTGGCAGGCTGTGTGATTAGAAGTTATCCCAAGGTCTGCACATCTCTACAATCTCTACTATGATCTCCTGAATTTCCTGCAACAACTTTTTTGGTAAGAGTGGTGTGTGGGGGTGAGAGTGTATGAGTGTTCTAATATGCATGTGCACAGAAGAAAATCAGGTGAGGTGACAAAAAGCAATACAAAAATACCCCTTGTGGTCCTTTTAGGCAATTATTCTTTCTCTGCCTTATATTCTCTCTCATTTGTTTCTCCCCCCACCCCATGGTGTTTGTGTGTGTTTGTGGGTATGTGTTTAGTGCCAGAATTAAGAATAACAGGATGGTAGAGGTCATACCCAATTTGGTGTTAACAGATATTCCTTCAGTTATGATGGAGAGCTCACTGTTAAGCATTACTGAAATGTATCCAGGGAATGTATGCTCAAGAAGGAGAGGACCTTATCTTCTAGCACAGCCACATATTTTAAAATTGTTAATGTTCATTTATTTTTGAGACAGAGAGAGGGTGGGAAAGCAGAGAAAAAGGGAGACAGAGAATCCGAAGCAGGCTCTAGGCTCAAACTCATGAACCATGAGATCATGATCTGAGCCAAAGTTGGATGCTCAAGTGACTGGGTCCCCCAGAGTTGTCAGGTTTGTAGAGTAAAATCCACTTCAGCCTTGCAGAGCACAAATCCTCTATGATATAATATGACTGGACCCTTCTGCCAAATAACTGTATTTTATGTGAAAAGTGTACTTCAAATTTTGCTCTCTAATTATTGTACAGATTTCATAAAACTTTGCTCAAAAAATCCCAGAGGAAATGGGTCATCTGAAGAAAACAAAAATTGGGTAAAATATATACAGAATTTAGATCATGGCAGCATCAACTATTCTTTCCCAGGACTAAAATTTATTTAATATGGAGTGTGGAAGGGTAGTTAACTAGGCCTTATGAGTAATAGCAGGAAAATCACTATGCATTCAAACACTCACTAACTTCTCCTCTGTACTAGGCACTCTTGTAAGCATTTGTGATATACCAGTTAACAAAATCGGTGAAGATTCCTGCCTTTAAACGGCCTCCATATGGGTGGGGCAACGTGGAGAGGTCCGATGAGGAACAGCAATACTAGTAATAGTAGAGGTAGTGATAAAAGATGTATTGTGTTTGAAAGCAATTAAAAACATAAACGTTAACAGGCAAAATAGGGCCAGAGGGATGGGAAGGGCCCTGACAGGAGGCTGAGGACAAGTCCCAATTTTAAATAGGATGGTCAGGAGATATCTGAGCAGACTTCAAGGAGGTGAGATTTGATGTGGAGACATCAAGGGGGAGCATTCTAGGTGGATCTGAGGAACTCCAAGACCAGGGTGGCCAGAGTGGCCTGGGCAGTGCAGGAGGAGTTGAGGCCCAAGCGGTAATGGGTAGGGTGCCTTGTGGACCACCATAAGGACCTTGACTCACCCGGAGATGGGAGCCACTGTGGAGTTTGGGGAAGAGGAGCAACATGATAAAACTTGTGAGTGAAAAGGCTGGCCCTGGCTGCATGCTGGGAACACAAGCAAAGAACCAGACCAATCATTTAAAGGGACCAAACTCCTGGAGCAGTACGAGCGAACACAGGGTATTATTCCCTTCAGAGTGGACAAAGGACAAATCTACCCATTGGGATCTTAGCATCCTGCAACCTGGCTGCAACGTCTGTCAGTCAGCTATCCTGTCACCACCCACGCATTAGCTTGTAGATGGCAATTTTCCACTATCAGCATGACAACTGAGGTGATTTTGCTTTCACATCCTTTTCTTGAGAACGGACCCCACTTTACTTACCGTTGAATCCCGACTGCCTGACACACAAGACTCAGTTTTGCTGAGTCAAGAGGGGGCTGATATGTTGTTGTTCCTGCCTAGATTATTTTCAGGGCCGACTTCCCTGTCCACAGTCACCCTCCCCTCTCATCACGAAAACTATTTGGTTCCTGCACTTTGCAACCCGAAATCCTTCAAACACACCTCTGCACACCAACGTAACACCCAACAGCTGCACCTAGCAGTTGAAGTTCTTCAGAACTGGCTTCTTGAGTACCTTGCCATCTTCCCTTCCACTCCTGATTCTGGAACAGGAAATCCAGGCTCCAAACCTTTTGCCCAAATACCTTGTCGCTTCGTAAAGCTAATCTTTTCCTTGTGCTCCTCCCTCCTCTCCTCCACAGCTTAAGGAAATCCCATTCATCCCAAGGCAATATCCCAGGACTACCCTTTCACTCCATTTGTGACCTCTGCCACCAGTGTGTTTGCTCCCCACCCACTGGGGACAGGAGGCATGAGCCACTCCCAGCCTCACACTCAGGTGACAGCAAGCCCAAACACTGCACAGGTTCATGCTGCCCCAGACCACTCTACAGCCTGCTGACTTACCAACTTGGCAACTGTCCCCCAGGACATGCCTTATTTCCCAAGACCGAGGAAGAACTACTGGGGCCAAGAGCATCTCAGACTTCTCTGAATCCCTTTTCACAGTCTCAAAAGATTTACACAGTTGGTAGGTATTCACTGGCAACCTGCTCTAGTGAAGTTTTTACAAGGTAATCAGCAGGGCTGTATCTTACTGCAGATGCTGTGTGCGTGTGTGTGCGCGCCCACGTGTGCGTGCTCGTGTGGTAAGGGGTGGCCACAGGAGTGGGGGAGGACAGCAGGTGAATAAGCCAACATGACTGCCCAGACCAGGAAGGGTAAGGTAAGAAAGGTGTAGGTAGACCAGGAAGGGTAAGAAAGGGGGTTGCAGGAGTCTAAGAGGAGGCAAGTAAGAATCGCTACGTGTGCAGAACTGTGGGAGGCAAGAAGTGAAAACCAGGGTGAACTTCCGGAGGCTTAGACCCAACTCAAATGTCCTCAGGGACCTATCAAACCTACTGATGCAAGAAGGAAGGGGATGGATATTCGAAACCGAGGCAACAGTGTGTTCAAAGTCCTACACGTTTGGCAGAGAACCACAAGGAGCTCACTCTGAAGGAAGGAAGGAAGCAGTGGGAAAGGAGGAAAAGGACAGAACAATCACCAGGAATTGTATTTAGTGGTGACAGAAGCTCACGTCCATGTCAGGACACAGAGAGCAAAGTTATGTAAAAGTAAGGCACCTGGTGAGACAGCATGTGCTAATCTTCTCAAATACAAGAAACGTGAAAGGCGCTATAAGCCTGGAACACTGTTACCACCTCTGTTTCAGCAACACAAAAAAGCTATTAAATTATTTCAATTTTTTTCACAAAGGAAGCATGAGGGAAAAAAAGTCCATCTTCCCAGCCTCTCCCATTGTATCCCATCTAACTAGACTTATCAAGATTTGGCAAAACAGTGGAACACACACATACACACACATCCATTGCTGGCCATTCAGAAAAGCAGCACCAACAACATTGTGTCCTCATGTCTATACAAATATGACATAAAACTCACCAAGGACAACGTACGAGAGAGAAAGCAAACTTTGTGGGAAGGAAGTGAGGCCATTTTAAAAGCAATACTATTCATGTCTCATTCACTGCTACTAGATAGACAGGCAATAATGCCATTAAAAGTTTCCAAGTGATAAAATGCAAGGTCTTAAAAAGAAAACAAGATCAAAATTTCAAATGCTACAGTGCTTTTACTGAACTTTCCTTTCAGGGGTGCTAAGGAATAGATTTTTGAGCTCACCTATTTAAAGAAAAATGCTCAAGGCTGTTCAGCCCCTTGGTCCTGAAGCCTTCCAAATGTAATTCATGCATCTTAAATATATTCTGCCATGCAGATTCAATATGATTTTAAAAATGAAATGGCCACGTTTGAAAGTCAGAAGAGGAATAAAGTATTCAAAAGGAAGGTTTTGAAAGGTCCTAAAATATACAGAACGCCTGATGGCTATTGTAACAATAACAACAAAATTGCTTTCATCCAATAGGCTCTATTATGCTTTAGGCCATATTTTTGTACGTGAGTGGTACTTTGACGTCTTATTCAGTTATTACTGAATCTTTTATTCTCTCCATGTATACCTCACTCCTTACAAATCCCAATGCTCTCTAAAAGCACTCCAAACACAGGACATTCAACCCTACAGCATTTTATTTTTAGATTAAAATCACTATTTGATAAATGCTTTAACATAGTTCACAAGTGAGTAAAGGAACAGTTGAAAAGAAAATTGGCCTTCAAGGTGATGGCAGCTTCTTAATTCAGGAATTAAGTCCAAAGTTATCTCTCCTCCCCCAAATTGCTAACAATCCCATAATGGTCAAATTCCTGAGAATATTTTTTTTATTGCTGTTATATATAAAAACCTCTAGTGGACCCGAGCTGCCTAAATCGGTCACCTACAATCTTGTTATATGTTTAAAAAAGAGATATAAGGGGTGCTTGGGTGGCTCAGTTGGGTAAGTGTCAGAATCTTGATTTTAGCTCACATCAGGATCTCATGGTTCCTGAGTTTATGTCCCACATTGGGCTCTGTGCTGGCAGTGCTGAGTCTGCTTGGGATTTTCTGTCTCCCTCTCTCTCTCTGCCCCTCCCCAGCTCTCTCTCTCTAAATAAACAAACAAACTTAAAGAGAGAGAGAGAGATGCAGAGAAAGGTTTTTTCTTTAACCCTTGCAACATAAAATATATTTTCTTCCTGGGAATTCTGCAGGAAGGAGAATGGGTACAAGGTAAGTTACATTTCAATGAACAATACTGCTTCAAGTGAACTGTTATTTCCAACTAGCACACTCAAGTTTGAGACATATATTTGAACGAAGATGGGAGACTGCCAACAGAGCTCTCTCCACACATATGGGAAGAGCTAAGAAATTTCCCTGCAGCCAGGTTAACAAAGTCTCATTTTGAAGTGACTCATCTTGAAGGTGGGTGGTGACGTGTGGAGTGTGTGGACGTGAGGAGTGTATGTGGACTGTACGTGTGAATGGGAGTGGGGGTGAGAAGGGAGATAAGAAAGAGGAGTCAGAAATCCTCTTGAAAATAATAGCTTAATTCAACCTCTAATGGGCTCAACCCATTCTTTTCAGAAGACTTAAGTGGCAAAGATGCTTTCCTACAAAAAGTTACTTCATGACCTAAGGAGCGGCAGAAAGCAGAAGCGACGTCTAGAAGACAAAAACCATGTGGTTGAAACCAGGAAACACAGAAACAGGAGCTACTTCCTGCAAGGACTGCGTGTTCTGTTTGGAATGAGGGGACTTCCTGCTCCCATCCAGGTGTTACCTTCTCTAGAACATTCTATCCACAGGTCCAACTGGTAAAATGAGGGCTTTGCAAGTCGGCCACTACAAGGGGGTAGCAGAGAACGAAGTTCTATCAGGCCCAAGCTGAAGAAGTATTCAGGACACAGTTGAAGAGCTGGGATGGGAGCCTGACCTCACATCTGGAGGTCTTTTCCAGTCTTTTGTCCATTCTTTTCCAGTCATATGACCTTAAAAGATATCACTGGCTTCCTCACCGAAGCAAGGGAGTGATGCCTACATCCTAGGACCGCTACGGAACTCGTTACAAGAGACATAAAAACCTAGCTGGTGGCTGGCCTTTCACAGGTATGGTATTTATTAGCTTTATCTGTCTGTTCCCAAACCCACACACCAAGAGAAGGTGGAAGCAAAGACTTTTGCCTCTGATTCTGAAGCTAACAGATGAATCATCTTCCTAATAGAGGCTGCGGATTAGTCTGGCATTACAGGGAAAGGGCAAACCTGTCACTTCTTCCTCCAAGGCCACATGTAGCTTGTACCTTTATGTTTCCTCACTGAAACAGCTTCACCAAACTGTTCCCAAAAATGACTTCTATAAACAAGATGGCTTCTAGAAAGATGAACTACTCAATCTCAGTTTCTCTTTCCCTTCCCTACACTGAAATATTTTCAGACAAGAACTTTAATCCAGAAAGCTGACCTTTAGTTATTCAGAACAAAAGAATTATTTGTTACTTTAATTAAGTTAAATTCTACCCTATAACTTCAGACCAAAGTTACAAGATAGGGGTTTATTATAGATCGTTTTGTTCCCTGAGCTTATTAACTGGTAATTCTTGAAGAGCACAGTCTATAGAATAAAGGTTTGACCTTAACTTTGATTAATAGACATAAGAACCAAGTGTCATGAATAATTTGATACTGAAGACTACACTAATTACTCACTAACAAGAATCTCTCTCTTCTTTCCCCTCACATTTATAATAATTTAAGTGCAGATTAAGAAGTAATAAGCATCAGACACCCAGTCCCCACAGAAACCGTGTGCAAACTGCTAAAACAGCTTCTATATCCACTGTTACTTCTAGTCCCACAACCATCACATGGCGTGGGCATTATTCCCCTGCATGAAGAAAACACTGATAAGAGGTTCATAATCATTCAAGGTCACATCACTAGAGAAGGATAACCCACAGATGTGAGGCCAGGCTCCTGCCTTCTTGCAACTCCACAGAGCCCAGAACTCCTTTCCATCTTGAGCCTAATAATAGCTTCTCCCCCACCCACTCAGGACTTCCCAGGACGGGCCCACCATTTTGAATTTTGAAAGCACTGGACACCTGTGTTTTCTAAATCACTGTTTCAGTTCAGCTCTGGGCTTTCTGTTCTTGAGAGGAGGTACACCTCCCTCACCAAGACAGCGGGGAGAACACAGCGTCTGGCAAACGTGCCCTGTGACCTCAGCCCATGCACATCCTGTTCCCCGCCTACATACATGGTGAACAATTCTGAAACGAGAGCTAGAGGTTCTAAACAAAAACAGGACTATGAGTACCTAAGCTTATTGTGACCACATCACTCAAATTCTCTCCCGTGTAGACGGCTGCCTCTGGTAATACTTTAACAGAGAACAACTAGGCATATAAACCAATGTTGGGGAAGTAATCTCTCTTTTCCTGTAAGAACATAAAATAATCTAAGAACTGGTTGTATTATCTTGCAAGGCTCTCTGAGGAATAAATGAACTATAAACCTCCTTACAACCAACAATTATTACAAATAACCAGACTTTGTCTTTCCTTCAGAAGGAAGCCAGCTGTGAGGAAGGCTGTGCATGTCAGTGGGTTATTAATGAATATCTTACTGGCTACCACATAACATCTGCACCTAACCTTACCAATTACGGACTTTTAAACCACCAACTAGTAGTTTGATTTCAGAAGCACGTACTTCTCAAAGAAAGCTTACGATTCCTGTTCATCTTCTGATTAGTTTAGGTTTCCCTGTCATGTGCTAACTTAGCACCTTCAACTTTCCTGTCATTGAAATAACCTGATCAACTGTTAATTGCAAGATCTGCAAGGCCAGGCTACGTGTGTGGCTTACAGCAAAGCCCCCAGCTTCTAGCCTGGTGCAAGGTGGCACAGCCAGATTGAGGCAGAGCTGCTGGTTGCCCACCGACACCCATTTGTCCCTTCTTTAGTAACAGTATTCTAGGTTTTAGATGAACATGATGCTACTCAGAATAGTGACCACATTTTCTTTTTCTTTTAATATTTTATTGTCAAATTGATTTCCATACAACACCCAGTGCTTTTCCCCACAAGTGTCCTTCCCCATCACCACCACCTTTTTTCCCCTCCCCCTTTCCCTTCAACCCTCAGTTCATTTTCAGCATTCAACAGTCTCTCAAGTTTTGCATCCCTCTCTCTCCCTAACTCTCTTTCCCTCTTCCCCTCCCTGTGGTCCTCTATTAGGTTTCTCCTGTTCTCCTGTTAGACCTATGAGTGCAAACATATGGTATCTGTCCTTCTCTGCTTGACTTATTTCGCTTAGCATGACATCCTCAAGGTCCATCCACTTTCCTACAAATGGCCGTATTTCATTCTTTCTCATTGCCATGTAGTACTCCATTGTGTATACATACCACCTCCTCTTGACTCACTCATCAGGTGATGGACATTTAGGCTCTTTCCATGTTTGGGCTATTGTTGACATTGCTGCTATGAACATTGGGGTACATGTGCTCCTATGCATCAGCATTTCTGTATCTCTTGGATAAATCCCTAGCAGTGCTATTGCTAGTTATTTCTAGCCAAAATAACTTCTGTATGTCCAGCCATCACAGGAACATGCTACTATATCTGCATAATGTCCATTATTCTAAAAATGTCCTCCTCACCTGATCCATTTTAAGTTTCTTCTTTATCTCTTACCTTACGTCAACAAAACTTATAGAGGAGATCAGGATTTTTACCCAGTTTCCCTTTGCCTAGTCTCCAATCTCATATAAAGTACTGCTCAAGAACATGAGATTATTTCAAGGGCGCCTGGGTGGCTCAGTGGGTTAAGCATCTGACTTAGGCTCAGGTCATGATCTCACAGTTTGTGAGTTCAAGCCCCGCATGCTTCAGATTCTCTGTCGCCCTCTCTCTCTGCCCCTCCCCTACTCATGCTCTGTTTCTCTCTCAAAAATAAATGGACATACAAAAAAAAGAAAGAAAAAGACATAAAAAAGAGAAGCAAAATAATATAGAAAGAGGGAGCAGGGACAAAACATAAAGAGACTCAAATACAGAGAACAGAGGGTTGCTGGAGGGGTTGTGGGAGGGGGAGGGGATAAATGGGTAAGGGGCATTAAAAAATCTACTCCTGAAATCACTGTTGCACTACATACTAACTTGGATGTAAAATTAAAAGTAAATAAATTTTAAAAAGAATAATATTTGGAAACATTAAAAAAAACATGAGATTATTTTGACATGACACAAAGAAAGGCCCTTCCCTCCATTCTTCAATCCCATCACAGGAAGGCACACTGGCCCTAGAACTCCATGTGCCCCCTCCCCGACTCACTCGCACCAGGACTGGGGTTGTCAGGGCAAAGTGAGAGGAGAGAAACTGCCACCTGATAGAGCCTTACCCTTCTACCCCTTCAGCAGCCAGTTTACAATATCCTCAATTTCAGATCTACATACTGGTTATAAATCAACAACCACTTCAGGGAAGGATATTAAAAAGCTCTACTTTGTCTTCGAGTGATACTAACGCACAGTCTTCAAGCCAATAATACTAAATACCAATGCATACACACACATCACACTGAGTAAAAATAGCACTACTGTGTTCATAGAGCTGAGAACTGCATTTGGCATGGACTAAGCACTCAGTTAAGATAGATGCTAGTAGTTAAAAAAAAAAAAATTAACCATCTTATACTCCAGAGAGTTTAGAGGCTAAATAATTACTAACCTGATAGGTGGAAAATTGTGCTTGGGACATGTATGAGAAGGAAGAGTCATCGAGAGTGGCAACAGGGGCAATATAGCGTATTGTTTTGGATTAAGTTTAAATTCACTCATCTTTCATACAACATTCAAATATGTCATCACCTTCCTTTAAATGGTTGTAACTTTTGAGGGTATGAATCACTCATTCTTACTAAGAGAATGTCTGTTTTTTTAAAGAACTGAATTGTAATACTCTTCTGGGCTGCCAAGACCAGTAATACATCAAAATTCCAGATAGTTTGCAAAGAATCCAGGAAAATATTTAGAAAAGTTCTCCCTAATTAATTGATAGGTGTTCAGCAATACCTAAAGACAAACAGAAGCATCTAATATGCTCATAGTTGTGCCAGAGGAGCCTGAAACTGATGATATTTATATTTCAGGGGAAAATAGGAGTTGATGTCAATGTAAAGCAGTATATTAATATAATAATGAATTATAACTATAATTATAAGCTAATCTTTTATGGGTAAAATCATATTGAGGGGAAGGGGAAAAGATTAAAATTGGGCAAAATTTTAAATCATTGTCTAGTAGGCCAATCTAAACTGATGATATTCTTGTACAGGTTGTAATCAATTAAGATTTATTTTTTCAGGGGTGCTTGGGTGGCTCAGTCAGTTAAGCGTCTGGTTCTCGGTTTTGGCTTAGGTTAAGATCTCACACTTTTGTGAGTTCAAGCCCCACGTCAGGCTCTACGCTGCCAACATACAGCTTTCTTGGGATTTTCTCTCTTCCTGTTTCTCTGCCCTTCCCCCACTTGCACTGTCTCTGTCTCTCTCAAAATAAATAAACTAAAAAAAAAAAAGATTTTTTAAAAAGATGACTGGAGCAAGAAAACTCCAAAATGTGAAATAAAAAATTCTCATCATTAATAACAAAAAAGATGGCTAAAATTTCCATGAAAAGCTATTCAAGCCACCAACCTTTCGTATTTTTAGTCCTTTTCAACTTTTTCCATGAAGATTCAGCTTCATATCTTTAATACCAAAGCCATTCTTCCTCCACGTTTTAAATGCAGTTGAGCATATTAGTCTTTGCACTAGCATGCTTTCTCAATTTCTCCAAAGTTACCATAGCGACTCCAGATAATTTGGCCTTGGTAGGATTTTTTCTTACAAGGAGAAAAAGGTGAATCTAAACATTAAGGACTAAATTTTCAATGAAAATGTTATACTGCCAAATATTAAAAGTGTGTTTCCGGAGGAAGTTATTGAAAATCTGCGAGAAGCTCAAAATTAAGATTCAAGGTTAAAAGGCACTTTAAATATGTCAAGTATCTAAAACACAGTCAGAGAAGATCAACTCCCACTCCCACCCTCTTCCAGAAGCAACAGAGCACAGGCCATGCCTGATAGCAACACCTGTTTTGTCATTGGAGCCACGCCCAGGGCACCAAGCACAGGGAGCACCCAGTTAGGGAAGACCTGGAGGCACAATATGCCTAGACCTGCTCTTACACCCAGCTCTGACCTTTTTTCCTATGACCACATGGACTTTTGACTTCTAGTCGGTGCCTGTATTATACAGAAAAGTCATTTCTATAAGAATGTCAAACAGTAAGACCCCACTTACAGCTTTAAGAACACCCTGCAAATGCAAAATGGGGTAGTTTTCACTAAAACAAAACAAGGAAAACTCAGATTTCTTTATTCCCTATTGCAATTAAAAGGTAGAAAAGAAAAATTCTTTCCTTACCACATGTCCATCAGAACCTAGTGCTAATGTAAAAACATTTCAAAGCTATTGCAAATAGTGTTTTGCTGTACACGTCTGTGTGTTATTAATACATATTAACATAATAAAAGATTCAAAATATTCCACAAAAAAATAGTTCCAGAGGAAGCATCATCCTCTGGAGAACTGGATTCTGCTCTGGGCTATGAAAATCAGTTGTTCTGCTTCTACCCAACAGCAACCCTAACCTTGCAAAGCTAAAGGAAAAGCAGAGATGGAGAAAACATTTTAAAGAATTAGAAATACTTGATAAGCCTGATGCATTTAGCCACTGCTTCACAAGGTGGAGAAGAGAGCTCACTCTGTATTCTGATGTCTACCAACAAGACTGGGGAACACCCCAGAAAGGAATGAGAATGCAGCACTCAGGTTTGGGAAGGAGATCATCTAGAACATAGACGGAGGCCAGGTGGCATCCTAGACAGGCTTCCCTGAGCCACCTGTCACAACCTGCCCCTCCAACATCTGTAATGACAGCTGGACTAGATTATTACTTTAAACCAAAGATGATGTTGGCACTTGGGCGAAGCATCCCCATAAGCCTTTAGAGCACATAAAATTACATGCTCTGTTTTGGGTTCTTTGAAGTCTTAGTTTGCTCTTTCTTTTGGGCTTAACTTAAATTTAGGTTTTAAATCAGGGCCCATCCAACGGACCCCCTGGGCCCAAGCTGGAAATCACTTTAGCCACCACACCTTTTAAAAGAACCTGCTACCCACACTGCAGCCTCTACTAACCGAATAACTGTAGAAGGTTTCACAGGAGGAAGGAAAAGCTTTGATTTTTGCCCATTCTGTGGCAACTTCTGAGCAGATAAGGAGTTGTATAACTGGAATCCTCTATCCAACCCCTCAGCTCTGCTTGACTGGTTGGGGTGGGGGCAGGGGTGGGACAAGCCTACAGGGACACAAGAAAGAATGGAGCTTGGGAGGAGCAAGCATACATGCAATCTCAACTTGTAAGATGGCGGGGTTCCTGAGGTAAGCCCAAATGAGCTTGATTTCTGGCTTATTTCAGAAAACACGCCATCCTGTAGTGCTCCAGATGGCCAGAAGAAGACCCGCAGCCTTCTCTGCACCTGCCTCAAAGAAGTCCAATGTACCTGCTGCCCAAGTCACCTCTAACAGCCAGGAACTGACTTCCAGGCCTGCTCAAGGTGGGAGGTCAAAGGGTGGTTTTTAAGCACCCTATTTTTCTGCCTAAAAGAGATGATGACCTATTCATTAAGAATTACATTGACAAGCTGGATTTTCTATGCCAACCTTGGTCAAAGTTTTTTTTTTCAATGAATGCTCTACTACATAAAGGTATCATTAATCAACATATTTCCAGGTTTAAAAAGCAATTTCCTAGTCTCCTCATGCTGTGAAAGAGGGTCCTATATCTGGTACTAAATAATACCGTTTATAGAAAGAAGATTCCCCTTCTGGGTTGTTCAGATGTGCTCATTCTTCCCTGTGTAAGCCTACTCCACCTCTATTTATGCTAGAAAAGGAGTCAATGTGCAAGCGGAATCAATAAAAGCAGCTGAAGGCACACATTCTTTGACTCTAATTAAGGTGGGATGCCTGATTCGCAGCTGTTCTTACCACTGAAAATGTTTTTCTAATCAACAGTGGAGTTTAAGAGGCATTTTTATCTCATGTTTCAACTTTTTGTAATTTACACCAACATACTAGTCCACTCTCAGCCTGCTTATCACAAGGTAGAGTTAAGGAAGAAGGCATAAAAGGTATTCCTGAACACATCTAATAACTAAGAAGGCTCAGACACTGAGACACTGACATGGTGTTTGCTCAAGGTCACTCAAATACTAACAGAACCAGAACTAGGGAAAAGAAATCAACCATAGTTCATATACTAAGAACAACAAAATCAGCATGTTGCCTCTGCACCTGACTTTCAGTCAAGGCCAAATCAAAACATTGAATCTCCTCATTTTATTTAGGTAACGCTTCTCTGATTTAAAAAAAAAAAAAAAGAGGCTATATTTTCTATTGTTTCTACAGCCCTACACAAGGAACTGTCCTGTGAATAAAATTTAGAGAATGTCTGCCTAGGTAGAAAGAGCATTTTTCTTGGCCTTTATAAAACAGTAGACACTTTTGGTTTTAGTCCTGGGTATTAAAATGTCGATATGGGACCAACTTCCTTCAAATGTCTGCACTACCCACCTCCTCTCTTTCCATCACCGCCTATGTAAAAACCAAGCACTGTAGACAAGTGCTTAATTAAACTCCATTAAGTCTCACAATAAGATGGCCAATTTTGTCATAGTCCATCATTAATTAGTCCTTTATTAAGGAAAAGAAGAGGACAAAAGTGACATGGATTTGATGCCCACAGAAGCTGCTGGTCAGTAGGTGACTTCCTGATCACCACCTTTTCAGCGTCCATTTTGGTTGCTGAACTTCATGAGCGAAGCAAGAAACCATCAGAGGCAGAGGATGAAGTGACTGTATTCCCCACCCCTCCATCATACCTCGCCTGCAAAGATGCAGGGGTATTATCCACTCACCCCTGAACGTGGTGAGGCAGAAAAGAATGCAATGCGTATCACTTACTATTTCCTTAAGAATCTTGGCAAGTTCATTTCTGTTCTAAATGTGATCATGGGCAGGAAGTTAAGAGAGGAGAAAACCTCAAGTTCACCTCATTGGTCAATTCTCCATTTCTACTCTCTTAAAGGTTTACTTTGCTTTCAGTGTACACAAGACACATCTATTTCTGCACCTGTTCTCATCTTTGCTTGGCACGGTCTTAGGTTCCTTGAGAGCTCCCCCTCCCACCCCACCATAGACTAAAGCATCAAGCATGTAGGGCCTGTCCTATGTGGTCATCCCTAGTCCTCTGGCTATTAAACACTTCAAGTGCAGCTAGATTGAACTGAGTTGTGCTGGAGGGAAAAAGACAGTATTACATCGCAATAGTTTTATACAATGATTATCTATTGAAATGATATTTTAAAGGATATACTTGATTAAATAGAATTTATTCACATTACCTACACTTGTTTCTGTTGATTTGTTCATGTGGCTACTAGAAACCAGGTCACTCCTGCCTGACACCCTCCCACCATCATCAGTTGAGCCTACTTTCCCTTTGTCCTGTCTATATCCAGCCTAGGAGGCGTATCAGAAACAAGAAAATAATATGCCATCTACTGTTTTGTCTGTTTCTCAAAACATACACACACACACACACACACACGTCTATATTACATAAATGAATGTATTTTGGTCTGACTTAGCCGCTGGACTTCTATGCATCTGCATTTATCATTTAAGTTTGCTGAACCTTTGCTAATCCCTCTCAAATCTATCTTACTGATATCTGTTAGACTCTAGGCAGTTCTGATCCACAAAAAGCCCATTTCAACTTAATTGAGCAAAATGCATCATCAGGGGTAGGGCAGTTCTATCTACACAGAGGTCCTTTAAAATTCCTATTCCATTAGGCCATGGACACAGAGCAGCCAGCAGACAAAGTGCCCCACTAAAATGGCTAGGTGGGGCTCCTGGGTGGCTCAGTCAGTTAAGCGTCTGACTTCGGCACAATCTTGCAGTTTGTGAGTTCAAGCCCTGTGCAGGCATGGAACCTGCTTGGGATTCTCTTTCTCTCCCTCCCTCTCGCCCCTCCCCCACTTGCATTCTCTCAAAATAAAGTTTAAAAGTTAAAAAAAGAAAAAGGTGAGCAGCACCCAGTCCTACACTATCCAAAACTGTCAGAAGCCTGGCACGGGCACCACTGAGTAACAGAATGTGAGTAAGACCATTTTGGGACCATCATTTACACAATAAAATGCCAAAACAGTTGGCTGGTCTGTGTTCCCCAAAGAAATCCACAGAGTTCAGAAGTGATAATCACCCATGATCAGCAAGAACTATTCAATGGAGAGAACTGGCATCCCTCACAGGATCCCTCTAGGCTAACCCATACTGGACAAGAAAGTGCAGGTGGGACTAATGAAATTGCTACATTTGCTCAGCCAAACCAACCTACACCCATTCTGTGCTAGGCCCTGTGTGAGGCACTGTAGGTACTTAAAGAAGAAGGCCTACCTTAAGGAGCTACTTGATAGTTAGGAAAGGCTGACATGTACTAAGAATTATCAACTCTAATAAGTGCAGTGGGAAAAGAACAAGGAGGGAATGATTAACCATAGGAAGTCATTATAAGGGTAAGACAAGTGTGGACATTTATGTGAGGCTAAGGAGTTAAAGTTTGATCCCATAGGCAGTATGGAGCCAGGAAAGATTTTAAGCAAGAAAGTCTTGATCAAACATGACTCCCTGGCTTCTTCCTGATCATGCAATAAGCTCTAATTATGATATAAAAAAAGCACATGAATATTCTGCATCCATAGGATGCCCAAGAAACAGCACCTAGGATTACCACAGAAGGCTGACGATAGCAGATGCATGTTTGTTCAACATCGGGCTAAACCCTGCATGCATCATGAATCAATGGGTCATGACCAGCATTTTCGGAGAAAATGAATTTGGACGAAGCAGTAAATGTCAGGGCGTGTTGTAGGTATTAAAGGCTAAGTGTTGCTTTGTGAATCTGGGTTGTTTAGTTAGACACACATGCATGCATCATCACACAGCTGGCTGGGGTCATGATATAAACCTGCTTTACTGTGGGTCACAAAGTTTAAAAGTCACTTGCTTCAAGCGTATGTCACAGTAACAAATTAGTAATGAATTAATTACATAAGATCTCTAATGAGCCTGCCCATAGTTAAATCAATCTAACCTTGTTTTTGCATTTGTTTTAGTCTCCTACATAAGTCGGACACAAGTGCTGACCCTTAAGCACACTGTTGGATACATTCATCTGTCTCACTGAGTCCTGCTGAACAGTCCTCTTATACACACCCTACATCTACAATTCCATCTGATGTGCCTCTGGAACTCTTGATCTGTTTTATTTTATTTTTAAAATTTTTTAAATGCTTTTTTTTTTTTTTGAGAGAAAGAGCAAGAGCAAGGGAGGGGCAGAGAGAGGGGGAGACACAGAATCTGATGCAGGCTCCAGGCTCTGAGCTGTCAGCACAGAGCCTGAGGCAGGACTTGAACTCACCAACAGTGAGATCATGACCTAAGCCGAAGTAGGAAAAGCTTAAGTGACTGAGCCACCCAGATCGACCTCTTTTAAAAATGAAGTACTCTTATATTCTCAACTTTTTGTTTCCACTTTCCCCACCTGCTCGTCTTAATGGCATTCTGACTTTTCCTTCATAATACTACTTCCCGCACACAGGGGGTGCTTACTCCCCCTCCCCAATTCCTTAATTTACGGAACCAAGGAACAAAGACTTACTTATCACCATTCCAGCTGAACTTACTTTCGCCCAGGCCAGGCCCTAACACCGCTATTCCAAGACCTCTCCCTCCACCTCACTTCTGTTTCACTTCCCAACCTCATCACTCTTCTCCTGACCTCCAAGATTTCCTTTCCTTTCTTGCCACAATCACTGTGTTCCTCCCATGCTCATCTCTGCTTGGTGGCTTCAAGAAGGTGGAGGCTCTTGGGAATACCCAAAGCACTGATGGAAGACTCCCTCCTTCATCTAAAGGTTTCTCCTAACACAGGCCCCACCCTGGACCTTGAACTACCCAGAAATACTCCATCTTTAAGATCTAGGCTTCCAAGTCTTCATAGCTTTTCATTTACCCACTTCTCCACTTGTCATTCTTACAGGTCTTGTCCTTCATCCTCATCATCATAGGTAGTTCCTTGACTCTCCCTATACCCGCCTCCATCCTGGCTTCATGAGCTTCCTTACCAAGATGGGACCTCAAGGCCATCCAAGGTCAATGATGCTCACCCATGGGTTCCTGTTCCTTTGGCTTTCTCAGAGCCAACATGCCAATCCCTGAACCCAGTTGCTCCACTCATGTCCTCTCATCTTGTTGGTAAAATTCACATGAACATGCTGATTGGCCCCATGAGAAAAGCTCAAGAGCCAACTAAAGTTCAAAAACTTCCCGGGCTCTGTACCCAACCCTGGCTGATGCACTATCACTTTTTTCTACAGCAGCTGGCTTCATTCCTCCATTGTTCTCATGACAGCAGAAGACACCCTCAATACCCCTCCTTTCCCATTCTGGTCACACAGCAAGGGTATCTGTGTTCATCTAGGCTGGGGTGGGAAAGCCAGAGCTGCTGACAGAGGCTGGTCTCTTCTCTCCTGTGAGAGTGATTCTCAAACTTCAGTGTGCGTCAGTGTTTACCTGAGCCACTTGTTAAAATACAAATGCCAGAGCGCCACTTCCTAGAGATGGAGTAGGGTCTGGAGTGAACCTCAGAAGCCTGTATTTGCACAAGTGCCCCTGTGATCCTGGTGCAGGAGGTAAATGAATTTGAGCATCATGTTCCAAAGTCACCTTCTCACTCAGATGATGTAGCTGCCTTAGCTTTTGCCCTGTGAAATCCTTGAGACAGGAACTACTGTATCATAAATTTTTTGAAGGGGGAGAAAATGAATGACCCTCTGAGCCAAGTAAGATGAAATAAGGAGAGTATGGAAATAACTAGAACTGAATTTGTGAATTCCTGTTTTAGCACCTAAACAGGTTCAAGTTTCTCACCAAAAATATAAGATATATGACCAAAATGTACACTGTGAATTCAGTACATAGCTAAAAGCAAACTTAAACTAAATTTATCAAAGAGCCTAAATAAAATATATTTATTATTGTTTATTTTCACTGATGAGCCTTCTACTAATACTTTTTCTAATCAACATGACCTAGAATCACAGGACAAAAGAGCAGTTGTCACACAGCCAGGAGACTTTATCCTTATCCCAAATCTCTCAGTAACTCCACCAAGGGCCAGTGAGTTGATGAACTTCTCTGAATCTCAGTGTCCCCAGGTGCATCTGGAGATTTGCACTGTACTAGAGGATAACAAAAGTGTTCACACTAAAAAAGCAAGGGCAGACCACTCTACAGTCTACAAATAGAAGATATGAAAATCTTATAACCGTCTACAATTGTTTTCCCCACCAGCCCTTCTTAGAATTCCCCTAAGGCCTCAAATAATGACACTATTTTATGAATTATAAGCATCACAGCATGAGGCAGCATCTGGTGGGGGGGGGGTTCCTACAGGAAGGAAGAGACCTCAGCAGTATTTGCTATTTGTACCCTTTTGATGTTTCAACCACAAGGCACAGCATTCTTTCAAGCCAGTTTTAGTTGTGGCAGAACCAAAAAGCCAACTGATAGACTGAATGTAGAATCCAGACCCAACCAAGAATAAAGGTGCACCAGAGGAGAATCAAATCTACCTATGTCACTGAAAAGTGCAAACTCCTACTAAAACTTCAAGAAGACTATTAGAAGACAGACAGATAAGAGACAAGAAAGGGTATAAGGTACACCCTCACCCAATACAAGGTAAATTCTTCCCAGAACTACTTCAAGTACTAGTTAGAAGTAAACAGAAACGGGTGCCTGGGTGGCTCAGTCAGTTGAGTGTCTGACTCTTCATTCTGGCTTAGGTCATGATCCCAGAGTTGTGGGATGGATCCCTGTGTCAGGCTCTACGCTGAGCATAGAGCCTGCTTAAGATATTTTCTCTCTCTTGTGTGCTCTCTACCTCCCTCCCCCTCCATTTCTTCCTCTGCCCCTTTCCCACTCACTCTCACACTCCAAAAAAAAAATAATTAAAATAAAGCTTTAAAACAAAACAAAACAGAAACAAGCAAGCAAGCAACAGAATTTTTAAAAGGGTAAGAAAATCAAGAAAGACAATGGATGGTCATAGTGTGGTAATTCCATCAAAGCTTAAGTAGTGAAAACTGACCAAGACCTAGATAAAGCTACTCTATATAGAACCTAAAAGCCAAGACCACCAATGAGGGTTGCTGGAGGAGAGGTGGGTGGGGTGATGGGCTAAATGGGTGATGGACATTAAGGAGGGCATTTGCTGGGATGAGCACTGGGTGTTACAAAGAAGTGTTATATGAATCACTATATTCTACTCTTGAAACCAGTACTATATTATATGTTAACTAACTTGAATTTAAATTTAACAAGTAATGACATGACTAAAGCACATTAAGAAATATGGAAAAGAGACAGTGTGTTAGTTTCTAAGCACACCAGCTTTGAAATCAGACAGAACTGGGTTGGAATATTGTTTATTTGTTTGTGGGCTATGACCTGGGGAAAATGCCTTAGGTTTTCCCAGGACTTGTTTTTGCCATCTATAAAATGGAGATAACCCTGTGTAAGTTGGATGCTTTGGGCACTGTATGTGCCTGGTGAGTGGACACTCACTTGATAACCCCTGGAGTAAAAGTATGTTTGAGATCATGGAAAATTCCTAACCTCTCCCAGCTCTCCAACTTCAAAGAGCCTGAAAAACTAATATAAACTTTGGGATCAAATATCAGTTACTCAATTTCTCTTTGGCTGGAGAGGATTAATATTGATTATTTGTATTTAAAAATACCAGGAGCACTCTAAAAAGTTAAGCTTTGATCTGTGAGCTTACACCTGACTGGCACCTGCCCAATATATATCCAAGGCTAGGACACAAAACACATGAAACAAAAACAGTCTCTCAACTCTGTGTTCCAACTCCAGGCTCACCTGATGGAGACCACACAATGTGTGTGGCTGAGTCAGATAAATGATGCCTAGAGCCTCCCCAATGCATGTGACTTCTTAGTCTCCTCTGTCCCTTAAATAAAGTTCCCTGTCAAACCCTGTGGCTTCTCTCCCTTTAAGTCCTTAAATGTCCCGTCTACTGCAGCTCCATAGCACCATCCCTGGTTACCACACAGCTGGACCTCAGCACCCACATTTCCTCTGAGGGCCAACCTGCCAGCAGCACTCTCTAGAAAGTTGGGCTGGCTGCTACCATGTCTCCTCTTGTGCCATGGCGACACCCAATAAGAGCACATCGTGGGGTGCCTGGGTGGCTGTTGTTTTAGTGTCTCTTGATCTCAGCTCAGGTCATGATCCCAGGGATCGAGTCCCGTGTTGGGCTGTGTGCTGAACATGAAGCCTGCTTAAGATTCTCTCTCTCTCTCTCTCTCTCTCTCTCCCCCCCCCCCCCCCCCCCCCTTATGTACTCTTTATCTTAAAAAAAAAAAAAAAAAAGACCACATCTCACCCTATCATCTTGTCTGCGGTCATCCCCTGATAGCTAACCCTGAGGACTAGTTCTCCTCCATCTCCCCACTGCTGATTGATACACACACCTTAGGGGAACGAGCCCTGGGATAAAAAGGTCCTGTGCCTCGTGGCCTATGACTTTCAACATAAGCTGATTGGAAAGCAAATCCGAACAGGGCACTCCTGAGAGGCACGCCCTCCCCGAACCCAGGAGTCAGCCCGTGAGAAGGGTCCCTGCTCCCAACGTAGCTGTGGCCCCACCAGCCTGTCAGCCACTACATGGAGCAACCCCACACTTCCTTATCCCCTTGGACACAGAGGGGAGATCAGAGCCAGGGAGAAATCAAGGAGGAAGGGGGAAAATGCAGAATTGCCATAGAAAAATAAAAGCTATTTATGTTTTGAAAATGCAATTAAGAATTCCTTAATATTTGATTAACATTTTGTAGAGAGCAACATGTCCCTTAATGGGTTGATGACCAAGGAAGATATTTCCTTCCAGATCCCTAGTTTCTATTAGCATTGCTTATGAGCAAGCCATAGGTAGCATCTTTAGGAAAAGAGACAATGAGGTCTAAGCCTGTAGAAGAAATCCAACGGATTCTCTAAAGCACTCCCGAGTCCTAACATTCTTTTTCTTAAAGAAATCACAAATATTCAGCATTCAGCAAACCCATATTCATGGCCCTCACTTGCTTAAACATTTGAACCATTTCTCCTTTCAGATATAATTCTCTACCTCCCTACTAGGTAAGGCCAGAACTTGAGATTTGATCTAATCCATGAGCTGTGCTTTTGGTGTCTGAGTTGTAAGCACTGACACAGAAGGCATCACACCCGCATTTTTGTTTCTCTTCCAGGACACATATGAAACTGCCCCAGACTCACTAATACAAAGAACAGCTTGGCTCACATAAAGGGCTCTTTGAAGATAATATTTCTAAACAAGCCCATCACCAAGGGAAGGCTTTTTTGCTCTGTTTATTTTTTGAGGTAGGACAGAAAAAGTAAGCATACCAGAAGATTTGTAGCATTTTCTCTTTCCTGAAAAAAGAAATATAGTATTTCAGGAACTTCCTTGGGAAACATACAACAGCAGCCCTATTCATAGCTATTTGCTCAACTACAATTTGCAAATTCCCTCTCCTTCTCTTGCCAACATGCCCTTTCCCATTCCCCGCTCTTCCTAATAGTTCTAGTCTGATTTCCCTCCTCAATCCAGACTTTTCCCAAAGAGAACTCTTCAGCTTAGATTTTTTTTTTGCACCGTTGTCCTACAAAACTAAAGAAATGAAGTTCTTAAAAGACAATGACTTTCATTATTCAAATATATTTTGCAGAAGTTAGTATGAAATTTACTCGGCAGGACAAATTCTTTTTTGGAAAATTAACCCCTTTAGTTTAAATGGTGGGATTTACTTTCAAAGCCCAATGAAGTAGTAGACTTGTCTGACAGCCCCATTTCAGCAAAATTCCCACAGTAAAGAAACGATAAAGACAGCTTCTAGGGCTTACCCGAAAAGAAAACTTAAAAGTCCATTTAGTATTATTTTAAATGGCAGAGGAGTGAACAGCTTAGTCCAAAATAGTTCACAATTCAAAACTATCAGGGCACTTGGTGGCTCATTCAGTTAAGCGGCTGACAGCACAGAACCTGCTTAGGATTCTCTCTCCTTTCTCTGCCCCTCCCCCATTCACTTGCACACACCTTTTCTCTCAAATACATAAACTTCAAAAAAAAATTTTTAGAACTATCAAGGCATAAATAACCTTAGTACCATAATCATTTAGACCAAGATGCCATCCTATATCTGATCTGGTCTTTGACATTAATAAAAAGGATCTCCTCCTTTTCTGGGATCAATTGCAAAAGATATGTATACAACCCATAGAAGGCAGCTTGTAAGATGGCCCCTGATGATTCCTGCCTTCTAGACTTCACGCCCTTCTGGAATCTTCTCCCCTTAAAACACAGGCTGGATTTAGTAACCTGATTCCAATGAAGAGAATACAGTGAACTATTGGATAGCACTTCTGAGAATGGGTTACAAAAGGGCTCTGGATTCCATCTTACTTGCCCTTTCTTGCTTGCTTGCTGAGGAAAGCCAGTTGCCATACTGTGAGCTGCCCCACAGAGAGGTCCATATGTCAAGGAACTGAGGGAAGCCTGTGGCCAACAGCAGCAAGGGACTGGGGTCCTCAGTCCAAACGTCCATCAGGAACTGAATCCTGCCAACACCATGACGGAGCTTGGAAGATCTGTTCTGCTTGGACCTGTGATGAGTGATGACTGAAGCTTTATGAGAGACCGAATGCCAGAGGACTCAGTTAAACTAGAATCAGATTTCTTACTTCCAAAAATTGTGAGATAAATATTGTTTTAAGCTAAGTTTTAGAGTAATTTATTACACAGTCACGGATAACTAGTACACATACCAGACATCCTCTGTCTCCCAACAAAATTATGATTGGCTCATTGTGACATCATGTAAACATGTTAGCCTGTGGGGAAACACAGGGTCAAGAGCCATTTTATAAAGCAAGTATCTCTTCTTTTTGGTCCTAAAAAGATGCCTTTCGTATGTTCCCTTGTCACTAATACTAGTATTTTGAGACTTAATCAATAAGTCCATATGCCCAGATGGCATAATTTTATCAGCTATCAGCAATTATTTCAGCCACAAGTCATCTTTAAAATACAGGTTACCTCCTCTGCTCTTCATTTAGTCATTTATTCATTCATTGAAAAATACTCTATGCCCTTTTCTGGGTCACTTCTAGTTCACTGTGGTATCCAACTGTCTAGGATTCCCAGCTTCATAGCCCACTGGGTCATATATATGGCAGGAAGAACTTGTACCATCTAACTACAATATAGAATTTGCCACTGAGACAAAGACTAAATTTTACTTTAGGCTGGCAGTCCTGCCAAACCATGTAGAATCTTGTCTACCATGAGTCTAATTCACATTCTACTGATTACCTCCTGGAAAACTAAAACATACAGGAAACAGAATATGATGAATCCCCGTTAGTGAACAAATGATAGTAATCCAATACAAGCATTAAGTAATTCATTCAACTATGTGACAGATATGATGTCATGTTATAATAGGGGTATTTGACCTAGATGGGCATGCCAAAGAAGTACTCCCTGAAAAAGTGAGCTGAAATCTAAACACAGTTGAGTCTGAATAGATAAACAGGAAAAGGGAATAGCACATGCAGAAGTCCTGTGTAAGAAGGAGCATGGAAAAGGGGTCAACGTGGCTGGAATATAGAGCCATAAGGAAGAGGGCACAATATAAAACTGGAGTGTCTTTAAGAACAGGACCATACAGAGTTTATGAGACCCTGTAAAGGAGTCTGGTCTTTATTCTATGAGAACTGAGAAAACACTGAGTGGTTTTCAACAGGGTTGGCCAGAACAGATCAGAGTTTTGAAGAAATTCATTTGACTATGGTATATACGATCAAGGATTAAAGGGGCGAGAGGGGTGGGAAACCTAGTCAGACACCACTGCAGTCATCTATCAAGAGGAGTCAGAAGGCTTCCAAAGCTCATGGTGGGATAGAGAGGTGAATATAGGAGAGATATTTATGAGAGTGATAAGCTGGATACAGGGAGATACTCCGGCACACACATATAGAAAGAGTAAAAGAGCAAATGTAAGTGAAGAAAAGAACTTTAAACTCATGAGTAAAAGCTTTGAGTGAACAGTAGGTGTTTTGAGCACATTATTAGATGCCTGATCTCCATCCTCCAAAGTGACCCTACCATACCAGTGTAAGCATGGTGGATGCTCAGAAAACTATAAAGTGAAGTGTTTGGAACCCATGTATCTTAGGCATACCTTCTACGCCCATTTATTCTACTGAATACTGTTTAATCTTATTTAATAAGTTTACTAAGCACTTCTCCAAGTTAGTCTGGTCAAAGGAACTTTTCTTTTAACAGCTCTAATAAGATATAGTTTATATACCATACATTTATCTTTTAAAGTCTGCAACTGAGTGGGTTTTAGCACAGAGTGATGTAGCCATCACCACAATTAATTTTAACTACAGTAACTAATACATAGCAATAACTGGTCACTCTCCATCCCTTCGATTCTCCCAGGCCTAGGCAACCAATGATTTACCATCTATCTCCATGGATTGGCCTTTTCTGGTCACTTCATATAATATGGAATTATATAATAAGTGGCCTTTTGTATCTGGCTTCTTTCACTCAGTCTACTTTTAGTGTCCACTCAGGTTGAAGTCTGTATCAGTATGTTTATTCATTTTTTTGAAAGGTTTTCTTTTTAGCAATCTCTTCACTCAACATGGGACTCCAACTTACAACACTAAGATTAAGAGTTGCACACTCTGCCAACTGAGCCAGAACATTAGTTATAACTGATGAACCTACATTTGTTATAAATGGTGACCCTATCATAGTCATCCAAATTCCATAGTTTCACATGGTTCACTGTTGGGTTTGTTAGATAAATATATAATGACATTTATCACTGTGGTGTCATATGGAGTATTTTCACTACACTAAAAGCCTTCTGTGCTCTATCTGTCCACCCTCCTTTCCCAACTACTAATAGTTTTACTGTCTCCATAGTTTTGCCTTTGCTAGAATGTCATAGTTGGAATCGTATAGGATGTAACATTTTCAGATGGGCTTTTTTCTCTGCAATATGCATTTAAGGTTCCTGTACGTTTTTCCATGGCTTGATAGTTCATTTCTTTTTAGCAAAGAATAATATTCCACTGTTTGGCTACGCCATCATGTTATTTGTTTATTCGCCCCCTGAAGGACATCCTGGTCACATCCAACTTTTGGCTATTACTAAAAAAAAGTCTTTCAAAATCCATACACAAGTTTTTTGTGTGGACCTTAGACTTCACTCCATCAGTTAAATAATAGGGGCACAATTGCTGGATGGTATGGTAAGAGTATATTTGGTTTTTTAATAAACTGTCAAGCTATCTCCCAAAGTGACTATACCACTTTGTATTTCCATGAGCAATGACAGTTCCTGTGCTCTAAATCTTTGCAGCATTTGGAGTTGTCTTTCAGATTTTGACCATCCTGATAATTGTATAGTGGTATCTTATCTTATTTTGTACTTCCTTGATGACATATGATGTGGAGCATCTTTTCCTACGCTTATTTGCCATCTGTGTATCTTCAGAGATGTGTCTGTTAAGGTTTTTAGCCTATTTTTTGACCTAGCTATTTTATTATTTTTGAATTTTAAGAGCTCTTAACATATTTTAGATAGCAATCCTGTATCAGATAGGTCTTTGCTAGATATTTTCTACCAGCCTGTGGACTATCTTCTCATTCTCTTGATACTGCCTTTTACAAAGCAAAAAGTTTTAATGAAATCCAGCTTACCAATTTTTTTCTTTCATGCCACTGATGCTCTATCTTAAAAGCTACTTAAGTTCATCTCAGTTTTCTCCTTTGTTATCTTTTTTAAAAATGTTTATTTGAAGAAAAAGAGAGGCAGGGAGGGAGGTAGGGGGAAAGAGAGACGATGAGTGCAGTGCGTGTGCACAGTGGGGGGAGAGGCAGAGGGAGAGAGAGAGAATCCCAAGCAGGCTTTGCACTGTCAGCACAGAGCCTGATGTGGGATTAGATCCTACTAAATGTGAGATCATGACCTAAGCTGAAATCAGGAGTCTGATGCTTAACTGACTGAGCCACCCAAGTGTCCCCTCATTTGTTACCTTTTAAAACTTCCACAGGTTTTCTTTTTACATGTGAGTGTAATCCACTTGACATATTTTTTGTGAAGGGTATAGTGGTGTATTTTGTGAGGAGTATAGGGTCTAAGGTCTGGATTCACTGTCTCCACATCCAGTTGTTCCAACACCATTTGGTGAAAAGGCCATCATTGTTCCATTGTATTGGTTTACTCCTTTGTCAAAGGTCAATTGACTATACTTGTAGGGCCTATTTTGGGGTTCTCTATTCTCTTTCACTGATCTATGTGCCTAGTGTTTCACCAATGCCACTGTCTTGATCACTGCATTTTTTATATTAAATTTGAAATCTGGTAGCGTTAGTCTTCCAACTTTGTTCTCCTTCGATATTGTGTTGGCAATTTTATGTCTTTTGCTTCTCAATATAAACTATAGAATCAGGTTGTCAATATGCAAAACATAACTTGAGATTCTGACTGGCATTGCATTGAATCTATAGATCAAGTTGGGAAGAAGTAACATTTTAGCAATATTGTCTTCCTATGCATGAATGTGGAATATCTCTTCATTTATTTAGTTCTTTCTTCCAGTTCAAAGTTTTATAGTTTTCCTCATATAGATTTTGTGCATATTTTATTAAATTTATACCTAAATAATTCATTTATTGAGTGCTAATGTAAATGAAATTGTGTTCTTAATTTCCAATTCCACTTGTGCATTGCTGATATACAGGAAAACAACAGACTATATAAAATCTTGTATCCTGCTATAACTGCTTATTTGTTCCAGTTTTTAAAAAATTCTTAGAATTTTTACATAGTCAATCATGTCATCTAGGAAGAAACTCAGTTTCATAGTTTCCTTTTCGATCTATCTTTTCTTTTTTTATTGTATTAACTAGAGCTTCCAGTTTGAAGTTGAAAAAGGAGTGGTGAAAAGAAATGTTCTTTGCCTTGTATCTGATCTTAATGGAAAAACATGGAGTTTCTCACCATTAAATATGATGTTTGCTTTAAGCATGCTTTTTCTTCACAGTCTTTCTAAAACTGAGAGTGTTCTCTCTTGATTCCTAGTTAACTAAGACTTTTTTCTTGAATAAGTTTGGATTTTAAGTGCCTTTTCTGCACTGATATATTGACATAATCATGTAATTTTTCTTATTTAGTCTGTTGATGTGACAGATCATGTTAACTGATTTCCAAATACAAAGTAGCTTTGCATACCTGGGATAAATCTCACGTGGTTGTGATTCATACAGTTCTTTTTATAAACTGTTGAATTTGATTTGCTAGTACCATTTTTTATAGATAATTACTATTTCATGGTAGGGATTTATTGTATTTTGTTTCTTCATCAGTAGATGGACATTTGGGTTGTTTCTGCTTTTTGCTCCCATGAATAATACTTCAATGACCATTTATATGCAGGTTTTCTGTGTACACACAGGTTTTCAGTTTTCTTGGGTACATACCTGGTAGTGGAATTGCTGGGTTATATGTTAACTTCATGTTTAATTTTTTAAGGTCCTGACAGAATGTTTTATATCTTTAACATTTTTGAGAGAGTGTTTCCAAGTAGGGGAGAGAAACAGAGGGAGAGAGATCATCTTAAACTCGCTCCATGCTCAGTGCAGAATCCGATGTGGGGCTTGATGCCATGACCTGACTTGAAATTAAGAGTGGACACCCAACAAACTGAACCACCTAGGTGACCCCAGAATGTTGTAAAAAGTAGCTGCACCATTTTGCAACTCAACCAGCACCTTCCCGCATCCTCACAAATGCTTGATATTTTTGGTCTTTTCCATTATAACTATTCTAGTGTGAAGTAGTATCTCACTGTGGTTTTCCTTTGCATTTCCCTTACAACTGATGTTAAACACCCTGTCCTTATTTGTATCTTATTTGGTGAAATGCCATTCAAAACATCTGCCCACTTTAAAAATAGGTTTTTACTTTTTATGTTGAGATATCAAAGTTCTCTATAGGGACACCTGGGTGACTTAGTCAGTGAAGCTTCTGATTCTTGATTTTGGCTCCTATCATGATCTCAGGGTGGTGAGATCAAGCCCCGCCCAGTGTGGAGTCTACCTGAGATTCTCTCTCTCCTTCTCTCTCTGTCCCTCCCCTGCTCACACCCACATGCATGCTTCCTTTAAAAAAAGAAAAAAAAATTTATACAGTCTCCATACAAATCTCTTATCAGATAAAGAATTTGCAAATATTTTCTCCCATTTCATGGGTTGTCTTTCTACTTTCTTGAAGTCCTTTGAGTCAAAAGAGGCTTAACTCTTGTAATGCTAATTTATCTATTTTCTTTTTTGCTTGTGCTTTTGATGTCAAGTCTCAGAAGCCATTACTTAACCCCAAATCACAAAGATTTACACCTGTTTTCTTTTAGGAGTTTTGCAGCTGTGGTTTTTACATTAGATTATGCATGGGATAGGGATCCAAATTCATTTTTATGCTTAACTATTTCCAGTTGCATCAGGATTATTTGTTGAAAGATCATTTTTTCCTTGTTAATTTGTCTTGATTGACTTTTGAATTACACAAAACTTGTACATTCCTGGGATAAATCCCACTTAGTGGTATATAATGCTTTATTTATGTTGCTGGACTTGGTTTGCTAGCATTTTGTTGAGGATTTTTGTATTTGTACTCATAAGGCATATAGGTCTATTATTTTCTTCAGGTTACTTTGCCTGGTTTTGCTATCAAAGAAAAAATCAGTCATAGTAGGATGGGTTGGCAAGTGTTCCCTCCTCTTATATGTTTTTGGAAAGTGGGCAATTTTTTGCACACTAACTTTACCTTTTTATTTGTTCTAAGTCTATTCAGATTTTTTGTTTATCTTTGAGTCAGTTTTGATAGTTTACATCTCTCTGGGAATCTATCCATTTCATGTAGGTTGTCTTATACACATTTGTTGTCACTGGGGTCCATCACCCTATTTCTGTTAGTAGTGGTATCTTCTGCAAATGAAGTAACTTTTAAATGGTTTATTATTAATTATCACAAATCTTGAAATGAAGAAAGCCGAGGTGAAAGATGCAACAGACGGTTACAATTTTGAGTTTTCACAAATTCTGAGTTCTAAGAACATACAACCTATCCTTCCAGTTCTTACCTGTGGAACCAAAAAGAGGCACAAAGACAACCTACACATTTTTAGTCAAAGTACATCTGATCAGTTCTGAACTGAACTAAGAAACAAGAGACAGATCCTCACTACGCTTACACATTCTAGGTTTACCATTTAGTAGAAACTCAATATTTTAAGCCAACCACACTCACATGAACACATACACATGCATGCACCATAATAAACCCAATATGACAAAGTCCTAAGGCATTAGCATTATAAAAAGAATCATGTACCAAACCCTCTCAAGTTTTTGGACAGAGACTAATTCACCCCTTCATTTATTTCAGGACCATCAGTACTATGTACTATGCTATCTGAAATCATACCTGACATATTAATATATATTAACGGCCACATAATTTTTACAAATTCCATGACCAAAAATCAGGTTCCCTAAAAGTCACCAAAAATGTTCAGGTCTTATTAAATTCATAAATACATATTATATCTAATCTCTTCTTGTAAAATAAATTTACAAAGGCACCTTAGAGAAAAAGTTGTATAGTCTTTTCTTACAGTAAAACCATTTCTAAGGAAACTTTCTTCAAAAAACCTGAGCTGTTATGTTGACTTTTCTAAAACAAAATTCAACTACAAAGTTCTGAAAACACTATGACAAGCTGTCAAGCTGTATTGATACATTTGATACATTCAGGAGAAAACTATGCTTATCACCATAGACCTGACTGGCACTGTTAGGTTTACAGAACATTTATGCCTTCTTTCTCTTAGGTGATTTGTGGGGGCGGGATAACCATGAATTAGGGCAAGTGACACTAAATTATTTTTATTTTTACTTTATGCATTTTTTAAAGTAATAGTTAAATCTAGCTTTACATTAGAAACTCCTAGATTTTTTTGAGTGTATTTATTTTGAGAGAGAAAAAGAAGGAAAGAGGAAGAGACAGAGAATCCCAAGCAGGCTCCACACAGTCAGTGCATAGCCTGATGCAGGGCTCAAACTCACAGACTGCGAGATCATGACCTGAACTGATGTCCGACACTTAACCTACTAAGCCACCCAGGCGCCCCTAATTTACGCATTTTATGACACAATGAAAGCTCATTACTGTACTAACATTTTTATCATCCCATCACAGAGGAGCCAACACTGAAGTTCCCACAGGTTAGGTGCTGTGCCCAAGGTCACACAGCTCCCAAGTGGTAATGCTGGGACCAGGCAGTCCAGCCCACTGACTCCGAGGCACACATCTCCCCCAGTGTGACACTGCTTCTCATTTAGAAAAACTGAGAGGCAAAAATTTAGAACTCAACATGTGTGTACGGAGAAAGCTTCCAGTAACTCTTTCCAAACAAACTTTTTCTGTGAAAGCATGTTTATTTGGAATGTTTATGAACCACTCTCCTTATCTAACTTTATTATAACAACTTGACGAAAAGCATGTTTTGAACAATCTTAGGCTGATTCTGTTTCCAGTGACCTGCAACCTGTCGACATCACGTATTTAATAACCTTTAAAAGTAGTTTTCAGAGCTTAGAGCTACAAGACACTGTTAAAACACTAAACAACCTTGAGAAACCCCCTTTCAAGCCATCCTGAGGCCAAATTATCTCATGTGTCACTGAATGTTCTTCTACACAACACCTGATTAAAAGCCTCATTCCTCTAGCTCTGTAGATAGCTATTTATCAGTGATTAGAGATAATTCACACAAGTGACGATTACCTAAATGTTTCTTTCTATATACTTAGGAGCGCTGGCACATATTGTCTGTCCAAAGAACGACAGTGTTGTTCAATCACAGCACAAAGCACTAAATCAGAATCTAACTCGCTGCCTATAGGCATTGTAGTGTCCACTCAGCACAGGACAAAGTTCTTCTGGTTCCTCTGATACAGAGGCCTAAGTGCAAATTAGTTTATCTTCACTTTCTCCTCAGAGAACCCAACATTTACTCATAATCTAAAAAGAAAGAGTCAATATGATTTTAGAGACAACATATCCTAAGCAGTCACACACCCATGGATTAAAATGGAGATTGCAGTCATAAACCTACTCTCTAGCCTAGTGACCGATGGACTTCAGTTCAAAATGATACTGTCCTTTGTAGGAAAGTGGATGGACCTTGAGGGTGTCATGCTAAGCGAAATAAGTCAGGCAGAGAAGGACAGATACCATATGTTTGCACTCATAGGTCTAACAGGAGAACAGGAGAAACCTAATGGAGGACCAGGGGGAGGGGAAGGGGGAAACAGAGTTGGGGAGAGAGAGGGATGCAAAACTTGAGAGACTACTGAATGCTGAAAATGAACTGAGGGTTGAAGGGGAAGGGGGAGGGGGAAAAGAGGTGGTGGTGATGGAGGAGGGCACTTGTGGGGAAGAGCACTGGGTGTTGTATGGAAACCAATTTGACAATAAACTACTTAAAAAATAAAATAAAATTTTAAAAAATGGAAAAAATGATACTGTCCTATAGAGTATTTATAATTACTCTATAGGGTTAGGATGACAAAATATCTGAGGAAGGTCTGGGGAAAAGGAAATTCAAGTACACCCATCATGATGAACACCGAGTAGTGTATAGAATTGCTCAATCACACCGCACACCCAAAACTCGCACCGTATGTTAGCAAAGCTGGAATTAAAATTGAAAACAAAAAAAAAAAAAAGGAAGTTGATTTAAATCTTTGCTGCGCCCTCACATCCAAATCAGTGAGATGAGGAATTTGAAATTATCTGGATATGGCCCAGAGATTCCCTGGGAGAATGTGAGGAAGCAAAAGGAGTAGCTGCCTCCCCTCTAGTGCCTTGACCCTGGCTGTGGCGGCAACTTTTTCTTAATTCTGCCTGACCATTTACAAAAAGACAGGTGGTTCTTCTCCTCTTACACTGCTACCAATAAATGTCCAAGTAAGTTGTTAAAACTATGTATCGAAGGGACACCTGTGTGGCTCAGTTGATTGTGCGTCCGACTTTGGTTCAGGTCATGATCTTACAGTTCATGACTTCAAGCCCTACATTGGACTCTCTGCTGTCAGCACAGAGCCCATGTCATATCTTCTGTCCTCCTTTCCCTCTGCCCCTCCCCGACTCGTGCACTTTCTCTCCAGAGTAAGTAGTAAAACATTTTTTTTAAAGTGTGGTATCCCAAAATTCGTAGGAGAAGGTGCACAAATAGACTGCATTGGGAGCTTACCTTTTGGCTTCCTCTAGATGGCACAGATATTCATAAGCAATGTTCTGCCTCCTCCTCTCATCCATTTCCTCTGCAGAGAGCCTTTCATCGTCCACAATAGCTAGAAATCAACGAAAATATCTGATAAGGGTAGTGTTCATCAAATAAACACCTGAGACAAAAACTAGAAAAAAAGTCAGGCAATTCAACAATGAACACTGACAGACAGGGTTATTTAAACATCAGAAAAATAGATTTGCCTTTGGAGTTTACAATATGTCACTGCTAGCAAAAAAAAATGCAATGCTGAAGTACGGGTTAAAATTACTAAATAGAATGAGCATAGCCATCATATTTCATAGACATGATGCCAGAGAATTCTGCCAGCCTCAAATCGATTAAAGCATGGTCCACTCCCAACAACTTTTCTTAACAATCTTGTAGGACTGGTCCAGTGGCTCAGCTTGGACCCTCCTGGAAAATCTGAGGTTTAACAAATAATCTACAAGGACCTGTAAAATTAAAGCTTCTCATCCAATGAAAACTCTAGTGTTCAGATACCCAAGTCTCTAAGATTCCTCCTTTGCATATGTCTTGGCCTTGATGAGGCTAATAACCTTCCTGGTCAACAGGTATCCAGAAGAACAAAACAAAGGAAACATCAACTGAGCCATTTTTAACCTCACAGTCTTTATTCCAACACAAATATAGTTTATAAACTTCCACAATTCAGCTTTACTTTTCTGTAGGGAATACGGCCTCCTCATTTCCTGAGTGTACTTCCCTGCCCAGAGTCTCAACAACACTCAACAGCCTCACCTGTCACATCCACCAACTCTTGGCTGTCCATTTACATGACTAAGAACTTAATGACTTAATGTTTGAATTAACACACACATATGCCACAAAGCTTTAAACTGCCATTCCAAGTAGTGGCCCCAGCTGTCAGAATTGTGCCTATCTTTATGGCTCAACTCGATCATCACTTCCTTCCCAAAGTCTTCCCTGTTTGTTCCCACTCAAAATGTACTCTCTCCTGCCACCTCCATACTGCTTCATTGAATAGTAAACTCCTAGAAGACGCACTTATGTCCCCACCATGTCCAGCTCACTTTCCTGCACAGGCTACAGGCTCCACAACATAGGATAAACAATCTCTTATCAGGAGCGATTAGTATGAGGACTCTAAAATATCTATGTAAGTAGTTTTACTTGCCTACTTACACTGAATAAAATAAGGGTATGGTCACTGATGGGGCAAATACAGTCCCATCCCACAGACCTCACTAACCTAACGTTCAATTCATAGATTCTATGGGCCAGGCATGAGCCAAAGCACCAAGGACAGGGCAGTGAACAAAAGCAAACCAAAAATATTTGCCCTCTTGGGGCTTCCTTTAACACATCCCAACATCCCGTCTGACCTGGCCCACCACATCACACATTGGGCCACTGCCCTATAACCACATCTACTTTAGTCTCACCTTCTTTCCTTCATGACATACGGTCAAAGCACATGCTAAGGTTAGGAGTGTGAAAATGTCTTAACCACAGCAAAAGTAGATCCTTCTGGATCACAGAGGTTGCTGCAACTATTTCTGCATTATTCAACATTTACTATATAGCAACTTCTGCTAAGAACCACTGGCATGGATAATAACACTGTCATTTAAAGGGCCATCATGGAACTGATTAACTAGTTCATGTAAGCATGACTTTACCACCCATAAATCACTGTTCCAGGTTATGCTGTGGCTCTTCTAATCACTCTGAGAAAGGACATTGCCTCCTTCTAGGAAACAGGGGTCATGCAAGGGAAAGCGATGGCATGTGGTTACAAGCTGGGTCAGCAGCTGAGCCAGGGCTGGAACCCAGGGTCCTCAGCACTGGAACCCCTGCCCTTGCCCAGTGCTGTGCTGCTGCTAGATCCAGGTGAGCCAACACAGGTTCTGGTCATTGCCAAACCCAAGGGCAGACCACCTAAATGCCTTCAGAACTGCCTTTATCTTAAAGCCCCTTGACTAACTTCAATTTCCTCTGATGTTCGTCCTTACTTGCTGCCTCGAACCCTAAGAGACACGAAGATATTATCAAGAACTTCCAGAAATGTTAGCAATTTACAAAACCTTTTGTAACATTAGAGGATGGTGGCTCAAAGATGGTATTTTAAAGCATGAACATTCTATAGCATTCACATTATAGGGCTTATTCAGAGATTTAAGGAGCAGAATAAGTGTTGGTAGAGTAGGTGTTGAAGTGAAACTCTAAGTTAGTCATGGAAGGAAACTTGAATTCATTTTCCAAAGAATACCCACAAAATCCAATGTAAAAATAGCCCAAAGACCTGCCTCACTCATTAAGGAGTTTGCCCGCTCACTTGTTAATTTCAGCTACTCTGCTTGCTCTCTTCACACATAGAGACACCAAAGCCATCATCTCCTTGGTATTAAAATCCATTCACTTGTTCAACTATTTGAGTTTCAGCCTTGTGCCAGCCTGTTGTACGGACTGAATACAAAGTGAAAAAGTCCCTCAAAAAGGTTTTATTATAGTTAAACAATTGAAAATTTGACATAACTGCAGGATACTTAGATAAGTGCAGGGGCTGGGTGGCTCAGTTGGTTAAGCGTCCAACTCTTGCTTTTGGCTCAGGTCATGATCTCATGGTTTGTGAGATGGAGCCCCACATCAGGCTCTGTGCCGACAGTGTGGAGATTGCTTGCGATTGTCTCTCCCTTTCTCTCTGCCCCTCTCCCACTCACTCTCTGCCTCTCCCTCAAAAATAAACTTGAAAAAAAAGATAGGAAGGGATATACTCCCTCCAGTGGATGTAGCATCAGCAAGAATCACAAAAACTGACTGGGTGGCTCAGTCCGTTAAGCGACTGACTTTGGCTAAGGTCATGGTCCTGTGGTCAATGGGTTTGAGCCCCATGTCAGGTTCTGTGCTGACAGCTCAGAGCCTGGAGCCTGCTTCAGATTCTGTGTCTTCCTCTCCCTCTGCCCCTCCCCATCTCATGCTCTGTCTCTGTCTCTCTCTCAAAAATAAACAAACATTTTAAAAAATTGTTTTAAAAAGAATCATAAAAATCGGGATTGGGAATGTCTGTTTTATGAAATGGTATTATTTTAAACATGTCCCTTTAAAGAAAAGCAGGTTAAAAATATGGTATGAAGCATTAATTCCAAAAACATACTAGAGTTTAGCATTTTATATATACATTATTATTCTGTGTGACTGAAAATTTCTGAAGGAACCCTGAGAATCTTAGTCCTGAATGTGTAATTCAATCCTAATGTGTACTGAACCACCTTGTAAGATTTGGGTCCAGCTTTTAGCTGAAAGAGCAGAGCCAAATGGTTATCTCCTCCTTCTCAGAACTTAATGATTACTAGAGATGTTCACCCCAAGGAAGTAACTAGAAGAAAGAAAATTGATTCCAAGACCCTAAAATGGGCAGGAGACAGAAGTTGGGATACAAAGATGAGAAAACCCCAAGTTCAAAGTTCCCATTAAAGTGAAACACTCAATAACCTTGACCTGTGATATATTCTGGCTTCAAACCAGGATGCTTCCTGAAGTATTTCACAGCTACTGGATCTTAAGCTTTTAAGGATCACGTGGTTCAACTTCCCTAATCTGAAGCTTCTTTTGAAAAGTAGGCAAACCTGAGGTTGAAGTTCTTAGTAACTCGATAGGTAAGGTCAGGTACTCTAAAGAATCTTCAATAATGATACAGAGTGCCATGCCACGTGTTAAAAAAACATTGGAAATTTTATCCAGTCACTAAAATCAGGAGACACAGAGTGCAGGGTCTCGTACCTCAGCCATCCCTACCAAGTGCCAGGTAACTACTACATGCTCAATAAACGCTCCTAAAGTGATGTGCTCAGCTTTGCACTGGCGAGCAGAAAGGCTGTGTCCTTTCCAGGTTTCATCCTACTAAGTCCAATGCCCTGGTAGTAACATAGCCATATTGTCCAGATCCTAAGGGAAAGTCAACTCCAAAGCCTGTCTGTCCTCCCCACTTTTCCCAGAGCCTCTTCCCCATCACACATTTCTAAGAACTCTCCAAAGTTATAAATCAATGTACAACTTCAGAGGATATTCATGTTAGACAAGCTTCTAAAGGACTATGGTCTTGCCCTTTAATAAGCCAAAGCCCTGAACCTTCAAGTTCGGCATTGGAAGAAGAATTTCCCAGGTGAGGAAAGAAAGTAACCATTCGAAACTACACAGGTTACTTACAGGAGTTAGAGTCTAACCAGCCACTAATCTCATTTTTCCAGTAAGGTTATTAAAGCTCAGGAGACTTAGGGAACTTCTTTGTCACAATTACTCAGGAAAAAAAACAGTTCAGGCTTTGTGAAAATGGTTAATCCTTTTCTGCAAATATGCTTTAAACGTGCACAGCTTTAAGCCCTGCATACGAAAGAGGGTTCTTTGATCTCACTTTGATACAAAAGGTTCCAAATGTGTTTCCCACAAAAACGTTACCATGCTTGAGCCTCTAAAATGCCATTTGTTTCTATCAAATCTGAATCTCAAAACTCCGGACCCCTTTGCAAAACCGAACCTCATTTCTACCTCTCACACAGAGAGTAAAATTAATTTTGATCTACTGTACTAATCTGAAGAATGTCTCACTTTTATTTTTAAATATATATAATCTAGAAATTCAAAGCAGGCCATACAGATCTGTCCACTCTGCAAATTGAAATGGGAGAGATCTATCTAGGATTTTGCTCCATTTAGCAAACAATTATTTAGGGTAACAATTAAAGGCAAGGATTTCTAGATTTGGGATTTCTAAGTCAAAAAATATTTGAGGGACAAAAACCACTTCTTTTGCTACCAAATAGGCACGAGGAAAATTCCATTTGCTCACTGTGTGCTCCTACACACTCCATCATCAGATCTCAGTAAGGAAGAAAGGATTGTCAAGTTTCCAAGGGCAATTTAAAATTTTTAGCTCCAACAGTTAAAATTACAGAAAGAATTGTGAAACCTTTAGTCTTGATGAAGTCCTACTATTGTAAAAGAAAAAGGAATTCAACTCCTCCCTACTTGGCTATGAACTTTCTATGCTTAAAATGGTTGGTGTAAAATGTTTCAAATTGTGTAGAAGCAGTCCTAAAATTATTTTCCCTGTTCTCTATAGATAATGAATATTTTAGGGAGGCAGATATTTACCTTGACCTTTAAGCTCGCACAGGAATGAGGATATTTCACTGTTGTTAAACAGATGTGGCAGGTTGTATAATGACAGCTCCCTGGGCTTGCTCTCAGGGAGTACCAAGTCACTGCCCACACCCTGTCCTTATCCCTCAAAAACTACCCCCAAATAAACCAGAGTATCAGAGATTTCTACAAAGCCGTCTGAGCTTTAGAAGATGATAGAAAATTGAGTCTCGGTCTAGTTTTTCTTTTACCACAAAAAAAGTTTTTCTTTAAATCACAAATAGTTCAAGGCTAAGTGAAGGAAAAGAAAACCACCTCTTGGTTTTGAGTAGGTGTTTTTCCTGCACATTCCATACGCAAGTATTATTTGTTGCATTTCTCTAATCGACGTAATTTCTTCGTGCTACATGAATGAAAAGTAGCAGAGGGAAGGGACTAACACGTAATAAGCACTTTCTACATGCCAGATATGTTACCTATAATATCTCAGCCCCTGCACCCCCCTTTATGATAGGAATTTGAAAGTGTACTTTTCTAGTGAGAAACATACTCAGGGAGGTTAGGTAATTCAGGTTTAGGTAATTCAAAGACCATGAAGACAGGTTAATAGAATTGGAATCCAAATTGATTCCAAAGTTTTGGTCTTTCAACTATATTCAAGGGTCACTCCCTCCCTGCATGCATTTGATGACTGGCCCAGCAGCCATTAGGCTTTTCTGAGGGTATTATTAATGATAGTACTGATGTCTTATTAATCATTAGATAGATTTCTGTGACTTTTTTTCCTACTGTAAACCATATGTTAATGCTATCTTGAGGGTACACAGAAATTAAAATCAGAGGCTTATTTCTCAGAGATGCAGTAATGTCAAATATAGTTCAATGAAAGAAAAAATACTAAGATGTTATTCAGCATTGCCAAATTAGACTTATCAGGAATGTAAGGGCCATAACAAGACCAAAACAAAAACAAGCATGTCAATGACGTTGCTTATGTGACACACAAGCAAAGTCATATGATCAATAAATGCTGGAAACACAGTGAAGAAAAGGAAACGTTTTTATCTTAGGTACTTTCCTTTATTCTATGCCTCTGTCCCCGCAAAAGGTGAGTTTCTGATTGCATTGACAAAGACACCTGATGAAAAGGTGTGGCTGAGCAGAAAGGGAAATGGCTTTGGGGTTAAGTATGCCTGTAATACTGTCACATTCACTGTCACATTCAGTTACGGATCAATTAAGTAGACACTCAATTTCATCATCTGTAGAATGGGAATAATGCTAACTGCCCGATGAAGGTGCTGTACGAATACTTTTATAAAATCACATATATTTAAAATTATTTTCCAGTTAGGGGCACCTAGGTGGCTCAGTTGGTTAAGCATCTGACTTTAGCTCAGGTCATGATCTCATAGTCCATGAGTTGGAGTCCCACGTGGGGATCTGTGCTGACAGCTCGGAGCCTGGAGCCTGTTTCAGATTTTGTGTCTCCCCCTTCTATCTCTACCCCTCCCCTGTTCATACTCTCTCTCAAAAAGAGACGGTAAAAAAATATTTTGCAGTTAAACTATAATATCATCAATTGTTAAATAAGTTATAAAATATAAAATTTATGGATATGCATAATAAAGACAACAGATAATTATCTAGTTTTTCAAGGATAATTGATTATACTGAATTTTCCCGTCACTCTGGTTTAGCGCCTCTCATGTAACTTGCAAAGTGAATGTATCTTAAGTTACATAAATTGAGAAAAAAGAAAAATTTGAATTCTACTCATGTACGCATACTGAATATACATATATATGTAGTGAGTATATATTCCTATTTTTAATAATAAGGTTATGTTATCATATGAACTATAATTAAGGGGGGGAACACCTAAAAGGAAATATTAAATGTTAAAGCATTTGTTCTTAAAAAGGAGCGAGCTGAGGTTTTTTTGTTAAATTTTTTGAGCCATACACATTTTCCAGATACTCTATGCCATTGATGTGTATTGTTTTAATAATGAAAGAATAAATGTGTTTTAATGTTCAGTTACAGAAAAATAAGAAAATGAGGAGCAAGCCTTAATGCCAGTTCTACTGGGAAGCATGCACTAATTGCTCCATTTGAACCTCTAGAGAAGGGTCCACTGACATTGAAAATGTGTAACAATTATTAATAGGCTTAATGAGGAAAAAAAGGCCACAGAAGTTCAAAGATGGCAAACGGGAAGACAACTAATGCCATGATCTCTGTCTGAAGGCACTACCTGCCTAAATGCTCGGGTATGACAAGCGAGTCTGAGAGAACAGACAGGAGAAGACGAAAGTGAAAAGGAATGAATGGAAAGGGACCTAATCTGACGAATGAAAAGGCAGCTCGAACATGCCTGTGCAACATGAAACCTTCCGAGTCTGAATTAGAGACAAGAAAGAAAAACGCAGTGATGCTTTGCAAGGGCAGAATTTGGCAAAAGAATGAGCAGGATGAAGAAGAGCACGGTACGGGGGAAGACAAAGGAAGCCAACCAGCAGCAGCCAACTCCTTTTGTGACTTCAGATGGTGGAGGTGGAAATGGCTCAGCACCAGTAAGTCACCCTAATATGCCAATTTACATAAAGGCAAGTTTGTATAATTAAAGAGAAAAAAAAAAGTGGAAGCATCCCACTGTTCTAGCAATATACTAAGGAGCTGTCTTTCAATCTAAATGTGTATTTAGAAGACAAGTTTAATATAACAGATTCAATTAGAAGGCTATGATGTAGAACAGAAGGGCACTATTAATGCAAGCATATGCTGTTTGTTAGTGAGTGCGAATTAACACATGATTCAGGACAGTCAATTTTCTAAGTATGCCAAAAACTCAGCTCTCAAACGGATCAAACCACGCAAACGGAGATATTTTGACAATACAGTCACAGACCAAGAATACATTTCAACTTGATTTTGGGGCTAGCACAATTTAAGCTAGTTATCATGACCAAGAAGTATCTCCGTTTTTAAGAAGGACATGAAAATCACCCCCAGTTCACACATTTCAGGTCTGAGTGAAACCAGACCCATGAGAAATCATGTGACACCACCTACGGTGCCCATATGAGGCAGCAGGACTTGAACCAAGTACGTCATGCTCTCTTGTTTCATAGCAGTCCTACACATTCATGCAGTGTTACCACAAAAAGTATCTCATACAACTCTAAGAGCCCCATCAGATAAATGGACAAGTATAAATTACTTCCACTTGACTAAGGCTAAAATTGTTTTAAGTGCTTTGCTCCAGGTCCCACAGCTAGATTACAGATATGGTTTGTATTTAACACCAACTCTTAGCTTATGTTTAGTTTTTATCAAACTTTTGGAGGTACCCTATTATAGGAGAGCAAACATATTTCTTTTTATGTCAACAGTACAAGGAGCAGTAGGAGGAAATGGAATGGCTGATGTGGGAAGGGAGTGGAGTTGGCAAGAGTGGGTGAGGCCAACATCAAGTCTGCAGGCTGGAGAGAATGAATACAAACCATGATTTTGTAAACTTCTTGAGAAGTGTATAAAATACCCTGGAAATGGCTCTCTTGTGGGAAAGCATTTACCCCACTTGGGCAACAAAGCTGAAAATATTTTGGTTTTGGTTTGTTGTGTGCTTTTTGTTCGAACACGCAGTACAAGGTCCCAAGTTTTGAAAAGCGGATGTTCTTATAAGCACAATGAACGACTCTACGGTTTTCAGATATTATGCTCCCCGAGTGCAAAACTGAAAAGCGTTCTACAACAGCCAGGACAGCAAGCGCATGAAATAGAATTCATGCTCTTCTGCTTCAGACTTAAATTAATAACGTATCTCCCTCTGGCATTTCTTTCTTGGCTGGGGACTGGACCATGGTACCGTACGTAACCACATGTCTACTGCACATCTGAGAAGACAGCCAAAGTGTGTGTCAGCCACCAGGCTCCTTAGAGGATCTGAATGCAATTTCAGAGTTAAGTCATTGTTTCTGCTTCAGACATGAGAGTCCTGCTAGCATTTGTGCAGCACAAGCGTCCATGATTATGAAGCCAAGGGAACTTACTATTGGTCCACTAGGTGCAAAATGCTGACCGAGAATTATGGAGACGCAGAGTCCCAGAATGCCTTCCAAATGCCTTGTAATTAAAACCAATAAATATAACAACAACAGAATGTGTTTCTTCTGGTATGTGGCAGTCTCTTACTGATGGCTAACAAGTTGCAGGGCACGTCAGGGGTAGAGAGAAGGGATGGAATGCGGTGGGAGAAAGGATTCAGGGCTCCTAATAGTTTACAATCTAACAGAACAAAGTTAGAAAGCTCCTTTGGAAAAAGGAGAAATTAATCACAAGACAAAGAACAGAAAAGCCAAGGGGAAGAGAAAAGATTATTCAATAATGGGATTATTCAGGGCCATTGTTCTCCGTGACATGTGTTTGAAGTCAGGTTGGAAGAAGGGGACGGAGGGCTGGGTGAAGAAACACAACTACATAGCTAAGTCAAGAACAGGCAAGGGGCACATGAACATCAAGATGCAGTCTTGTACTTCATCTTCTGCCCTCAGAGTTTCCACTCAACCCCTTCCCACCCTTCCAAGGGTCTCTGAATTTCCTGAGAGGAACAGGGAGGCTCCCCAGGACTCTCCACAGCTGCTTCTAAGCAGTGTAGGTATAACAAGTACAGGTGTCTGATGGCACTGAGAAGATCACGTGACAGCTCACACGCAAAGAGCAGGGCAGACTTTCATTCCATTGATAAAGCTAACCTGGCACATCTAATAACACACATAATTATTAGACTCATATAGAGTTCACTGGGCATCACTTGTTAAAGCAGTGACATAAATCACCGTAATTACTATTAAATACTCAAGCCAAGCTCCTTAGTTTGCCAGTTCACCAATGCTCAGTCAAGAAGGATTTGCTTTCCCTTGGAACATGTTCAGAGCTGCATCCACAGGAGGTGGGGATGGAGACTAAGGAGGCAGTTCTAGATCTGCTCTTCAAAATTCGTGTTTCCCACGCTCTCTCTTAGTTCACTGTCCGCTGCCATCTTGATGCCTCCACTAGTCAGACAGCCTCGAGCGGCACTCACTCAATGGTTTTCTGCCCTCCGAGGTGGATTCCTCTGCAATGGTCCCAGGCAGCTCCACCCTCTCCCACCGCAGCCTTTGTTTCCTGGTGAGATCACGTTGGAAAGACTAAGAGCCATATAGGAGGAGGACAAGAAGAGGTCCAGAAAGAAAATGAAGATGACTATGAATCGCAGCATGTAGAATCTCTCCTACAGGATTAGGTTAGCAGAGGAAGCAAGAGAGGGGTTGGTTGAAGCATCTGAAGAGGCTTTGGCTTCTTCACATCTATCCTTCCGCTGCCTGCTCACACACACCCCCTCCGAAAACTCCCAGAGCAGTTTCTCCTGGCTCTAGTAGTATTGCATTTAACCCACCGTGATCCTAGGACACTGGTATTATTTCCACTTTACAGATGTGCCAAAGAGACTTGCATCAGCTGAATCATTTGTTCAAGCTCACGCTGACCTGCAGGGAGCACAGTCTAGCAGCAGTCGGTCTTACCAGGCACACTGCCTTCAGGAGATGCGAACCTGCCTTTCTCAGCCCTCTCTTGACCTCCATACACTCCTAGGTCTCCCAAACTGTGTATTAATGCCTTTTATCATAAAAAAAAAATAGCTTTAAGTGCAGAAAAAACTAAACACATGGAAAGAATTGGGGGTGAAGAGAAGTATGCAGGGGCACAGCTCCAAGACCAATAAGCATGAGTTGTCTAATTTCAGTGTCATTCTTTCAGGAATTGTCCACTGTGCATTCTACTCCCCCAAACGATCTGTGGTTCAGTATTTCAATGGGAGTCCCCACCTCCGAATTTAGTAAGGTTGGCATTGAAAGCAGATGTGTCTGTGTACCCTGCTGGCTGCCTGGGCCTGGACCCCACCAGCACCGGGTTTCACAGTGCAGAGGTCTGAGGCACTGACCCAGCTCAGCTCACACTCGGCTGCACATGTGCAGGCGGCGTAGACCGAGAGGCAGCAGGGAGGCGTCGTTCCTGGGGAACATCTCATTTGAGGGAGTAGATCCTTTTATCCCATTAGCCCTCCGGGGTCTGCCCCTGTCCTGCGTCAGCACCCCTCGTGGTGGCCCACAAGGGTCACCGGACCCGCACTGCAAACTGCTGCATCCACTTCCACTGAAACTGGGGAGCACATGAAGAGGACAAAATGCGGGTCCAAGAGGAAGCAGAACTTCTCATCCCATCTGTTCTTCCACATCTTTTTCTCAGAGCGGAGCTGGTTTTATGTTGGATGCTTCTGTTCTTCATTCAAGTCATTAAAAACTCTTGGAAGGAAAGATGTACTCCAATTTGGTAGATACAACTAGGCAAGCTTGTTCTCTACACACTCCAGCACATGAACTAGAAAGGCCTTGGGTTCTAAATAAGTTCTTGGCAAGAGCATATCTGTTACATATCGCCTCTATCCTTAAAAGTAGAGTGCAATGGGGGTTCTGGTGGAGGGGCAGGAAATGCAGAATTAAGGTTCTGGTACAAGTTTTGCTGGTAAACATTTTAACTAGTATCTCATTAACCAAAAGATTTCACCAAACTTCTGTAGTCAAAATATTTTTTCTAAAATTTTTAATGTCTATTTATTTTTGATGGGGGAGGTGGGGAGGAATAAAGGGAGAGAGGAAGAAAGAGAATCTGAAACAGGCTCCAGGCTCTTAGCTGTCAGCACAGAGCCTGACATGGAACTCAAACCCACAAACTGTGAGATCATGACCTGAGCTGAAGTCGGACGCTTAACCTACTGAGCCAGCCAGGCGCCTCTCTACTCAAAGTATCTTGCTCATCCTTCTCTCTCCTTGAAAAGACTAAAGCTATAATTTAACCCACACTGATTATTAGACTGGTGTTTGTTAAATAAATACCCCTACTGTTTTTATACATAAAGCTTATTAAATTAAACAAACAAGATATGGGGAAATTAGAACCGGTGCAGACTGCTGGTAGGAACGTAAAATAGTATAACCCCTGTACAAAATGGTGTTTCCTCAAGAAATGAAACAGAATTACCAGGTGACCCAGTAACTCCACTTCTGGGTGTACAACCAAAAGAAGTGAGAACACGGAGTTGAACAGGTACGGGATACCCACATTCAAGGAAACATTACAATAACTGAAAGGTGGTAACGACCCAAGTGTCCACCAAAAGATAAATAAACAGAATACAATATACACAGACAATGGAATATAACTTCAAAAGGAAGGAAATTCTGACACATAACATGGATGATCGCTGAGGACATTATGCTAAGTGCATGAGCTGTTCCGGAGAAAGATAAACACTACACAATCTCATATAAAGCACTTAGGATAGTCAAACACATAGAAAGAAAGTAGAAGTGTGGTTGCCAGAGGTTACGGGGCGGGGGGGGGGGGGCGCAGGGATGAGGAGTTGGTATTTAATGGGTACAGAGTGCCAGCTTGGGAAGACTCAACATTCTAGAGATGGACGGTGAATATACTTAATGCCACGGAACTGTATACTTAAAATGGTTAATATTAGAATCATGTGTATTTTACCACCATTTAAAAAGTGTTTATGTGGGGTGCCTGGGTGGCTCAGTCGGTTAAGCCTCCGACCTCGGCTCAGGTCAGATCTCACGTTCATGGGTTCGAGCCCCACGTCAGGCTCTGTGCTAGCTCAGAGCCTGGAGCCTGCTTCCAGTTCTGTGTCTCCTTCTCTCTCTGCCCCTCTCCCTCTCATGCTCTGTCTCTCTCTGTATCAAAAATAAATAAAACATTAAAAAAATTAAAAAAAAGTGTTTATGTGGCGAATGCCAGGCATGGTTCTAACATCTTTGCAGATATTAAAGTCATTTAATCTGCACTGTACACCTGTAAGGTGGGTTCTATTATCATTGTCACCTTCAGCGTGATCCTTGCTCACAGGCCAGAGCTGACAAGTGGCCCAGCCAACAGACACAGGCTAGCCTCCCAGCACCTCGCCCTTAACCACCCTGTTCAGCTGCTTGTCAGAAAGGCAGACAGCTGGGCCCAGGGGGCTCGCCAACCAATTCCCATAGAAACAGTAACAGATCCAATGGCTTCTGTGCCACTGGGGGACTCCTACAGAAACCTGCTGGCTCCAGTCTCACAGTGATGAATCCAGGAATACCCGGAGCTCACGAAACAGAGACGGAGCTTGAACCCAATTTGGCCCCTTTTTTCCAATTCTGTAGAACCAGAGTTTCAAATTAGAAATGGCATCTCTCTGGTCTAATTTCTTTTTCAAGACAAGAACTACTGCTTAACTTTACCAGAGAAAGTTTGCTCCTATACTTTCCTTGTATTGCCAATAAGTACATAGGAATCAATAGTCAAAAAGAACCCGATCCTTGCAAGCCACAGGATGAAGGTTCAAGGCATGAGAGGAACTGCGCTGCCCACCTCTCTGGGGCGTCCTTCCTCACCCGCCCAATGGGAATACTTTTACATCTATCTTCTCTTCAACACTACTAGAGCTTTAAAAAAATTTTTTTAATGTTTATTCATTTTTGAGAGAGACAGAGATAGAGTGTGAGCAGTGCTGGGACAGAGAGAGAGGGAGACACAGAATCTGAAGCAGGCTCCAGGCTCTGAGCTGTCAGCACAGAGCCTGCTGCAGGGCTCAAACTCACAAACTGTGAAATCATGACCTGAGTTGAAGTCGGATGTTTAACCAAATGAGCCACCCAGGCGCCCCTCTTTAACAGTACTCATGATTTAAGATTAGCTTAATGTATGAAAAGTATTTTTCAAAAAGTTAAATGATGTTCTCATAATGCCATCCACCTGAAGGCTGTTAAAAAAATAAAGATCTAAATAAAATACTTAAACAGGTGAAGAATGATCACAGCCAGGTCTTTGCTTCTGGGGTTCTCAACGGTTTTTCACACCTAGTTACTCATCCATTGAAGAGGTAAAAATGCACTCTATACAGGGTATTTCACCTCTGCTCAGAAAAAAAATGCCTTTCTTCTACTGTCAGCATCCTGCTCACCTCCCCCAAGTCTCACTGGGACAGGAATAAAGCAGACCAGACAGGTGCCGGCAAACCTAATGGCAAATGTGAACCTTTCTGGCCTTGCGGCTGCATTTTCTCTGCCCCTTTTCTTGCAGTCTAACAAAGACATTCTACTGCATGAGCTCAATGTAATTATCTGAATCAGGAAACTTAATATAACACAATGCTATCATCTAACCCACAGTCAAGTCTCACCACTTATCCCAGTAATGAACATCCTTTATGGCTTTCTGTCCCACGCCATTTCATTCCACGTCTAACCTCTTTTAATCTTGATGTCAGCCTCTATCTTTGTTGAACTTATATTTTTCAGGATTCCAGACCATTTTATAGTATGTCTACCAGTTTAAACTTGTCTGACGTTTCCTTAGAATTTGATTCAGGTTATGTACTTAAAACTCAAGTTGTGTGATTTCACAGACTCATATCAGGAGGCAGGGGATGTTGGTTTATTTCCACATGGATGATGTTAACTTTAATCCCTTGGTTAAGGAGACGTGTACCAGACTTCTCCACTACGCTTGTACTTTTTACCCCCTAACAAGTAAGTAGTTTGTGGGGAGATACTTTGAGACTACATAAATAACCTTTTCTTCATAAAACTTTCATCCACCACTGTCAGCATCTATTAAAGATTTCCTAACTCCATTATTCCTCCTATGATTGGAAGGCTGTCTACTGAAAGGAAGAGCCTACATTCTCCCATTTATTTTTATCAGTTTGTGGATTTTGTACTCCATGCCATACCTGTTTGTGAAAACCTGACATAAGGAAAAAATGCACCATAGTGAGTTTGATATGAAAAAAAGGTGTTAAGGATTAAAATTTTATACAAGTATCTCATAAAACTAGTTTGCCCAATAGATGTGCTAAAACTTCAGCAATTAAGTCTACAGCTGAACACCCACTCTATGAAAAAACCCTGGCTGTATCTCAGACATGAAATGTCATGTTCCATCACATCTGCCACTTGTTCATGTACCAGGCTTTGTGCCAGTGGCCTGATGTGTGATTACTGATCTTCCCCACAACCCCGCTAAACAGAGAACCCTAATTTACAGAGAAGAACGTGGCTCAGACAGCTAAGGACTTGCCCAAAGCCCCAGGCCAGGAAGGCCAGATTAAGGTTCTAGAACCCATGCTCTTCCATACACAGCTCTGACCCTTTGTATATACCCAAGGGGATAGTGTTGAACTTTCAGGTTTGTACACCTACCATAACCTTCGCTTCCACCCATTTATGTGTTAGATAACTATTATATTGACGTGAGGGTCTATAATGAGGATTTAAAACTCTGGAAATGATTAACTTGAATATGTTTTCTCACTGTTAACTGTGGCACTCCCACTGTATAGCCTCTTCTAGAGAAAATCTTCAACCAGGACATGGTTTATTTAAGCTCTCAATGAATCTCCTTAGTTTGAGGCAAAATGAATCTGGGTTTTATTCCTGTATCATACTGTTAGGCAAATGTGAACTTACGAGGAAAAAAAAAAAAAGGAAGGTGGAGGAGTGTTCTGGCTGAGTAGTGACTCAAGTAAGTGAGTAGATTTACACACACTCAATGTTTAATCTCATCATCCCAAGTGAAGGAGACGTGAGTGGCCAGATGTGCTCTCAGACCTGGCCTGTGGCTCTAAGAATGCAATCAGTTTACTCGGAGGGAAAAAGCACTCACATTCTCTCCCCTCCCCATTCCACACACACAGCATGCACACAGCCTACTAATGCATCACTAGAGCTATTCAGTGGGATAAGTCAACCCATAGGCCTGTGTTAGGACCAAGACTATAAATGTTATAACCCAGTTTTACTGCAATACCATTTTCATTAAAGGAAATGAGATCAGGCTATTGGAAGTTAAGAAAGAGTTCTTCTAATAAATCATACCATACATTTTTATTTTCATTGGAAGGGTGGGAAGAAGAGAATTACAACATCCCCTAAATAAAGTGTGAGAGGTAGAGTAGATATATTATCAACAAGGGTCTTAGAGCTCAATCCCTTTTAATAGCTCCCTTAACCTTCCCCCCGGTTTTAGAGAATTCTGTGTTAATGTCTGAGATGGAGGGGCTAAGATCCCACAGGTAAGAATTTCACTACCTCATCTATGAGTGACCTTGCTTTGGGTCCCAGTTTTTTGCCAATTGCTCTCCTTTTTTTTTCATGGACATTCTCTAGCCAGTGAGCAGAGTTTTTCAACTCCCTATTTTGTGGGTAAAAGAGGTCTGATTTCTAGAGTTAATGAAGGGAGAGCTGGATGCCATTTCCTACTCCTCCCAGGCCTGAACTTCATTCCTCATGTACCATCCTGCTCTGGTTCCTACTCCATATTCAGGCTTTGAATGCCCTCTTTATTTATGGCACACGGGGATTTCTCATGCTTATTTTCTTTAAAGCAAAACTTCTTTGATTTTGATTTCTATTACATGTCCGATGCAAGAGGGATGTTTGTCTGCAATAGTTCCACCAAGTTAACCAGAAGGTAGGGAAGTAAGAAATATTAACACTTTGCAAGCTGCAAACACAGAGGTACAGGAGGTAGTGACTGAAGGGCAAAGGGTACCTGGTTCACTAACATCAGACTCAATAGAAACCACCCCAAAGGTGTGGCTGAATCCTAAGTACTGGCTTTCTAAAAACAAACAAAGCAAACAAACAAAACACACCACAGCACACTCACTTTCCCACTAGGCTCCTCATCTCTTCTTTCTCCTTTGGTTCCTTTTCTCAGTGCCATGATTTGGATACAGCCTCTTCAAAAGTAGGGACTAGAGGGAGTTAGTTTCCATACCTTGCCAAGAAGAAGTTCACTAAAGTTTGATAGACAAGGTCTATGAAGGAATGTGATAACACGATGGGTGGAGGGATCGATGGAATCCAGACTGAAGATGATGATGATAATCAGATATAAACAAAAAACTCAACATACTAACCACTACTTAGCATTTATAGTTGTGCTAGACATTCTTCTAAACGCTTTTTATAATTACTTTAACCCTCTCTCAAACTGTAAGGTAGGTACTATTATTTTCACTTATCAAATAAGGAAACCAAGGCACAGAGCCCCATGATACCCAGTAGGCATTTGTGGAGCCAGGACTGGCACTAGTACAGTGTGGCACAATGGCCCAGCTCTTTTTTTTCTCTTGAAAATATTTATTTATTTTTGAGAGAGAGAGAGACAGAGAATGAGCAGGGGAAGGGCGGAGAGAGAGGAAGACATGGAATATGAAGCAGCCTCCAGGTTCTGAAATACCAGAGCCTGATGCGGGGATTGAACGCACAGACCACGAGATCATGACCTGAGCCAAAGTCAGATGCTTCACCGACTGAGCCACCCAGGTGCCCCTCATGGCCCAGCTCTTAACCATGAGGCTATGTTGCCTCAAAGAGCACTCTGGTTATAAGGCAATAATGAGTTAGAGGAGACTTAGGTAACATGATTAAATTCTGGTATTTCTAAGTCAAGAGATCACACACAGAAATAAACATTTTATCTTCCAAAATAACTGGCCAAGAAGCTCTATATTCATTCCAGCGTGCCTGCCATTATGGAGCACATTTTTAGATGCCTCTTTTGGAATGCCATTCAACTCAATTATGCATTTCTTTTAAATGTCCTGAAACTTGGTCCTTAAAGATGGGATCAGATGTTTGCAAGCAACCATTAGTCAACTTGAGCCATGCCTAGAAAAGTAAGTGGCAAATCGAATGTTATTACTTTAGATTTTTTCCCCTTCCTGATAAAATGATCCTGATGGCAATACCCAAAGAAAGTAACAAAAACCTCTGAACTACAGAGGTTGAATTGAAGTACATCACTTATTTAAATGTGCAAGAGCGAGTTAGTTGTTCAGTCTCCTAACAATGGTCACATCCAACAGGTGGCCAACTTCCCTCAGGTTTCTCTCCAATTTCAAGATGACAGTGAGAATCTCTAAGTCACTACAGGCAAATAGTTACACACCGAACTGAAGAACCAGCCTGTGACACAAGACAGACTAGATTCTCATCCCAGTTCTGATATTCACGGATCTCTAAGCCTCAACTTTTTCATTTGGGATATTGTCAAACTACTCAGGTACAGGCAGGAAAAAATATGGTACTCAAACAGGGTAAAGAAAAGAGTTTAATGAAAGCACCATTTGTAAAAGTATGAAAAAGGCATGGGAAGCCAGCAAGGATTTGAGGTCCCCAGGAGCTAGCCACAGTGCAGCGCCATCACCTCCCCTAGATCTGAAAGGACAAGAAGACAAAGAAGTTGCATCAAGAACTTAAATGCAGCAACAGCAGCACAGGAACCCAGCACCACCTCTAACCAGGAGCCTGGGGAAGGTGGAAGCAAGGAAAATATACATCCTGACTCATCTCCCAAAAGCCAGAGGGCAAGGGACCCTATAGACTATACCTAATGGCCTGCCTGCTAGGGCACAGAGCATGATAGATTAGAAGGGGCAAACAAATTATCCAGCTCCATGTTGTAAGCCAAGCCTCTCACAAACTCTTATTTTATGTCTCTGTCTGTCCTGCTCACCGGTAAATGCCCCGAGGGTAGGAAGCATGTGCCAAGACAGGACACAGCTGCCTCACTGGCACAGGTTAAGTCCCTCTTACCAGCTCCCATCACAGTATTATTTTTAATACCACCATTGTTTGAAAAATGATGTGTGAATGGTTTGTGTGCAAGACAAGAAATAAGTAGAGGGCTTACACCTTTAAAATTTTTTTTATTTACTTTTGAGAGACACAGAGAGATAGTGTGAGCAGGGGAGGGTCAGAGAGAAGAGGGAAATACAGAATCTGAAGCAGGCTCCAGGTTCTGAGCTAGCTGTCAGCACAGAGCCTGACACGGTGCTCGAACCCACGAACCGTGAGATCCCGGAGGGCTTACACCTTTAAAATGCAGATGCAAATCTACATTCATGCTTGGACCCCAATCTATAGTTTGAAAAGTATGCGATGCTGAAAACAAAGCAAAACAAAACCAAAAAACCAAGACGCAAACCCAACCCCAGAATATGGGCTTAGAAATAAACCAGTTTAAATCTTATTAAAGCTGTAGATCTTTTCTAATGCTACTGAAGTTCCCCAATTTGATTATATGAATATAGTTAATTTCATTTAAGAGATAATGCAAGATTACATGATTCCACTCAACATGAGTACATCTACTCTTAACTTCTACTAAAGTCATTACAAAAAGGTCATTTGGAATCACCATGCATTTCAGGAACTGTGCTGCCAGTGAGCCAACTTTCTAGTGAATTAAAGAGAAGAGAAAGCAGAACTAATCAATGACAAAAAGACTTTCTTAAGTCTGGCTGGCGACTTCAGCGTATGCTAAGCAGACCAGTTCTTTCTCGCGCAGCACCCCAGCGCAGCACCCTACCCACCGCAGCTCTTTCTATCATAAAACACAAACAGCAGCATGGAACAGCAGGTCCAGGAAGCAGCCAACTCCCTCTTCTGACTTACATGTTTACCAAGTCAACTTTACTACATTTTAAAGGTCTCACATAGCAAGTCATCACAGCAATACAGGAGTACTAAAATCACTCTCAAACTTTTAAATTTCATACAGTGTTATTCACATATTTTTCTTTTTCTAATGTGCACATAGTAGGCAAAGCAAAGTTAACATTATTTTCTATGAACCAAAAAGAACCAGGACTTAGATAAACAACCCATATCACAAGGAGACACTCAAGAGTAAAGTCAAAGTGGTTGTGCCCAATTAAAGTTTCTTTCTTTTGAAATGTCATTTTCAGATTTTAGCAAAACCCCATCCCAACTTAGTAAAAGGTGGAACCAGAGAAGCGGGCACCAAAATGGCAGGCCATAACATTTCTACACTAAGAGATATGTTTCTAAGATAGGCCCCCCAAAATTGAAAAGCTTGGGCTGTCAACACTGGGGTACATGGGAACATCAAAACCCCAAGAAATAGGTTCCGTTTCCCAGCCATTCCCTAGGACTTTCTAAATTTGCAGAGCTAACTCTATTGAGCCAACAAACTGTAGGAAAAAGGAAAACCAGGAATTCAACTGTGCAAATTCAGGAAAGTCACTATCAATCACCAATAAGGACAATTTGGATCGTGAACAGCTCACAACCATGAGGTGATGCCAGGGGAAAAAGCTCGACACGGGGCCAAGACACTGTGACTAGCAAAACAAAGTAGGAATGGTGGGAGAGAGCAGCTTTGTGGGGGCAAGAAAGCACTCCCACTGTGACTGAGACCTGCTCCTGAGCCAGTATGACTGAGAGGGGACAGTGATAAGAGTCTGGATTTAATGGGCTTTAAGCATGGAATACGAGGTTAGAAAACTAGAATAACTCAATGTCAAACATGAAAAAGTATGCCTGTCACCCCAAACTTTATGCCATTATTTTTAGGCTCATGATATGAACAGCTAAGTAATAAAACCTTAAATTCAACATTGTGCTCAGAAGAATGCTCTTCTTCTGCAGACTTCTAATAAAAAATCCTTTGCATGTGGTTAAAGGTCTGACTTCGGCTCAGGTCATGATCTTTGTGGGTTCGAGCCCCACATTGGGCTCTGTGCTGACAGCTCAGAGCCTGGAGCCTGCTTCAGATTGTGTCTCCCTCTCGCTCTCTCTCTCTCTCTCTAAAGTAAATAAACAAATTTTTTTAAAGATCTCTTGCATGTCCAATCCAAAGAGATAGCATGGTTCATTAGTTTTCAGCACTAAACACAAGTGGATCAATGTTAAGCAGTTTTATAAAAAATACTGACTATAAAATTTAAATAGCATAAAACTATAGCGAGTAACAAGTTCTATCTCCTTCACACCTAAGACTACCCACATCATATTCTTATCTCCATTAGAAACCCTCATAAGTTTGGTGTGATTCCTTTAAGACTGTTTCCTAAAATTTCACATATACGTATAGAGGATAGTAAAAGGTTAATGAATCACTAGATCCATGTTTTTCTGTACATAGAATTTTCACTTAATAGATGAACATATTTCCACAACACTCCATATAGAGCTGCACCGTTCTAGTCAAAGACTGCAAGGTATTGTCAATACACAGATTTCATAAATTATTCAAACCATTCCCTAACTACCAAACTCTTAGGTTAGCCTCAATTTTCCTGTTCTCCTCAATTATTTTCATTGATTTTAAAAATTGAAGTGTAGCTGATATATAAGGATACACTTATTTCAAATGTACCACAGTGATTTGACAACTGTATACACTATACTGTGCTTAGAAGTGTAGCAGCTTATGTCACCATATAATGCTATTACAATACCACTATGTACCGAGTGCTGTACCCTTCATCCCTGTGCGTTATTCCTTCCAGATCTAGCAGTCTCTACTTCCCACCACCCTTCACCCATTTTGCCCATCCACCTCCCAGCTAGCTATCACCAGTTTGTTCTCTGTATTTAGAATCTGTTTTTTGTTAGATTCTACATATAAGAGAAATTACATGTTATTTGTCTTTCATGGACTTCTTTCACTTAGTGTAATAGTCTCTAGTTTCACCCCTCCTTGTTACACATGATCTCATCCTTTTCTACGGCTGATTTCTATATATATGTATACACACACACACACATATATGTATATATATTATGTGTATGTATACTAATACTTTATCCATCCATCTATCAGTGGACATGGGATACTTCCATATCTTGGTTATTGTAAATAGCAACAAACATAGGGGTGCATATGTATTTTCCACTTAGTGTTTTAATTTTCTTTGAATATAGTCAAATTACTAAATCGTATGGTATTTCTATTTTTAATTTTTTGAGGAACCTCTGTACTGTTTTTCAAAGTGGCTGCACCAATTTACATTCCCACCAAGTGCATGAAAGTTCTTTGTTCTCCACATCCTGGCCAACGCGTGCTACTTTTTGCTACTAGCCATTCTGACTGGTGTCAGGTGTTAGCTCATTGTGGTTTAGATTTGCATTTCCCTGATGGTTAGTGACGTTGAGCACCTTTTCACATGTCTGTCAGCAATCCATAGGTCTTCTTTGGAGAAATATCTATTCAAGTACTCTGCCCATTTTTAAATTAGATTTTTTTGGTGTTGAGTTGTATAAATTCTGTGCACATTTTGGATATTAACCCCTGATCAGATACATCATTTGTAAATACCTTCTTTCATTCAGGAGGTTTGTCTTTTCACTTTGTTGATGGTTTTGTTTGCTGCTGCAAAAGTTTTTTATTTTTGGTGTAGTCCCAATAGTTTATCTTTGCTTTTATTTCTCTTGTCTGAGGACACAAATCTAGATAAGTGTTGCCAAGGCTTATGTCAAAGAAACTACTGCCTATTTGCTCTTCTAGGATTTTTATGGTTTCAGATCTCAAATTAAGTTCATGTTTGTGTATAAGAAAGTGGTCAAGTTTCAGTCTTTACCAAGTAGCTGCCCAATCTTCCTAGCATCATTTATTGAAAAGACCATCTTTTCTCTATTTTATTTTCTTGCCTTTGTCTTAGATTAATTGACAACATAAATGTGGATTTCTGGGATCTCTATTCTGTTCATTGATTTATGTGTATATTTTTGTGCCAATACTATACCATTTTGATTACTATAGCTTCGTAATGTATCTTGAAATCTGGGGTTGTGATACCTCCAGCTTTATTCTTTCTCAAGATGGCTTTGGCCATCTTTTGTAGTCCATACAAGTTTCAGTAGTATGTGTTCTGGCTCTCTGGAAAATGCTATTGATATTTTGATAGGGATTACACTGAATCTGAAGAATGCTTTGGGTAGAATGGACATTTTAACAATGTTAATTCTTCCAATCCATGAGCATTGTATATCTTCCCTGTGTATGCGGTCAATTTCTTTCATCAGTATTTTATAGTTTTTCAAGTATACATCTTTCCTATTTATTCCTAGACATTTTAATCTTCTTTCCCCTCACTCCCCCACACCCCCATATTTTTTTGTGCAACTGTAAATGTGATTTGTTTTAATTTCCTTCTGCTTTGTTATTAGTATAGAATTAGTACAGAAACTCAAGACATTTCTGTATATTAACTTTGTATCCTGCAACTAAACTGAATTTATTTATTCTAATAGCTTTTTTGGTGGTGTTTAGGGTTTTCTGTGTACTGGACCATGTCATCAGCGAATAATGACAGTTTTGCCTCTTCCTTCCCTGTTTGGGTGCCTTTTTTCCTTGTCTGATTGCTGCAGCTAGGACTTCCCACACTATGTTTATTAATGTGGTCAGAGTTATTTTCATTACTTCTTTACAACAGATATCTTTTATTTCCTTATTTACAATGAACCTAGTCTTTGTTAAAAAATTTTTTTAATGTTTTATTTTTTATATTTGAGAGAGACAGAGCATGAGCAGGGGAGGTGCAGAGAGAAAGACACAGAATCTGAAGCAGGTTCCCGGCTCTGACTCATCAGCAAGGAGCCCAATGTGGAGCTCGAACTCATGAACCAGGAGATCATGACCTGAGCCAAAGTGAGATGCTCAACTGACTGAGCCACACAGGCATCCCTAGAATGAACCTGTTCTTGATTTAGCTTTGCTAGCTTCAAGCCAAGCACTTTATTTAATCAGTACTGCAACACAGTGTGAACTATTAGTGTCTTTTGTTTAAGTGGTTACAAAGTATTTGATTCCTTCCATTAAGAGGTAGAGTCTAGGTCCCATCTCCATGAATCTGGGCAGACCTACAATGGCTTTAACCAATGGAGGATGGCACAAGTGGTATTATCTGACTTTTGAAGCCAGGTTATAAAATCCCATGTGGTTTCCGCTCTCATAAAACCTTCCCTCTTGGAAGCCAGCCACCATGTCACATGGAGAATCTACCTGGTGGGGCTCTGGACAACAGCCCCAGCTCAGTTCAGTCTTCAGGTCATTTCAGCCAGAAGTTTGAGACTTTTCCAGCTCATTAACTGGTCCAGCAAATGGAGCAGAGACTGTGCCTTGCCTGAATCCCCAACGCAGAGAATCTACAAGTATAACAGAGTGGTGGCTTTATTCCACTAAGTTTTGGGGTAATGCATTACATAGCACTATCCAAGTTAATCTGTGTACACTGGTCTACGTGCCTAACTCAGCCAAGTGACATTTCTCTCATCCTAAATCTTTTTACTTTGACTACTTCTTGCTGTGAAGACATGTGGAAAGACGTGGAGGTCAAGACTCCTACCTCCTATTAGTCTTTAAATCGCTGTAACTGTCCTGTCATCACTCACAAACTAGAGAGATCTATTTTCCTCTCCTAGAGGGATACTGTGAGAGAACTCAGAAACGTGCTAAAACCCTACACAAGCAATAGAGTTGTGTGTGTGTGTGTGTGTGTGTGTGTTCCTTTTCATTCATCTGGAGCACAGTTACTCAAATGCAAATCCCCCATGAACTTGGGTTTAAGATTTAGTCAGGATCTCTGGACTTCTGGAAAATGTACAGACTCATTTATTTCTGTTCTCCCACAAAGATTTTCATAGCTTGGCACTCTAATTTTGAAAATTATGAATAAAACAAATTTACTTTAACACCCTCATCAGGGTAATAGGAGTGTTGACTAATTTTAACACAGATTAAACAATACGAAGGGGAAAAAACTACGTCTACATAAATGCTCACAAGGATTGTATTTGGGTAATAAAACTAAAGGTTATTTAAAGTTTTTCTTTACATTCCACTTTTTTTTGTTGTTGCTAGGATGACCATTTATTACTTCTATAAGAAACAGTCTTTAAGTTGACTGGTTTTATAAGCAATGTAAAGACACTGCTGTACTTGTAGATGGATTTCCAATCCCCACTCAGGGCACAAGAACAGTGGGTGGCCTGAGCTCTCACCTCCCTTGTAACACCAGTTGGAAATGTTTTACTCTCTTCCCACAGTTCCCAGCACCTTCTCCCACTCCATCGCTGGTACCAGCAGACCTGCAGAAAGAAAGGCTTCAGGGTAAGGAGAACACCAACTGTTCCTCGTGTTGCTCAATACCCTGGGAGAGTGACCCTTGCTAGGAGAGCAGGTGCCGGTTACCGCTCTCCCTGCAGCGCTCAGCAACTACAAAGTTATGCCAATGCTTTTCGGAGGGGCTGGTTCCCGAGTGACTCGTTCTCTCTGCTCAAACTGAACCCACGGAGCCAGCCAACAGCTCAGAGCCTAAAACCGTCTAATCCGCTGACTTTCTGGAACTGACCTGACCTTTTAGTGCCCAACCAGAGGGTGCAGCCATCTGTCTCAGGCTGTCCTGTTAAATTGCTCCTCATGGTGCCAGGTAAGTGGCTACGAGCCTTGGTCCTCCCGCTGCTTGACAGCCTGCAAGGCTACAGACGGGCTCAGACAGTCATGTCCGGCGCACAGAACAGTCTGTGGGTCGTCCCACAAACAGCAGATTGCCCAAAGCGTTATGCTGCCCCCACTCAGAGTGTTCTACCATCTTCCTGGACCTATTTGCCAACTTTCCTTTAGCTGTCAAGAGCTGGTCCTTCTTAGAGACTCACTACTTGAAGTATGGTCTACAAACCAGCAGCCTGGGCATCACCTGGACGCTGGTCCATGGGGGCCATCGCAGGGCCAGCCCACATCTCCTCAATCTGCAGTATGACTGGGTCCTCAGAGGACACATGAGCGCATTAACATGTGACTCGTGCTGTATTTGAGAACGCTGTTTTTTAAAAGTTAACATTTGGAATGCCTGGGTGGCTCAGTCAGTTAGGCGTTAGACTTTGGCTCAGGTTGTGATCTCATGGCCCATGAGTTTGAGCCCCACATCAGGCTCTCTGCTCACAGCTCAGAGCCTGGAGCCTGCTTCAGATTCTGTGTCTCCCTCTCTCTCTCTGCCCCTCCCTCACTTGTTTTCATTTTCTCACTCTCTCTCTCTCTCAAAACTAAACATTAAAAATACATTAAAAAAATAACAGTTAACATTTTTGTCAGTATGAAACTTGTTGTACTAATCATGGTAGGAATACTGTAAAAAGAGGTTTTAAAAGGTGGGAAAAAGCATAATCCCATTCCCAGCAGAAAGACTTCATTATTCATGCACTCTTGAAAGGGGAGGGGGGAAGAGCTCAGCACACTTTATTTCAGAGCCAAATCCCAGAGCATGAAAGTGAGGCTATTTCATTTTAAATCGCCACCCACCATCACAAACACTAATTGGTCCAGCAAATGGTATTATAAAAGCTTAAGGTGGGAGCGTGGCCAGAAGCAAGCCCAGCAATACAGAAATATCCAGAAAACAGTTTTGGGTCTTTACCTACAGCAGATTCTCGACTGGGGACATGTGGCAATGTGTGGAAACATTTTGGGTTGTCATAACAGGGGCGTGGGGGTGGGTACTACTACTGGCACCCGGCGTGTCAGGGATGCTGCTCAGCATGCCACAATGAACAGGCCCTTCCTCCCCTCCCCAACCAAGGACTGCCCGGTCCAAAATGGCAGCAGTGTTAAGGCTGAACAAGCCCAACCTACAGATTTAACTATAGTGTCATTTTCTCTTCCTTCTCAGCATCCCCAACACCTACAGCTGATCCCACCAGGAAACCTACCCTCCGGTGAAAGGTCTGCACTCCCCTTGCTCAGAGAGGAACATGCCCCTGAGCATGGGACAGCCAGGGACAGAGGATCTGGGGCCCTGCCGTTTCAGCAGGAAGGGTGCCTGCTTGTGGCCCCTCATCACCCATGCAGCGCAGGCCTTAGGTCATCTATTATAAAATCGCAGCTCGGAGAGCTCCAGGAGACCTCGTGACCCTCTGGTCCAGCTCCCTTGGGATATTAAACAGGCTGCATCCCAGCCGACACTGCCTAGAGACCAGCTCTTTATGACACAGAGGAAAGGGGGACAGGCCTCACAAGGAATGCAGAGAAAAGCAACAATGGCACTAACCCGAGTGCTTTAAGTGTCCAAGCAACTGCTGAGTGGCTGTGCTCTATTTTTAGCTCAACTTCCCTGAAAAGGCACCCTGCCTCCCCTTTTCTCAAATGCCCAGCACACTCTCCAACAGTTTTGGCTTCTCCTCTCCTCCCAAGGTTGCCGTCTAGGAAAGCGAAGTTCAATTTTACAAAACGGAGCAAGGTCCATCCTACAGAGCAGAGGGACCCTACGTCTCCCATTTAACCAGAAACGGCCCAGCTGACACCGTTGCCTTGGCAGGATTAATAGAATCCCCTTTCCCCACAAAGATGTCTACGTTTGTACGATGAGTTATACTGTAACCTTTCTTCTGGGGCATGCTATTCCCAGGGAGAACAAAGCTCCAGGTCTGGCAGGCTTCTGCAGGGCACAGTAAGCACCAGACCTGAAAGTGAAGCTGATGTGCAATTATGTCTAATTTGGCCGTTGCTGGCAAGGTGCCAGCTGACTGAGATTCTGCTCACTGAAAATGACTGGATGCCGATGAAGGGAAACCCAGAACTGAGCAAAGGCATTCTAATCTTCTGACTTGAGGGTGTCAAGAAAGAGGTTACTGGCACAGACCATGGGAAAAACCTATTCTTAATGTGATCCATGCAGTTCGTTACACAGCCATTTCCAATTGAAATTCAGTCCATCCTCTGACTTCTAACACTTGAACACGCAAAAAAAACCCTCTTGTTTCCATGTGACATGCATGCACAGACCCAGGGGTCTGAATGATGTTATGGAGTTCCCAGGTTCAGGGCAAAGGTAGTGGCATAATTCCTTATTGTAGCACACCAACAACCTCTAGCTGAGACTATGTTCGCCCAAGTCCATCAAGTCCAGATGGGAAAGAACTTGGTCTCTCACCATCAGAAGGAATGATATGAAATCTATGGGGTGGGGGTTCCCTCTGTTTTTAATATGATTACAGGCCTCTCTAGGAAAGACTAAAGAACAGGAAACTGTCCCACCTAAAACAAGTATTAACAATTTGATGCACTTCCTTCCAGTCTTTTCCCCCACAGAACTAAATCCTAACCTCCCCACAGTGTATATCCTGACATGTCACTTTATTATATAAGCATTTCTCTGTGTCATTAGAAATCAGTTTATTTTAAGTTGTGCCTTTGGTTCTCCAATGGCAACATTAACAGCTGTCTGCTCTTCAGACTTCCAAAGTTTATACATAACAGAAGGCAGTAAACAAAGAGGATGGAGAAGAAAAAAACAAACTAAAGCAATAAAATTTTAATGAATCTATCTCCCAAAATAGTCTTGGTCACCAGTGTTACGAGTTGTAAATGCCCCTGTCAGTTCTGTTAGCATCGGTGAAGCCGGCAGGCCTCCTGACCTCCCAGAGCTAGCTCATGCTCCTCATGGAGCAAAGACAGGGGCAGAGAGAGCAAGGTGCATGTGGGCTGAGAGTCCCCTCCCCATGCTCTCACCAATCCCACACACATGCACATATTCCCAGCTCCAGGCTCAGCTAACATTATCCCCTCTCTGGGACACGTCCTTGCTCCGCTGAGCACTGTTCGTGCTGGGCCCTGTGCCAGGTGCTTTACCTTTGCGATCCCACTTTGTCCTACTGATGCCATCCAACAGGTACACTCTGATTTCACAGGAGAGAAAACCATAGCCAAGTGACAGTAAGCAACAGAGCCAGGGCCCTGTGACACTGTGTCACCTCCTCAGCCTAAGATCTGCCCTAAGTGTTTCTCTGTCTCATGAACACAAATGTCTCCCTTTCCTCCTAGGAGTATTTGAGGAGGTCAATCAAGATAGATGGATTAGTTTAAAAAAAAAAAAAGTCTAAATATAAAGAGCCTGCTTTGGATTCTGTGTCTCCCTGTCACTCTGTCCTTCCCCTACTTCCAACTCACACACGCTCTCTCTCAAAAATAAAATAAAATAAAAATAAACATCAAGGAACTGGATGGACTGGTGGCTCAGTTGGTTAAGCGTCTTACTCTTGGTTCCAGCTCAGGTCATGATCTCAGAGTTTTGTGAATTTGAGCCCTGCTTGGGTTTCTCTCTCTCTCTCTCTCTGTCTCTCTGTCCCTCCCCTACTCATGCTGTCTCCGTCTCTCTCAAAATAAATAAATAGGAGTGCCTGGGTGGCTCAGTAGGTTAAGCGTCTGACTTTGGCTCAGGTCATGATCTTACGGCTCGTGGGTTCAAGCCCCACATCAGGCTCTGTGCTGACAGCTCGGAGCCTGGACCCTGCTTTGAATTCTGTGTCTCATTCTCTCTCTGCCCGCCGCCCCCCTTTACTTATGCTTTGCCTCTCTCTGTCTCTCAAAAATAAATACATACATACATAAACCTAAAAACAAACATTAAAAAATAAAGAAATAAATGTGGTAAAAACAGCAGTAAAAGACAAGAGGAAGGAAGACAGAAAGAATATAAATACACTGGAAACAATGGGTAAGCTCTCTACAAATTCTATAGATGAGCCCCAAATTTGGTTCTGTGCTCATCAGGCCAAAGCAAAACATGCAAAGTGGATATTCATAAACTTGAGTTATGGATCTATATCATAAAGTCCGGTCACCATAGAAATTTTGTTGGGAACAATGTATGTCTCAGACATGCAGCCTGATCAAATGACTACTAAATGAGCCAGTTTTCTATCTAACTGTTGGCTAAGCCTACAGGTACTGCAAAGACAGCTGGATACAAACTGCTCTAAAAAGGGTCACACATTACCCAGTTCTCTTATTCAAAATGAGCTAAATAAACTTTATGTCATTGAGAGAAGGTTTCAAACATCAGTCTGAGGTGCTTGCTGCTAAACAGTGTTGCTATTACTGCTCCATCTCTCACTAGGTTAGCACCCACTGAAGCCTCACCTGCCTTCTGGTGCCCCCAAACCCTTTCTTTGCTCTCTGTTCCTTCTGCATTCTGCTTGCAACCCCCTTCTTTCATCTGCGGGGTGAGGAGCAAGCACTTGACTGAATGGCAGTTACCAGCTAATCCCCTAACTCTCCACCTCTCTGTGGCTGTACTTACCAATTGTTTCTGAACAGCCAAAGTCACTGTGCTAAAAATTTACAATGACTACAATTCTCCCTTGTCACAAAGTTAATGGCTTTACTGAACTGAATAGTAGCCCCCCTGCAAATTCATGCATGCTCAGAACTTTGGAATGCGAATTTATTTTGAAATGGGGTCTTTGCAGATGCTATGATTTAAAATGAGGTCATACCAGATTAGCATTGGCTTTAGCCCAATGAGTAGTGTTTTATAAGAGCAAACAGACACCCAGGAAAATGCTAAGTCGTCATGGAGGAAGAGATTGGAAGGATTCATCTAAAAGCCAAGGAACTTAAGGATCGCCAGCAATAAGCAGCAGCAGGAAGAGAGGATAAAAGGGAATTCTTTATCTGAGCCCTTAGAGGGTGTATGGCCCAGTTAACACCTTGGTTGGGCTTCTAGCCTCCAGAATTGTGACAAAATAAATTTCTCTTCTCCCTAAAAAATGCATGTAAGCCCACAGTTTGCATTCGTTTGTTATAAAATAGGAAATGAATATAATGGGTAAAGGCAAGACCCAAAGGACAGAGTACCAAGTGCCCAAGACAAACTTTTTAACTTGTATCCAACAAGTATAGTGGGCACAAAATCTGGAGTCCCACCACCTGGATTCAAATCTTGACTCTGCCACCTAATCTCTCTGTACCTCATTTTCCTTACTTAAAAGGATAACATTACCAACCGCAGAGGGTCAGTGTAAGGATCAAATCAGATGTTTCATATACAGTGCTTCTATACAGCACCTGGCCCATACAAGCAATGGTGTCTACTTGTCATTATCAGCATCATTCAAGGCTAAATTGACAGAAAAAGTCAGAAACCAATCCCTGCTTTGACAACTGTGTATACATGATCTACGTCTTACAATCCTGCCCCCCTCCAGAAGGCATGAAGCACTACAGAGTGTCTCTCCCCAGGCTCTATGGGCAACCAGAGACAGGTCTAAGAGAAGGGCTCCATCAAGGTTTCCCACTCAAGTACAGTACCTGATTTTCAATACTTACCAGGCTATTAGCTCTGCAGAACCAAAATCTTCTCTGTTAAATAATCCCTGGGACTTCACACGCTATTTTTAGCACAAGCTCCAAACTAATCATTAACACACAGCAACTTGGTTATAGGCAGACTGTTGATCTAAAAATTCTCAGCTCATTATCAACCAGGAAATATAATAACAACCAACTTTCAAAAAGAGCAGCCTGCCAATCCTGAATTCACCTTACCCAGGAACAATGAAGCCAAAATCATCCAAACATGCTTCCTGAATCTCAACCCCACAGCGGGAGCTGTATATAAAAATGACAAGCACTCACCCTTATGACACAGTTTCTTCTTACTTTCAGTCTGCCATTCCACATCCCAGGTTCTCACACACTCCTGCCACTTTTTGCTTAGATTAAGAATCATCACTCTGGAAGGCTACCAGTCAGACTGTCAAAGATGTCAAGTCCAGTAAAATGGTAACAGCTCATTTTAAAAATACCTGCTTTCCAAATCATACTTCCAAAGATAATCAGATCTAACTAATATCTTTAAAACTGACAGGAAATATGATATTCATAGCTTGCACTGAATGAGTGCTTTCTCTTCACCAGACACCAAGTACTTCCCATAGATAATTCATTCTACTATAATTATTCCCGTTTTACAGGTGCACACCATGAACCAGGAAGTGAGGACTTTGTCCAAGGTCACACATTTAGTATTCAGAGGAGTTAAGTTAATGAAAATATTGTTTTAAGAATCCTATAAGCCCCAAAAAGGCAACCTATTACCTGCCTTTGCACTATTTATAGAAACCAAGGGCAATTTATTTTCTATGTACTAATACTATTTAAATTACCAGCACCAACATGAACAACTCAGGCAACAACAGATGTTGGTGAGGACACAGAAAAAGACGATCTCTTTTGCACTGCCGGTGGAAATGCAAACTGGTGCAGCCCCTTTGGAAAAGAGTATGGAGGTTCCTCAAAAAATTAAAAATAGAGCTACCTTACGACCCAGCAATTGCACTATAAGGTTTTTACCTATGGGATACAGGTATGCTGTTTCGAAGGGACACATGCACCTCAATGTTTATAGTAGCGCTATCAACAATAGCCAAAGTATGGAAAGAGCCTAAATGTCCACTGATGGATGAATGGATAAAGAAGATGTGGTGTGTGTGTACACACACACACACACACACACACACACACACGGAGTATTACTCGGCAGTCAAAAAGAAATGTTGCCATTTGCAACTACATGGATGGAACTAAAGGGTATTATGCTAAGCAAAATTAGTCAGAGAAAGAGAAATATATGACTTCACTCATATGAGGACTTTAAGATACAAAACAGATGAACATAAGGGAAGGGAAGCAAAAATAATATAAAAACAGAGAGGGGGACAAAACATAAGAGACTCTTAAAGATGGAGAACAAACAGGGGCTTACTAGAGGAACTGTGGGAGGGGAGATGGCTAAATGGGTAAGGGGCATTAAAGAATCTACTCCTGAAATCACTGTTGCACTATATGCTAACTTGGATATACATTAAAATAAAATAAAAATTAAAAAATAAATTGTCAGCCCCAAACTAAACTATTTAAAAAGTGATGTATACTGTTAATGAAAAGATTCTCTTATCCTGCCATCTGAGGGTGTAAAAAAGTAAATCTTAGCACAGTTAGATTTTACACACTTGGTCTTTATTCTCTATGAAGAGGAGATAGATACACACACACCCTTGGGGAGGTCATATGAACAGAAGCCCAGATATTTTACCCTTCAGAGGCTTCTCCAATTCACTTTACTGAAAATTGAGAGGTGGTTCCTCAAAAAGTTAAACATAGTATTACCATCTGATCCAGGAATCCCACTCCTGGATATAGACTGAAAACAAGTGAAAGCAGAGACACAAACACATATTGTACCCACCTATGGTCACAGCAGCGTTATTCACAAAAGCCAAAAGGCAGAAACAACTTGAGTGTCCATCAATGCATGAATGGATGAACAACATATTATGTGTATGTATATATACACCTACACATATATACATAGTTACACATAAACACATATATACACATAAATACATGCATATTCACACAAATACACATATATACATATACACATACATATATACACATACACATATACACACATACATACATGCATATATGCATACACATACACCATGGAATATTATTCAGTCTTCAAAAAAGTTCCATAACTTGGATGAACCCTGAGGACATCAGAGTAGGTCAAGTAAGCCAGTCACAAAAAGACTGATACCACACGATTCCACTTGTAGGAAATATCTAGAGTAGTCAAAATCCTAGAGAAAGCAGAAGGGTGGGGGCCAACGCCGGTAGGAAGGAGAATGGGAAGTTATTGTTCAGTAAGTACAAAGTTTCAGTTTGACAGGATGAAAAAGCTCTGGAGAAGAATTGTGTGGTTATAATTGGAGAACACTGAGTGTACCTAATGACACAGAACTGTACACTAAAAATGACTAAAATGAAGGCGCCTGGATGGTCGCTCAGTCGGTTGGGTGTCCAGCTTTGGCTCAGGTCATGATCTCATCGTTCGTGGGTTTGACAGGCTCTGTGCTGACAGTTCAGAGCCTGGAGCCTGCTTTGTGTTCTGTGTCCCCTCTCTCTGCCCCTCTGTGGCTCATTCTCATTCTCTTTCTCGCTCGCTCTCTCAAAAATACACATTAAAAAAAATTTAATGTCTAAGATGGTAAATATGATGTTGTGTATTTTATGACAAACATACAGAGTGAGTTAATTCGGTGGATTTCAAACTAGGCAACCAAGCCCAGTGAAATATCCTATGAAGTATTAAAATTTATCTATTTATCAGCAGTAGCAGGAGGTTGGACATGGTGGCCTCCTGATGTGATGTGCTGGGAGGAAACCACATCACCCGTAAGCCATTCAGGCCAGGAAATGGGCCTGGCCTCCTCAGGGGCCTGTGTCCTTGAACTGATAGGGAGGTGACAGTGCCCGCAAAAGACCAAGGTTGGGGGTGGGCGCAACAGCCAAAGGCAGTGTGAAAAACCTGACTGGACTGTGGATCCAAACAGTTGGTTATCAAGTACACTTGGGGAAAATTACTCAAATTAGATGGCAGACTTGAATGTATGGGACTGTTGGTCCTGGGGATGCGGAGGGAAATGTCCTCGTTGGCAAGGAAGATGGGAGCTGAGGGACTCAGGGGTGAGCTGCCCCAACATCTGCCGATGGGACGACGTGTCAAGAAGTGAGGCTGAGTGAAAGGAGTAGGTATTCACTGTACTGTTCTCTTTGAGGCGTTAGGGAGAGCAAAAATTTTTATTTACAAAATAAAAAAAAATAAAAATACCTGTATTAGAGTACTATACCCACACAAAGAGAGTATCTGGGGGATGGCATCCAAGGAATCAACATCTTCTTTGCAAAGCTCCCATGGAGGGTCTACTAGGTTGTCAACTATGAACTCCACAGATCTAAAAACAAGTGTGCTATTATGATAGCATGGTCGTCGTCAAAGATGTGCTATTAACCTAGCAAGCTGGCCCACTGCTGACACCCAGCAGCCCTGAGAAATCTTCTCAGGCCTAAGTGACCCCAGCTGCCCCCCCCTCCACCCCTCCTTGACTGAACAATAAATCACAACCTGTCAGCTTTGCAAAGAAAGAAGTTGCCTCCCAGACTGGGAGGCAGAATTGCCTTCCCTAGCTTCATCCCCTATTGCTGAACACACAGATTTCCTCCATCTCCTAAGGTAGTTTCCTTTTATGAAACATTCCCCTATGGCACAGGGCTCTTGAAAAGTCTTTACAAGACAGAGTACGAGCAGGAGGGCGCAGAGAGACAGGGAGACACAGAATCTGAAGCAAGTTCCAGACTCTGAGCTGTCAGCACAGAGACTGACGAAGGGCTCGAACCCACGAACCATGACATCATGACCTGAGCTCAACAAAGTCAGACACTTAACCAACTGAGCCATCCAGGTGCCCCAGAAAGTCGTTACAAGCTTAAGGATCTTACTACTCTCTTGGGTTTGCATTATTCACACCTCCTAGGAAAAGAAATGTTTAGCTGGACACGGAAGGATCTGGCCAAAGATTATTTATACACTAGTATTTAAAAAGTTCACATCTCACAGGTATTGTTACCCCAAATCAGTGTTGCCTTTCAAGCCAGACAAAGAAGAAAAAAAATTCATTGCAAATATGGGTTCAAACATAGTCTAGGTCACAAAACTCAAGTGGCTGGGGCACCTGGGTGGCTCAGTCGGTTAAGTCTCAGACTTCGGCTCAGGTCAGATCTCACGTTCGTGAGTTCGAGCCCCGCGTAGGGCTCTGTGCTGACAGCTAGCTCAGAGCCTGGAGCCTGCTTCCGGTTCCGTGACTCCTTCTCTCTCTACCCCTCCCCCTCTCATGCTCTGTCTCTCTCTGTATCAAAACTAAATAAAACATTAAAAAATTTAAAAAAATAACTCAAGTGGCACTGGGCTGGAGGCAGATAGAGGATTAAGAGCTAACACTAACATGTGTAACACGACACTACAAAGTTCCTCAAGTAAGTGGCAAAATGAGTCCTGGACACAATCACACATATACCCATGTGAGTCATTTTCAGAGCAACGTCCCATACCTCACATCCCTTTTGGGGTAAACATAAACTCATTTTTCAGATAGAGTCAGGAGCTCAGACAAGTCCTACTCCATATTACACAAGTGACACCTTAACCCAAGCTCTCAGATGGGTGATGGGACCTCATCTTCCGCGGCGCTTCACACCTCTCATGGTTTCAGGCTACCAGTATTTCCACCACAGCTACCACAGGTTTGAAACATAACTCAGGGGGCAGTGGTGGCTTCCCGGGGGCCAATAAGCTTCTAGACTCCTGTGTACTATTATCTGTACTTTTCACAAATATTTTCCTCCCCACTGGAATGACTACAAAGCAAATGCAATCTCTAATTGAAGAACATTTCAAAACTGCTTATTTTTACCTAAGACTCTTATCACACTTGACCCCTGAGGCCCTGGTCTGCTGACTCGATGTGAATTCCACCATATATGTAGCATCCGGCGCTTCTTGTCAAATGTAAGAATACTCGGTGGTCTCCTCTTTTTAGATTGTTGAGAGCCCTCCCGGCGAGTCAGGAGAATAACCACCCTGCTGCTAATGTCGGCAATCTGTAGGGTCACTGTGAACACTACTTCTTGAGTCATTACTGCTTTTTACAGAGCAGTTTCCTGAGCACTTTTCCTTCACAGATTTCAAAAACCTGAGGCACCTGGCTGGCTCGGTGGTAAGAGCATGGGACTCTTAATCTCAAGGCCCTGTAGTTCGAGCCCCACATTGGGTGCAGAGATGACTAAAACAAGCCAACAAATAAAAATCCTTCAGTAGCTACTGTCCACCTGGGATATTTCCCCCCCTGGTGCCATTGTCAAGTTCACCTTGCTGATCTTTATGTTTTTCACCCAGCCTCTCATGACCTCTCTCCCAATTACAGTAGCTTAACAACTATGCATCCTGGCCCGGCAAATCTGTCTGTCTCTCCATCTGGCTCTCCCTTACACACACACACACACACACACCTGGAAAATTCGATTGCCACTGAATTGTTCCATGACAGCAGACCTGTTTTTCAGACCTGTAATTTTCTCAAGACAGGGCTAATATCTAACAAGAACTTTGCATCTTCATCAGGTAAGGGTAACTATTAGAACTTTTTAACTATAAAAGTATTTACATAGACATTTGAAGAGGAAAAACATGTTTTTAATTCACCCATTACCTCATTACCTAGATACAACCACTGTTGACATGATGATTTACTTATGGGCTAGATACTGGGGATACAACAGTAACCAAAAAACCATCCCTACCCTCAAGGTGTTTCTTTTATTTTGTCCATGTTTGTCTTCAGAGTAATCAGCATAGTATTTTCAAAACTCATCTGATTGTTATGAAAGCTAATCTGTGGTAAAACAATTTAAAATCCTATTTCCACCCTTGCTAGAGCCTACACTGAAGAGGAACATATAAGCATAATTCTCCAAACTATCGGCTACTTCAAAAGAACAACAGCAAATACGTTATTGGAGAACAGAGGAAGAAATCCAAGACTGTACCCAGAATTAGTGCCAAAGACAATGCTGGTTCCAGTGAACAGGTAACTATCTTTTATGTATGTTTAAGTAATTTTTTTTCCCTTTGGAAAATAAATCTCAACTACAGAATAAAAGCTAAAGCATGTCTGTATAGCTCTGAAATGACCATTTTCAGACAGACTTCTAAGAGTTCAGCATGAGCAAGGCTCTGGGAAGCCACCTTCCTGGATCTTCTAAGGGGCAGCACAGTTTTGTGGGATGAGGGCTGAAATGAGAACCCCCACCCTGGGAGGTTGGCTTTATGACCGACCCCTCCCAATCCTCTTAGCCCACCCCTGGAAAGCCTGCTCGGTCAGCCCAGGGCAGACGTGCCCAATGGCCATGGAGCTGTCCATCAGTTAAGTCTAGCTGGTCTCAACTGTCCCCCCTGGGGACAGTGAGAAGCAGTGGGGGAGGATAGAAAACATGTAAATGACACATGCTAGAATCAAATGCCTGGAGGAAAAAGGCGCAGAATGAAGAATAATCTGCAAGTGCCAAGGTGAGAAGCAGCCTAGTTTCTTGGTTTCTCAGGGCTCCAACATATATCCTGGTTATATCTAGCAGTTGAGCTTCGCTGGGCCCATGAATGTAAGCTTCACTAACTTTCTGGAAGCAGGAAGGCCTGAGGGATGTCAGACACCCCAGTGTACTTCCTCCTCTTCCTCTCCTCCCCTCTGAGCTCCCACAGCACTAGCTGGACCCTGCCAGCCACGTCCAACTCTACAATGTAAACCAGGCAAAAGACTAACACTTATTTCAAGTGGCTCCTTCCCATCTCGATATGTTTCCATCATGAACACTTGGGCTTTCAAGTGAGTAGCCAGCAGCAACAATCAACCTAACCCAAAAAGAGACAACAGGATGCTTAGTAACTGCAGAGTTCCTCACTCAGGTGTGAGAGTGACAACTCCACAGTCTTTTTTAAGATGACAGAAAAATACATGCAGGAATCCAATCCCAATCCAACCTGATTTAAACAAAGGAACAAACTGTGTTAAGATTTCTTACATATGCATAAACAAGGCTGATTTGATCCCCATGCAAAGTAAGATCCACTCAATTTCCATACAGATGACTAAAATATGTTCTCAGGAGTATACACTTTCAACGAAGTATGGTCCCATGATTTTTTAAAGTTAACTCTATCCCCAACATGGGATTCAAACTAACAATGTTAAGATCGAGAGTCACATGCTCGTGGGTGCCTAGGTGGCTCATTTGGTTAAGCATCTGATTTCGGCTCAGGTCATGATCTCACAGCTCTTGGGTTCCAGCCCTGCGTCGGGCTCTGTGCTGACAGCTTGGATACTAGAACCTGCTTCAGATTCTGTGTGTGTGTGTCTCTCTCTCCCCTCCTCCAATGACGCTGACTCTCTTAAAAATAATAAATAAACACATAAAAATAAAAGAGCTACATGCTCTATCGACTGAACCAGCCAGGTGCCCCTGGGCCAAGAATGTGAAGTCCACTTTCGGTTAAGGGGAGAAAAGGGCAAAGAGGTGAGGAGAAAGGCAAGGGAAAGTAGTGATGAGAGGGAGCCGCCATCATCATCCCCCTGCCCAACATTCAAGGGCTGTCTCTACAGAGGCACATTCTGATGAGATACGTTCCCTTGCATTTAATCCTTTAACCCTCTGAGCAGGCACTGTACCACCTGCATTTTACAACTAAGAAAACTTAGGCACCAAGAATCCAAAGTAACTCACCGAGGTCCCACAGAGTGTAAAGACAAATCTACTTGGCTGCCACTTGAAAGCTGCTCAAAGTATCTTTAACAGATAACAGAAATAAGCCCCTCTAGAGAAAGAGTACAGTGCAGACACTTGAAGCAAAACCAGTAATAACAAATATTTATTGAACATGTTCTCAGTGCCAGGGTACCAGGCCAGCAGCTAGCTAATGAACATAAACATGACTCAAGTAGTTGAAATACATAGCTTCCGTCTCTTGCAAATCAAGTCTTTTTAGATGAAGAGGACTAATGGAAGGCATTAACATTACTTAAGATTGAATGCGTATCTGCAAATAAGAATATAAGCATGGACAAAATTACCAGGAACTAATCGACCTTGTTTTTTTTTTAATGATATAAAAAGGTCTTCTTTCAAAGACTGATAATAATGGAATGCTAAAGGAGAGCAACTGAAGTCATCTGTGGGGATCCCAAGTGAGAAATAAAATCATAGGAATATACTCCTGTCTGTAATCAACAGCAAAACAAACAGATCTGTGGTTTCCTGCGGTGTGGGGATGACCTGGGTCCACTTCTGCCTAGCAAATAATATTTCTGCTAGCATGTTCAACTGTCCTAAAAACTATGGGAGCACCGGGGTGGCTCAGTCAGTTAAGCGTCTGACTTCAGCTCGGGTCATGATCTCGAAGTTCATGAGTTCAGGCCCCGTGTCAGGCTACATGCTGACAGTTTAGAGCCTGGAGCCTGTTTTGGATTCTGTGTCTCCCTCTCTCTCTCTCTCTCTGCTCCTCTCCCACTCTCTCTCTGTCTGTCCCCCTCAAAAATAAACATTAAAAAAATTTTTTAAAAAGCTGTGAATACGTGAATGAAAAACACTCCCAGTGGTCATGAAGAGAAAAATGGAGGAAGAGGACATCCCTCAACCCTTACTGTCCAGGCCCCCCTGCAGGTATGAGAGCCCACAATTGCCAGCTTGATTTCACAGAAAGACTTCCCAGCTCCCTCAGCCTCCCCAGTGGCTCCTAAAAGCACTGCCTCCACCTAGAAATCCTTGTGAAGGAGACCTCACTTCCTCCTCAGTGGAGATTTTGGACTTGATGTTCCCTATCACATTTGTTTTCTAGAAGAGAGTAAAGAAACCTTCAAGACAGACCAAAATAAATCCGGTAAAATAAACACAAACTTAGAGAAATCAATGCCTGGATCTGTGTGTGGTGCAGGTGTGTGCTCCAATCAAACAGGAGGAAGAAGTTAAATAAAACCTTCAGTATTGTACCCATGTGTTTACATTTATTTGGCAAAAACCTGCAAGCACTGTGAGGTGCATAACTGCCTATTAGGAACATCTGTTCACCTTTGCCCTTGAGCAGCGCAACAGAATCACCTAGAAAGCTCTGCCGAAAGGGTGCTCGGCCCCACCTCCAGTTTCTGATTCAGAAGACCTAGCGGAGGGGGATGTGGAGAAATTCCCTTTTGGGGCACCTGTGTGGCTCCGTCGGTTGAGCATCCAACTTCAGCTCAGGTCATGATCTCATTGTCCGTGAGTTTGAGCCCTCCCCCACCCCTCGGCATCAGGCTCTGTGCTGACAGCTCAGCGCCTGGAACCTTCAGATTCTGTGTCTCCCTCTCTGTTTGTGCTCTCTCTCTCAAAAATAAACATTAAAAAAAAAAAAAAAAAGAAAGTCCCTTTTCCAACAAGTTTGCTGCTGTTGCTCTTCTAGAAACTGCTCCCTGCAAACACTGCACTGACGGGAGACACAGGGGCACACGCGGCCTAATCCAGGACTGTAAAATTAAATAGAGTTACATCTCTGAGCCTATGAACGAACTGGAAACGTGGTGTCAGCCATCTTCCATTAGCCGTTTTTCAACCCAACTGAGATGCTGGTCGTTGGAGGGCACTAAATCTCTACTGAAATTCGAAAGGTAAAAACTGTCCCAAGTAATGGAGGAAGTGGGAAAAAAAAAAAAGTGAAAGGGGCTCTGGGTGGCTCAGTTGGTTGAGCATCTGACTCCAGCTCAGGTCATGATCTCAGGCCTCCTGAGTTCAAGCCCTGCATTGGGATCTCTGCTGTCAACGCAGAGCCTGCTTGGGATTCTCTCTCCCTCTCTACCCCTCCTCTGCTCTTGCATGCTCTCTCTCTCTCTCTCAAAAATAAACAAAATTAAAAAAAAATAAGTAACAGAAACCCTACTGCCAGATAATTTAGTTGTCTAGATATTCTTCTCACTTCTTCTCAGAGAATTTACCTTCTGGAATCGTTTAGAGTTAGTTGTGCAGATCCTGGGCTGGAGTCAGTCAGGGCCCATAGGGTCCCCGTCTACCCGTCTCTGTGTTCACTGAACGCCTTCAGTGCCATATGCGTCATCACCATTCAGCATCCTCTGTCCTATCCTGAGCAAAACTATCTGACAAACGTGCCCATCCACAGGAATCCCCAAACCTGGACACATGGTGCAGGGGCCTGTGAGCAGCAGACAGAGGGGACACCAGCGCCCACCCACACAGTCTTCACCGGCCCTCCTGCGGTTTCCGGCGTCAGGCATTCCTATCACACCCAGCCTTCCCCCCTTCTCCACTTCACTGGGCCACTCCCTAATCAAAATCTACTGGAAAGTTAAAAAAAAAAAAAAAAAAAAAGCAAAAGATACCCCAAAGAAAAAAGTATTTCAGTGTGAGACTTTCTAGACAGTTCTAACTGCCCTTTGTTGGGTACAAATAAATGGTCCGTTGCCAAGTACCCTTCCAGCTACACCACCCTGCCTCGTCATCTATCCTACAGCCTCAGCTTCACCCCCACACCAACTACCCACGCAACAAATATGCGGCAATGCCTTTCACTTTTCCCTCCCACCTTCCTCAAGGCCTTCAAATTCACAATTCATGAAGCCTTCCTATCACCCCATCCTAATCCATCCTGACGTCTTCCCTTCCACAAAACTCATAAGTGCATAAAGTGTATCCTTCTTTATTTTCCAGTTTCTCTTACATGCTGTTCCCATCCAAGTCATTTTCCTTTTATCCATAACCTGCTGTCCTTAGTAGGTGCTCTGTTAATTGAAATTACAATTTGTTTAGTGCTGTGTGCCAGAAACCACACCAGCCACCAATTCAGGAATATAAAACACCATCCTCCAAGGTACAGGAGGAAACCCTAAGGCTACTCAGGCAGTCAGTGCCCAAATAAGGATTCAGACCCACACCTCCTCAACTCCAAGGCTGTTGCCATTTCACAAACACCATTCTTCTGCCCTTCAAGGGAGAAAAATAAAGTAGAACAGTAAAGTGACAAAGTCCTGGCTGACGTGTCAGTCACCTCACCACAAACTTCTGCCTCATTTCTCATCAATCCTAGTTTTTAAGGCATGGCCAGTATATGTAATAAAATGTGTTTTACAAATTATCCTATTCGGAATCACTGGAGTATACGACTGTATTATGGAAAAACTTTTAATTTCAGTGCCTCACAGTGAGATGGGAGGTCTCTACACATATATAAAATCCTTTGATGAAGCCTGGATGTGCTCTATAAAAAGCTCAGGGATTCTTCTATGCTTTTCTTGGGGGTGGGAGGAAGGAAAATCCAGTTTAGACAATACCATGCATCTACTTTTTTCCCCCATTTTTTTTCATGTTTATTTATTTTGAGAGAGACAGACAGACAGGGTGTGAGCAGGGAAAGGGCAGAGAGACAGAGGAAGAGAGAGAATCCCAAGTAGGTTCCATGCTGCACACACAGTGCCCAGCACAGGGCTCCAGCTCATGAACCCGGAGATCATGACCAGACCTGAATCAGGAGTCAGCCCACTGAGCCGCCCAGTGGCCCACCATGCATCTACATTTAAAAGAGCACACTATCCAAATAGCTAGAGGTTTGTGGAATTTGATAAAATCATGACACACACCAGAAACAAAAAGAGGTGGAACCCCTATGAGTGATTCAGAGGAGATTCAGGCAATAGCCAGTAGACAAAGCCTTCAGGCTCCGATGGCACCAGCTGTCAAGTTGGGGTCACCAGCCAGCTGTGTGGCCTTGAGACATCATCATAGATTTCAGCTCCTCTGTGAAATGGGGAGACCGCTGGCCCTCTCAAAAGTACTAATAAGCAGATGATCACAATGGCACATGAAAAATACCAGCTCTTGCCAAGTTCATAAACCTGAATTCTCATGCTCAAGGGCCTACCCTGTAGAACGGCAGCTGACTATCAAACCAGAAGTTGGGTGGACTTTTGTTTCTCTTTTGGTTACCACGAAGACATGGTGTATTAGATCTGTTCATATACTAAACTTTCAAATAAGTTGTTAGAAAGCTTGCCTAGTGGGAGGGTAAGGGGCAATAGCAAACCAATGGTTCCCTAGAGACAAAAGAGGTAGCTAACACCCTAAATACTAAATTCTGAAACAAACTTGGTATTACAAGCTTAAACTCTCCCAAACAAGTCATTTTGGCTAACAACATGTGTAATTAAAGTTAAAAGACACTTTAGCTGGTGACCTTGAGGATCTTTTGGAAAAACTCAATCAAAACAAGCACATGAAGGGGTAACTTGACTTTTTGTCTACTAATGATAGCTTCACAGGTCAACACAGCATATGCCTTGAACCTTTTGCCTTCAAATGAAACCAGCACACCACGTTCAGGCCCAGACACACTCCAAGTTGTATTTGATTCTGTTTTACACATCTCAGTTTAACTAGTTCAGAAATTTCTTTCCATATTAATACTGAGAGAAAGAATAAGAAACTTAGTTATGTAGAAATCTCACCATTCAAACAAGAACGTTATTAAAAAAAAAAAAGTGCTCACAAGATCAGCCAGAACAGTACCACCTCCATCCCAGCACGCCTGGGGGCGTGCACGGGTGTGCGCACGCACACACACACACACACACACACACACACACACACACACTTCTGCTAGGCTTATGTTGTATTTTCTAAAAGAAACAGTGAAACACTGATGACAGTTTTACAATGTTTCTCATGAGAGAAAAGAAGTTTTGCAGAGGGCGGAAAATCACAGTGCTTGCCAAAATCACATTGATTACCACCCCCCCCACACACACATAGTAGGTACTTAAATGTTGACTGAAGTATCAGTTCTGAGCGAGATCATCTAAGTGCAGTCTTTTGCTATCAGTGATGTTCCTAACTCTCAAGTAACTGGAACAAAACTTTTGACAGATCATGGTGGCAGTGTGTTTTGAGAATTATTTTGGCTAATTTATCATAGTTCATTATGATAGCACAAAAATTATTTGCAAATCATGCCTACCCATGAGTGTCATTTAAATTTGGTTTTGAGTATAAAAAGATACTCTAGTTATGATATTGTATCATGCAACATTCTGGTTCTGTCTAAAGTAGTAAAGCTGGGGCACCTGGGTGGCTCAGTCAATTAAGCACCTGACTCTTGATTTCATCTCAGGTCATGGTCTCACAGTTGCTGGGATTGAGCCCTGCCTCAGGCTCTGTGCTGACAGCACAAAGTCGGCTTGTGATTCTCTCTGCCCCTCCCCTGCATTCCCTCTCTCTCTCTCTCCATCTCTCTCTCTCTCACACACACACACAAATAAACATTAAAAAATAAATTAGAAACCAATTTTCATCTTTGGCCGTTTATTCCCTGAAGCACTATACTTTGTTCTGTATTAACAGGATACAAAATAACTTCATAGGTTGCAGGAGAATGGGGCCAAAATGGAAAAGCAGAGATTAAATAAAAAACGATTTAATTTTAATTCAGGGCTCCTTTGTGCCCATCAGGAAGACTTCAGCAATCTTTCACGTCTGAAATCCGAAGAGTGCCTTCCTGGAGAGCTCGCTGAGAAATCCCTCAAGTGCAACTTACTACGTGGTATTTTACAGGTACTCAGCCTGGTGGAGAACAGCCCTGAGCTCAGTGAATTAACTTTGTACAAAAATTACTGAATTAAATGACGTTTCAAGGGGAAGAGAGATGGCAGAACAGAAGACCAGACCTAAAACAAGTCTAACAGATTAATACCAACTACGAAAATGTTGTTGACAAAGCCCAGTCTCAAATACCTTTTACTCAGAATGTACAGTACTAGAACTTAAATTGTAACAACATATAGGGAAAGTGCTGGGATTCTGCGTATCTTTAAATGTCAGGGGGGTGCCTGGGTGGCTCAGTGGGTTAAGCGTCTGACTTCAGCTCAGGTCATGATCTCATGGTTCGTAGGTTCGAGCCCCACATCGAACTCTGTGCTGACAACTAGCTCAGAGCCTGTTGCCTGTCTTCAGATTCTGTGTCTCCCTCTCTCTGACCCTCCCCTGCTTGCGCTGTCTCTCTCTCTCTCTCTCTCTCTCTCTCTCACACACACACACACACACACACACACACACAAAAAATTAGAAAAAAAAACCAAAAAATAAAAATAAATAAATAAATGTCAGGGATAACACCTGTATGCTATAGTCCGAGGTTTTATTAAACCTGTATTTACCAAACTCACAAACAAGAAAAAGCACAATTCTGTAATCAACACACCAAGGACAGTGCATTTTCCTTCATTCCTTTGCGGCTTTCCTGGGAAGTGCTCACAGCGCTGTTTGCAGTCTTGTGTTGACAGAGGCCCAAAAATCAAACCACCACCAGAAATTACGTATTCAAATACATGAGAGAGTCTCCATTTGCATGAATAATGAGCATTTCCTAACACTAAGGTATATTTAACTAGATTTTCTCAAATAAACTATGAACATACAACCATTCATAAGCCTGGTAGCAAAATAAAGAAATGTTCATGTTAAGGAGGTAACAGGCGATTTAACTAAAGCCTTAATATTTTAGGGCGACCATAAAATCTCGAAACTATCAAACACTTTTTTTACTCAATGACGAAACAATGCCAGCACTTCACAAGCTGGGGGAAGGCAAACGGGAGGTTGCACAGCACTCCATCACACCAGACTCATGAGAGAAGAAGGACAATTATTTCCAAAGTGGCTGGGGCACCTGGGCGACTCATGTCATGATCTCACAGTTCGTAAGTTGGAGCCCAGCAACGGCCTCTGTGCAGACAGCTCAGAGCCTAGAGCCTGGAGTCTGCTTTGGGATCTGTGTCCCCCTCTCTCTCTCTCCACCCCTCCCCCACTCATGCTCTGTCTCTCTCAAAAATAAACATTTAAAACAAAACAAAAAGAAAGTGGCAATGTGGAGTGTCATTCATGCTTGTGGGATCTGAGCCTCCTTGGCTGGGTTTCTGTAAGGGGCTAAGTCCCAGGTGTATTCCATGAAAATCAAGCAACATGTTTCCACTTGCAAATATGTTACATTAAAGCACTTCATTCCCTACAACTTTGCAGAGGACATTGGACTAGTGAGAGATGACCCACTGAATACGTCATGCTTTTAATGGCATCCAGAGCCATTTTTGGTGTCTCTCTGCCTAATTTCCAGAATGTGATCGATCATCTTATAATTTGACACATTGAAGCTACCTTATGTTCTGGGAGCTTGTCACATAAATACAAGACTCTCACCAGCCTGAGGCTGACACCACACACATTGAATGACCACAGCATGGCTCCTGGAATCCAAGGAGCTCTGCCATCTGTGTGCTTTACTACACTGTCATTAAGGCTGCAAAGAACGGGTCCTGATGAAGAGTTTCATGCATTTCCCTGCTGTACAGAGGTTGCGGCTGGCTCCTGGGCTTGTTCCTCATTGCCTGACACCAAAGGGGTCACGTGGCAAAACTAACTTCCTATCTCTAACACTCCATTCCAAGACTAATGGGGAGAAAGAACTTACACATATAACTCCTCCCCTCTCACCCTGCCCTCCCAAACAAACAAAACGGCCCTGCAGCAGGTAACACCACCTTACCCCAAACCTGATTCCTTTACCACAAGGCAGGCCAGGGCAAAAGATTAACCAGTGGTCTTCAGCCATGGGTTTACAGGCAGGGCCTATGATGGGGAGCACACGCCAACTTTTTGTTTGTTTTAAAGGAAACACTTCCTGGCACATGTTTAGGAAGACTCTGAACTCTGTACATGAGGCCACGTGGTTGGTGCTAATCTGGCTCCATCTACTCACGATCCGCCAAAGCAACCTCTTTCGGATGGCAGCACCCCCTGGCTGGATAATCGACACCAACTCGTTCAAGTCACGCGGGCTCGGACTGGATCCTGGGGAGTCTAGCTCTCCGTCCTCTCCCCAAGGCAGTCCTGGCAGGGTCACAGGCAGCAGGGGCAGATGGGATGGGCCCGGAGGTGCCCCTTTCAGCAGCACCAGGAAAGGACTCATGCCAAGGGGGCACAAACTGGCTTTTTAAGCTCACGCGTAGTTCGAGGGAGCAAGGTGGGAGGAGAGCTGTTCCAGGTGAGCCGACTTTGCCCCTGGTCGAGTGCGTGGGCACAGTACTCGCGGTGCCCACCTGTAGCCACAGCAAACTTTCCTCCGGAGTTGCAACAATCCAGTCCCTTACGCCACCCCCTGGTCCCTGCCGGCAGCGGCCGGGAGATCTGAGGGCTCCTCACCTGATACCCCTAAACCCACAACCTGGCCTGTCCCAGAGCGCAGACCCAGCGCTGCCTGCGCGCCCCAGTGGGATTTTCCGGGCAGAAGACTGGGGCTGCCAGCCGAGGAGCAGCAACTGGCGGGAGAGCGGGAAGACGCGGCTCACTACCCTGTGCAACTCGAGCTTCCAACTTCGCGGGCCACACAGCCGCTGGCCTCCCGCTCCCTCCTCGGCGCGCACCCGGCTCCCTCGGCTTCTCCGACGCGTCCCCCGGGGAGGGGGCTCCCCCAAGGCCGCCGGAAGCCCCGCGCGCCCAGCGTGTACTTACAGCCATAGCGGGGTCTCTGCAGGGACGGCAGCTCCTCGTGGGGCATCCTGCGCTGTTCCGGGGGCCCGCCCGGGGCGCGCCCCCCGCGGCTCCCCTCGCTAGCCAGGCTCGCCGGC